>NC_069083.1:10994776-11352443 GCF_947172395.1 Bicyclus anynana
GTTTCCTCACGTTGTTTCTCCTTCACCGTTTGACACGTGATTTTTTTAAATATATGTGTAGTTATATGATGCCTAATAAAATATAAATATTGTTAAAAGTTCCACTGTCCTTAAGTCTCCTCCGGGATCCGTAGAACATTTTTACAACTGATTACTATCAAGTTAATTTTTCGGAAGTAGTATAAGTTTTTCATAAGTAATCAGTTGTAAAAAATGTTTTACGGATCCCTGACTATTTATTTTCTTTTTTCGTTAAAAGGTTTGGATTTGCTTATAGTGGTAAAGTGTACTAGAGTGTACTGACCGGCACGTCGTATATAAACCGACCGAGCGTCAACAAAACATAAAGTTTATAAACAAATATATTCAGTCTGTTAGCTGCTAAGCATAAATGGTAAACTGGTTTCGATGTCACACTCCTCTAAATCAATCTAAATAATATAACAGTGCATTGCTGGTGACATTTCCTTGGCAGTTTGATACTGTTACTATCGCGTAAACAATTACAATTATTAAATATTAAATTACAAGCCAAACTTTAGAAAACAGAACAACTATAATTACAAATACATATAATCTTACCTATTTATTTCGGCCTATTTTAACGGTTCACTACAGGGCCAGACTCTGTAGCAACGTGGAACGTCGATTATCTTTCTACAAACACTAACGCTTCGAAAACTAAAAAAACGTACGGGACAGATCCGATAAACAACTTCATCACGTGACCTGTGCCCAATAGCAAATGTCATTCCTATACATTTATTAATCATCGAAGCGTTTGCGATTGTAGAAAGAGAATCGACGGGCCATATGGCTATAAGAAGATATGGAACTTAGAGCCTCCACGTAACTACAATGCAGATTGGTATGTTACTATATAAATTGGGTTATTTTGTTAATTGAGATTATTATAAAAAAAATATTTTTTGTAATTTTTGGCTGACAATAAAGTGAACACAGATTGTACAAATATATTCTCGATCGAGAACTATTCTTGCTACATTACGATGTTACGTCATTTGATAAAATAACCTTCATATTTCAGCTCTGAGCATTCATACCGATATCCTTCGGGACAGCACAAATTGAGCTATTTTATTAGTCTTTCTGGTGAAATAGATCATGACTTTCCTTCAGATATTTTTATAGGTCCATTACAATAAACATTAAATAGCGAACGAACACGATTACAGCAGATTGTAACTTGTTTTTCTTATAGTGGCATAAAATTACTTTTTGAATGATGCTTGAACTTAACTTAAACTGTACGTAAACAAATAAATAATATTATAATTACTTTATAATAAATTTAAATACTTTTAAATTATAAGTAATTAGATGAAAATTCATACACTTTTAGCTTCCTTACATTAATTGTGACATTTTTAATATATGAACTATAAACATAAACGCACAAATAACAAAGATATTAGGAATTTTGTTTGAACGATACAAATCTAACGATCTAACGACCTACGACGTCATTAATTCCTGTCATCATCCCTATTATTTACGAGTATATTAAAATGTATTATCTTGTAAATATTATATTTAATTTATTATCTTGTATGTATTTAAGGTAAGTCTTGTAGTATGAGACCTTCGTAGCAGTAAACCGTCGAGTTCGCCTCCGGGCGTCATTACCCGCGCCGGGTGTAGCTCGTTAGCGTAGACGTCGGTAAACGATTTACGAGTAACTTGCGGAATTTGTGAAACTAAATACAATGTGCTACGCTGCTTTTTCACCCGTCTACGAAAAGGTACAGGCATATAAAACATACAAGCTGACGCCGCGCGGTTTCACCCGCGTGATTCCCGTTCCCGTAGGAATATCGATTCGCTATCTAACAGTGAAAGATTTTTTCAAGTCGGACCAGTAGTTCTTGAGATTAGCGCGTTCAATCAAACAAACAAACTCTACAGCTTTATAATATTAGTATAGATATAGCTACGAGTTTACACCCGAAACTACGTTCGCGTGAAATTCGGTCTTTTTTAATATCTCGCGGCAACCGATTGTTTTCTCCACATTTATCCGGGATGAAGAGTATTTGCTGGTAGTCCAGAGTAGAATCTGTTTTTATTTCAAATTTCAGCCAAATCACTTTAGTAGTTGGGCGTGGACAAGCAACAAACATACACACACACACAGAATTTTGGCTAATATTATATTACTGTGACTTACAGCACTCTGTACCGACTCTTAAATCTACGGATATATAATACATGTGTTATAGTTTTATATGCTTGTTATAAAAAAAAATAAAAATTTTAATAAAAAAAATTCAACCGACTTCCAACTCAACGCTTACTCAACTTCCAAAGCTTACTAAAACGGGATGAACGCAGTAATCTATAAGAACCACTTTATTATTGGACCCCGCGGTTTCACTCGCGTAGCTCCAATTCCTGTGGAGTGGTGAAAGAATTTTCAAATCGGTCCAATAGTTTCAGAGCCAACAAACGATCTAATCTTTTCTGTTCTTAATATTAGTATAGATAAAATTATTACAATTTTCATTGATTTAAATTTGTTGAAATTGATGAGCACTTTCACCCACTTTCAAGCTATTAGTAAATTAAGGGTAGTTGTTAGCTAGATTCTCCATATTTGTGTTGTGTCATGCTTATTGGGTCGAACTTGATAAACGACGTATCGTTTGTTTTGTTTCAACGTTCCGTGTATTGTAGGCTAAGCGATGCCCTGTCTAACAAACTAATAGAACAAAAGTATTAAAAACATATTATGAAAGGTAGGGTTTATAGTATAAAAGCAAACTTGGCAAATAAGAGGACCTTTCAATAATTATAAGCCTATTTTAAGGGCCTACTACAGGATTAGGCCTGCCCCGTTGTCGCAGTTACCAGGCTAGGCTAGTCCCTCGGAGGGCTATAGTACCTAATAACCCACCACGCCACTCCGATGCGGGATGGTGGGCTTAGTATGATAATGTTAAATTCATTAACAACATCTGTCAGAATATGATACGGAAATACGGAAATATCTAGTATATAAAATTCTCGTGTCACAGTTTTCGTTGCCATACTCCTCCGAAACGGCTAGACCGATTGTGATGAAATTTTTTGTGCTTATCCGGTATTTATGAGAATAGGCCAAAATCTATTTTTCAAACCCCTAAATCCTAGGGGTAGGGTAAAAGTAGGGTATGACTAGGGTAGGTTTAGGGTTGAGGTACGGTAGAGGTAATGTAGGGGTAGGGTAGGAGTAGGGTAGAAGCAGGGTAGGGTAGGGATAGGGAAGAAGTGCATCATAAGTCAAAGCGAAGCTTGAGCGGGTCCGCTAGTTTACTATATATTTCAGAAACCTGTAGCTCTTCGTGTAATGCAATATCAAGAATTCTTGCAAGTGCTACGTGACAGTTAAATAGTTCTTTAAATGAAATTTACGGTTTCTGGCATCGGATCCTAAAAGTCAAGGACTGATAAGTTCAGCGACAATAATAACTTTATCAATAACAGTAGTTCAAAGGCCAAGTAGAGCGACTTTTGTTTGTAACGCCGTCGCCGATATGGCGTGGCATAATGCCAACGGGTCATCTTACCTACAGTTCGTGGAACCAGATGAAATCACCCGAAGATTACACGTCATTTATCACGAGAAACTACCGGACTACGATTAATTAATACCACTGTCATGATTAATAAACCCATAACACTTTAATTTGTATAATTTGCTTATAATTTGCTATTTAATGTTAATTGCATATTATCAGATTCGAGGGTACTTTGAGAAATCTTTATACGTGGGTCGTGATCTGTTTGCTGGAAGTAACGACACTCGTAAAACTGTTTTTCAGATAGCATGGGTACAGGGACAGTTACCTTATGACGTTCATAATACGTACTATTATCGTGAATCGCAGCAATCTTTGAAGACGTGAAACGAACTGTCACTGTACCCTTGCTATCTGACTATGCTAATTCTTTTATGATTTTTGTAATGTTAAGTGCTAAATATTCTCGTGTTCGGAATATTTTGTGATTTGTTCAAAATATGTTTCATATAAAGTTTGATAGATTTTGTTGTTAAAGTTTAAAGTCCGAGTTTCCGTAAAAGCTATTATTAAAAAAAAATCATAGCTAATTAGCTACCTTTAGTACTATGTTGAACAACACTATACCTACTTTTAAAAATGCAACACAATATATGTGTTGCATTTTAAAATGTCGACCACGTGGAAATAAGATACTGTCCAAGTTACCTAATGAGAAAATAAGATAAGTACTTTCTAAGAGCCAGGTAACCTAATGAGGAAATAAGATACTTTCTAAGGGTTGTTAATTCAAGATACTGAGTTAATGCATTATTATACAATGGTCGTAATAGGCATTAAATCTCGAGGTTAGTTTGTTGTTAGTGATAAAAGGAGTTTTTAAATCAAGATTTAAGTACTGTTATATATATAACGTACTCTACTTTATAAAAAGTTGAATATTGAAATTGAAGAATATTGCATTGAATTCTCAATATAAAAGGCCAAAACTAATATACCTCACAATCATATAGTGTGTTCGCGTATATAGCTCCCTATGTTCGTATCAAGTAAAAAACATACATTTAACGTAGGCGTTCGCAGATCCGATGGTCCGACGACATCAAGAAGGTAGTGGGAAGTGGCTGGCGGAGGATCGTGTGTGGTGGCGCGCTCTCGGAAAGGCCTACGTTCTTCGTCCGTTCGATGCGATCCGTACGATACGTATCAGTGGATGCGCTTATATGACTTTCTATTCAAAGAATACCAAAATCCGTATGATGCGATGCGTCGGATACGTACGATACGGATCTATGGACGCCTGCCATTAGCCAATGATTTATTCACACAGAACCTCCTTCTTTGTGGAAGTCAGTTAAAGAAAACTGAAACCTTCCCATCCATCTGTAGATATCTACTATAGTTAGGAAAAAAATATATCGTACAACTTAAAATTAGTATTTTATGCACATAAATATATTCGTATGAACATAATTAAAGTTTTGTATCCTTCGTATTTTATTTATTAACGTATATACCAGCAAACAGACACTTAAAGAAAATCTTGTTTCTAATACATAAATGTTACTACTCCATAGAAAAATACTTTGCTGATGCTTCAAACATATAGTTGTAATTAAACATAATGTAATTTAATTTTAATTCATATAATTTTAATTTTATCAAACATTTTTTTACCTATTTATGGTGAAACATTGTACCTAATACATAAGAACTTCTTTGTATTCCTAAATGTAATGTTTTAATTTAGTTGTATGTAATTTATCTACTAACATAACATTACGATGTTAAAATTTTATCGCTCATGTAATTTTAGTTTGATGGATTATGGTTAAATATCTGAAATAAAGATTATATTATTCTTATGTATTATTCTTATAATTATTAATGTAATAATAAATGATTCTAATTCTGATTCTGAACTTTTAAATAATTATTGAAATATTTGATACACTACAAGGTGGGAACGGGGTCAAGGCTGCGTTTTCTTTGTTTCGACATAGCGCAGCGCTTCGCATTTAATGTCTTTTGAACTAGCTTCTGAGTGAGCTAGCCAGTTTCTCTTTGCTAAATACTTTTCCATTTAACTTCAAATTAACCTACTTGGAAAATCTATCTCGTTTTTTCAACTTAAGTAGGTAACTATAACGTGTTCTTTTTAATACTAGTGGACGAGATTTTATCTGAGTAGTGTAATTTTCATTTTGAAAGCTAATATTCACAGTGTGTTAATATTTTTGACGTGATAACTTTTTAAAATAAACCGCTTCGTAACGTAACGCGTTACGGCGTCACTCTGTCTGACTTCCTGATCTGTCATACGGCAGCAAGTTTAAGTTTTCACATCTGTCGAGTGTCCCGAGATGCACGCGTATTTTTTTTTTTATTTTACTCACACTATTTTGAGTAGACGCAAATAGATGGTCGGTACTACCAAAGTTAGTTAATTGTGACATATTACAAGTATAAAATATTTGTTATAAGACACATACCTACTTAAAATAAAACCTTGGTTTATCTGAGAAAAATAGTCTTAGTATTAAACCAAGAAGAGCCATAAACTAATTCAGCTATGTTTTTCGTTATCGCCACGCAATATCATTTAAAACTAAAAATATACCTAAATGCAACTGTTTATTCCCAAATGTGAAGTGGAAATATATTTTTCAAGAAATCTACATGAAATCTATGCCGTAAGATCAAGATTATCTGGCTATCATCCTAATCATCATCATCATCATCATCATATCCATCATCAACATCATCATCGTCAAGCGATATAGATAGGCGTCATTCACATTATATTAGTAATTGTTGTTGTTGTTGGGATACCATTGATTGAAATTAATCCAAGTAAAGCCTCTGACAAAGCCTATGATATGATAAAATAATTAATCAATCAAGCAGAAATGCAATACTTTATAAAATATATTCGTCTGGTGGTTTAAAACATATAGCATAATACGAAGCTTATCTCACCGGTGCTTGCTTACGTTTCAGCCTACTTTATATTATTACACGAGGTGACTAGGTCAGTACTCGTGAACTACTACTTATACTACATAATGTATGTCATATATACAGAAGATTCAGTCAGATAGAGATTATAGCTAAACTGTTGTGTTTGGAGTTCCCGTGTCAATGGATGTCCATCGACTGAAAATAATGTTAGCAAATGATATTCAGAGACTTTCAGGTCCAGATTCAGAGACCAGAGAGAGATCCTTAGCACCGCCAAGTACCTTCCTTCAAGTTTCAAGTTTTACCTTCATGGGTAAAACTCATATACCATAAGAATAGCGAGGTCTCTCGCAATTTGTATGTAATGATATAACTTACACTTACGTCGCTTGATCTAAGTCACGAAGACGTAGTTTAGGCCTAAATCAACCATCTTAATTAATAGTATTGTATTATTAGATTACAGTTCCTAGTGCTGACGATTAATTATACTAAGTTGGATGTCGATTCAAGATGTCTGCTACGATTAATTGCCAATTCGATGGCCTAAAGTTTCTGTATATTCAAAAAAAAATAATTTTACATAAAATATTCGTACCATACACTAACTTATTTTTGTATAATAATAATTATTATTTGATTAGATTTGCAATATACTAGATAAAATTATTTTTTTGAAAATGCACCTTTCACCGAAAAACATGAAAAACGCTATAGCTAAAGCGATTCCGTCCTTATATATTACGTGTTTAGAATTGTGACAAAAAGTACGTATTATATTTTTGGTAGACATTTTAAAAAATATCGCCGTAGGGTTGCCTAGTGTAGGTAGGTAAGTTGACCATTAGTAAGTGAAAATAGTAAATCTTATATAACATATATTCAATCTAAATATAAAGATTTTAAAGATACACATGTGTGTAAGAATATAAACCAACAGCAAAGCAACAGCACAAAGGTTCAGTACAAAAGACGTCTCGAAATGAGAGTCATTCTCTACGACATACATCTCGACAAGGCCATTTTACGCCCAAATTATTATCGCCGTATTTCTTTTTCCGTTTCCATTATGCAAGATAATAAATCTATTTTTTACTCGAAGCAATTTTATCCCGCAACTGGTTATACAATATTTTACTTCTAAATTGTCAAATTTCCCCTCGAGACCGGGACACAGCTATCGAGCGGAACAAGTCTCGATATACCGGAACATGTGACAACCCTACACCCGCGGCGGTGTTGAAAAATTCCTTCGGGAGAGTAAACAAGATGAATGCGATGTGTAAAGCACTGCGCAGCGTGATTAATATTTTTTACACTGCAATGTTTTGCTTTTAAATATATTTTATGGCAACATTTTTGTTGTAAGAGTTACTTCTACTAATGAAAATCTTACCTTTTAAAAACGGATGTTTGTATCAGTATTGATGGATGGAAGTCTGAATGGATATTTGCTAAGCGATCACATCAGGATGGATGGATAAATAACACGGACAGATTATTACATATACTCGTATAGGCTACAACATTACATAGGTTACTTTTATTTCAGAGAAGCAGATTCCACGCGGGTGTCTATGTTTTTTTTTATTCTTTACAAGTTAGCCCTTGATTACAATCTCACCTGATGGTGATGTGATGATGCAATCTAAGATGGAAGCGGACTAACTTGTTAGTTAGTAGGATGAAATTCACACCCCTCTCGGTTTCTACACGACATCGTACCGGAACGCTTAATCGCTTGGCGGTACGTCTTTGTCGGTAGGGTGGTAACTAGCCACGGCCGAAGCCTTCCACCAGCTAAAATGTGTGTATAGTAGAATGTAGTGGAATCCACTAATCACAAATATACATTTTAATATCATAAAATATATTTTTGTATTTGTGTTTGTGTGTTATTGTGTTATTGTTCAACAAAAGAGTGAATAGATGTAAAAAAAAGGAGTGTGAAAAGTTTAAAATGACAAAAGAAAACTTTGTATAGTATAAAGGTAATAATGGTTTATTATAAAAGTCGTCTGTGTGTAGAATTTCAGTTTACGAGCGCTCTACAAAGCCAACACATCAATATAAGAGGTCGATGTCGCAATACGACTCCCTTTGTGCCGTATGCTTTGTCACTAAAATCCGGGGTCAGAACTATATATTAGGATTACAAAACAAATCCGAGGAAAATAAATTTCATTCCTAGGGCATCGTTAACTGAATAAGGACTTGACTTATCATCATGGTTTAGCAAATTCGTAAATCTTTATACATTTACTAGATGCTTTTATGTAACTTATACAATACCTATGCATTTGTTTATTAAGTCATACAAATAGATTTCTCAAAAGAATTGAGCTGAAGTTGCATACTCGTCCAGTTTTGATGGCTGAGAAGCCGTTTGAAATTTAATATTCAATATAACTTCTAAAGATCCAATCCGCATTGGGCCAGCGTGGTGAACTATTGGCCTGACCCCTCCCATCCTGAGAAGCCTTTTTTTTTCCTCTTACAATCGCACCTGATAGTAAGTGATAATGCAATCTAAGATGGAAGCGGGCTAACTTGTTAGGAGTAGGATGACAATCCACACCCCTTTCGGTTTCTACACCACATCGTACCGGAACGCTAAATCACTTGGCGGTACGCCGTTGTCGGGTACGGTTGCATAAAACCGTACCCGACAACCAGCTAAAAACTTGTGAAAAATAAAAGACTCGTGCTCACCAGTGAGCCAGATATGGATTGATAATGATGAATGACAGATGGCTGATCAGATTTTATTTATACAACCCCATGATTCAGGTCGAAGGTTTTGCTGAGAGCTAGGTTTTTATGGAAAAATAAGTTAATGACCTATTTTCTTTTTTTTTTTTTTTTTTTTTTTTTTTTTTTCTTTTTTTTTTTTATTGAGAAAGAATACAATAAGGAACTTAAGCTAACTTATCCTAACAACTATACAAATCATGCCCACGTGGAATGGTGGCAAGAATACTGGCTGCATTTCCGCGCTGGACAGCCAGGCTGATCCTTTGCGCAAAAAATGAGCCAGCCCTTCTGTCACCAGTCGAGGCAACAAGCCGCGGTGAAATAGTACGGAAAAATTTTTTGGCACTGCGACTCCATGGCCCAAGGGTCTCCACGGCAAAAGGTACAAATATGTAACTCTCTGTCAGAGAGGCATACTTGAGCCACTTACCGGTTTCAGCTTTTTCTGCTGCGGCTCCCGGTCTTGATTCTGTCTCCCTGATATGACACGGTGCTAATGTGTCGACGCATGTAGCGTCCCACATTAGGGCCCGCCCCATTTCCCAGGGAACCAGCGTCAATCCATCAGGTCTCTTGCCATCATCCCGACTGATTCCTATTTTCTTGTTTATAATTACAAAAATGACCTCATTTGTCTATCTTATCTGCCGATGGACGTCCACTGCTGGACATAGGCCTCTTGCATGGACTTTCAAACAAAACGGTCTCGAGCCGCCAGCATCCAGCGGCTCCCTGCAACCCGTTTGATGTCTTCGGTCCATCTAGTGGGGGTCGACCAACACTGCGCTTTCCGGTGCGGGGTCGCCATTCCAGCACCTTGGGACCCCAACGTTCATCGGCTCTTCGAACTATGTGGCCTGCCCATTGCCACTTCAGCTTCGCGACTCGCTGAGCTATGTCAGACTTTGGTTTGTCTGCGTATAAAAACAAAAATGACTTAATATGTGAATGTTTTAATCTAACTTTATAGCATACATCCTCGTAGTAGTTATCTGTGCACGTTAAGCAGTCTAACTCGGTAGGTATTAGTTTTTGTTAAATGGAAACTATCTACTGCACTAGTACAAACTTACTTTTTGTTTAATTTAGATATGCGAATACGTTAATGTTTTTGTTGGTCAACTGAACTGGGTCTCTGGGTTTTTAATGTGTTGGCGAATATCGATTTAGTTTGTAGTGGTTAGACTGTGGTAATCACTATAAATTTTGGCTTTTAACTGCACCAAAATAGACCTTTTAAAAGTTTAAAGATATATTTATATGAATTGTATAAATAACCTATTAAATTGTTTATTTAAATCGTTATAAAACTACGAAAGACATCGCATTCTGCGCAACTCCAGTGCATAAAGATCTTTTTATATTGCCTATATCTGGAACCCGTTGCCTGCTTAATAGTGTTGCGACAATGTGACTATTCTCATTTGCGATATTGATCGAGTGTGACGGAAATAAATCGCATTTCGATGTTCCATTCAAACTCTCTTTGGACAGTTATTGTGTTTATTTAAAGATGCGATCCTTTTTAAAATCTCCAATTTGATATTTGTAATTGTTAATATTGAGGTTATTGATATTAAAGAAATGTGCATTTGATCGGTTTATCTTACATACATTATTATTTGTTAACTTTATTTGTTATTATGGTAGGTTAAGTCTTTGAAGTAAAATTGGACGTCACTTTCAGATAGATGGGAAGCTATTTTTGCGAACCTTTGATAACAATATCAAAGTATTATGTAGCTGGTCTGATGATGGAACCAGAAGGTGACCAAAGAAGACTTTTAAAACCAATAAGATTAACCCATTACTATAGTAGAATTTTATAGTAGAGCTTTTGGTGACTGATCTTGTCTGGGAAAAACGTAATTTTGAATAAGGCTTATAAAATACGGCTACGGTGTCTGATGGACACAGGGCAGCACTATGATTGACGTGTTCCTTGCATATATTAAAGCATTTATATGCAAGATGTTCAAAAGAGGCTAAATTAAAAAAAATAACATGAAGATTGGTGGTTGTCCGGTACACAACACGGGTCGACATACGTTTGGACATATTTGAACTGATACCGGTCTATGAATCTTTTGTGTGCCGTTCGCTTTGTCACAAATGTCCTGCGATGATTAATGTATAGATTAATGTCCGAGCGTTTTATGACAATTACTAAACATGTCATACAAATTGTTGGTCATTGTGTCTCGTAAATCATTCAAATATAATATTCGAAGATTATGCAAAAAGATTCAATTGAAAGGTAGGTATTATATTAATATTATAAAGTTTTATTAATGGGGGTTTGTAATATTGGAAGAAATAAACTATTTTGCATTCGATTCGACATCATTGCATTTTTATCATCATTAACAACCTATGTTCAGGTTACTGTTGAGCACACGTCTCCTTTCAGAATGAGAGGGGTAAGGCTAATAGTCCACAACTTACTTACATGAAGCTTACCCGTTGTGGCAATGCGGGTTGGTGGGCTTAGCGTGAAAATTATTTATTCTTAACGCTCACATGTTTGTGTATGTATTAATGATAGTGACAGGCTTTACGTGTTCAACAATTACTAACTCCACGCTGAGAGTTTCCTTGAAGAAAGTCAAGAAAAACTCAAACCCGATCCGGAGCCACATGTCTATTGACTGGACCAACGATGTAGTAATTTTTACGATACAGGAAACCACCCGTTTCCTTATGTTTACCTCAACAATGGCGGCGCTAGACCGACCGTGAGTGACGGGCGTCTACATAAACTGTGAGGTCGCATTGATTTCCTAGACAAGAAATCAACGTTAAATTATCAAGAACTGAAACATCTCGGGGATTCCCTAAATATTGCTTATTTAAAATCGATTTACAGGTTTGGAAACAAGTTAATAAAGCTTCTCTAGTAGAATATTACCAAATTTGGCTAGGCAGGGAAAACAACACGAGCGGAGAAGGAGAGTGTTAGTTAACTGTCAAGGACGTCCTTAACCCTACACCATCGGTCACAAGTCCGGGGATCTGCTCGGGGTTTTTCTCTTTGCCACACGATGGACCTGGCACCCGCACGGTGAATCCATGGAATGCTAAGATATTTGGTCTCTCAGATCGCGCATTGACCAGTACGTTTATAAATTTCATAGCCGATGTTTGTGATTGTGTTTCTCTAGATAAAAAGTATCAACATATTTTCATGCACATGAAAATCGCAATTATATGACGTCATCGACGCCTTCAATAAATGTTTTTGACAGCTCTGTAATACAACTTACTTGGCAATAAGTCAAAATTAAATTAATTAATAGATCAATTACGAAAAAATTTACTTAAAATTAATGAATATTACCTTTTCCCTTGCCTTGAAAATCTATTAATTCGCACTTATTATACAAACAAACGTAAAATTGACGGTTGCAACGGAATTCTGTACTTCGAAAGCTGTTGAAATTTTCAAAACATTTTAAAGCTGTAACTTTTCTGTGAAACAATCGCATCATTTGTTAACTTTCAGCTTTAATTTTAATTGGATTAATTTTGCTGGACATTCACGGAAAACATCAAAATAATTTTTAAAACACTTTATAACTTCTACATACGTATAGTTTTTTTTTTACTTTAATATTTCGAATTGAGAATAACAATAACAATGGATGGAGAATGAACAACAAATAAAATTGCTGTTTTGGGGTACATCGTGTATTCTAAAATTCTTCAATAAAATTCAAAATTTAAATTTTGTTTCTGTAATAGAGCAAAAAAAAAAGTAAAAAATCAATTCTGTTATTTTTTATAAAAATATAAGAAAAGACAAGCTGAGATGAGACGAGATAAGACGAGACAAATATTGTCGAAAACTGTCAAATGTAAAAAATGTTAAATTTGACTTTCAACTGTTTTATCACGATGTAATATTTAGTACTTACTCCTAGATATCTAGTTGGTTTGATAAAGTATGCTTCCGTGCAGACTTCCGAAGACCTCTATTCATCTATTATAAATTAGACGAGCTTCACTTTGGCATTTACTGCTACGATGTGGCGTAGTCAGCCGTAGACGTAGAGACATTAACCTTCTACGTGATATACAGGTACATTAATTACATTTACCTATAACTGTGACCTCTTATTCGTAACTCATTCGAATATATTATTAAGAAATTGGCCTGCCAACTACATATCAGTTGTGAATAACTTGGATGTGAACTACGATGCGACGTAGAGTAACCCGTAGACGTAAAGCTGTTAACATTCTACGTGATAATTACGTAGGTATATTAGTTACCTACTATCTGACATTTTCTTCATTCAATTTTATTTATTTACTTTATTGAAAAGACTTAACAGTTTTTTTTATTACATTCTATTCGCTCGCCTGTTCATGCAGTTTGTTGGCAAGTTGACTTACATTTTCCTAATAATATTTAAAAGTAATTGCTAAATCTAATTGTTATAGTATACTAAGATACTTAACATTAAGATAACTATACTGTACTTATATAATGTATAATTATTTAAAATTATGCATTATATAAGTATTTATATGTAGTATATAAATGTATATGATTATTATAATATCAACTGTCTAAAACCCATAACACAAGCTACTCTGTATGCTTACTTTGGGGCTAGATAGTGATGTGTATTGTTTAAATATATTTATTTATTTATTATAATACAATGTAAATAAAAGGTTTACTTCGTCACTTATTTGAAGATATTACTAAAAAAATCAGTGTAGAGGCTTGTCGACTATTAATGTATGTGAATTTGGATTACTACGATGCGCCGTAGAGTCAGCCTTAGCCGTAGAGCCATTAACCCTCTCTACGTGGTTATACAGGCACTATGTAATTACCTACTGTCTGACATTTTTTCGTAATGCATTCGAATTTATTAAATTATTATTTTAAGAATTATAATACCAGTTTAATGGCCTCTCCGAATACATATTGACTTTGAATTCAACGTGTACTTGAAATAATTGCATTAAAATGTTTCTTATTTTGGTGTTAATCGTGGCTTAAATACATGCCTTAATATCGCATTATCGCGTAATCCTCCGACATTTAATATGATAATAGACCGCAATTCTCTCACTCGCCGTACTTATACTTCCAAGAGCGGAACTTGAATATATTATGATGTGTTCCAACTGTTCCTTGATATTTACTGAACGCGAATATATTATTAGACGATAATTGTAACGAAAGTTTTAATTTATCTGTTGGTGGTAATTGTCGTCTACCATTTGACATTTATAAAAAAATGTACCTACGAGTATACACAGTCAATTTTATTGCCAATACAGTAGTCGCCAGTGAAAATCTGTTCGTAAATAGCCCGGTTACCCGGTTTTTTATAGCCCATATTTTTTTAAGCGACCGATTTATATTTTAACAAATAAAGTAAATTGCTTTTTTTTATTCTTTACAAGTTAGCCCTTGACTACAATCTCACCTGATGGTAAGTGATGATGCAGTCTAACATGGAAGCGGGCTAACTTGTTAGGAGGAGGATGAAAATCCACACCCCTTTCGGTTTCTACACGGTATCGTACCGGAACGCTAAATCGCTTGGCGGTACATCTTTGCCGGTAGAGTGGTAACTAGCCACGGCCGAAGCCTCCCACCAGCCAGACCTGGACAAATTAAGAAAATCTCAATCTGCCTAGCCGGGGATCGAACCCAGGAGCTCCGTCTTGTAAATCCACCGCGCACACCACTGCGCCACGGAGGCCGTCAAAAAATGCTTAACACATTCCAATGTGTGATACACTTAATTAAACTTATTTGTTAATTAAACTTATTTTATTCGATAAAATATAGTGTAATCGCGGGATAGCAACGACTTGCGGTACGTACGGCTTCAGTGTGCTCGTGGCGTTCGAGCTGTCCACATCTCTTGTTGTGTAATTCTTTATGGGTTACTTGGGATAGGCGGGGAGAGTGACTTGAGTGGAAAAGGCGAGTGTTTGATATCAGTCAAAGGATCCTTTAACCCTACACACATCGTTCACAAGTGCGTGCCTTCACTCAAGGTCATTCTCTGCCATTCAAGGGTCTTATTTTGGTTACAGTTTGATTTGTTAATTAAGTTGTCCTGACAAATGTTGTGAATCATAACCTTTGTTCGACATTAGTTTTCTTATATTTGTAATCACTTTTTGAGTCCTATAATAATAGTTTTCATCCGGTAAACAGATGGGTGAAAATCGACCTTACTCGGGATCTTACACCATTAGTAAAGTGATACGCCTCGCACGGCCGTAATTCTCTTACCGTAATCTACTCACTCTGTGAAAGTGAAGCTTGCTTAGCTACTGAGTGCTTTACTTACTTGTGGCTACTTAACTGTAATCTTTAAGTACCTGTAAATAAAGAAAACTTATGATGAATTTGCACACAGAAACTTAATTGATAGGTTTAAACAATAACTAAACTGAACTATTTCTATTGTTTAACTCAGGAGTGATTTGGATTAAAATCTTTATAATGCTGTAAGTTTTTGTCTGTCTTTATGTGTTTGGAAGTTTGTTAGCTAATCAAAAAAAACCGGCTAAACATAATAAGATAAAATTATCACGAATATAATTTATAAATGTAAGAGTTTCTTGATTTTTCTGTCTATCTACTCTATCATTCCGTGGTATCTCTGAAACTAATCAATCACAGGTGGATTAGTTTAAACAATAATTAATGTATAATTATACTAGCAGACGCCGTGCAGTCTTGCCCACGTAGTTCCTGTTTCCGTAAGAAAACGGGGATATTATACAGACTATAGCCTTCCTCAATAAATAGGCTGTCTAACACTGAAAGAATTTTTCAAATCGGACCAGTAGTTCATGAGATTAGCGCGTTCAATCAATCAAACAAACAAACAAACTCTTCAGCTTTATATATTAGTATAGATATTATGCAAAATGAATGACTGATGAAGTCATCAGCGTTCATAGTTTAATAATCTGAAGATTAAGAAATAATTTTGATATGAATACACAGTACTTGATTCACTCCATATACTCGTACAGGTGCTAAATCCGAATGGATTTCAGAAAGAAACATAGAGAACATAAAGAAACAAAATGCTAAGTCAAAAGCTTGTAAAAGCTGGCTACACGATGTATCTGTCCGTATACAGCCCAATTTTCCCCAAAGTCCCTTTTCAATTCCATTATACTGTAGGTTCGAGTATGTATCTATATTTGGTATATCATGGGCAATATATTGGCTGACCTCAATATCAGTGGCGACAGGAAACGAGTTTAAAGATTTATGAACATATTTGGCTCCGCAGTTCCCAACTCAATTATGCGTAAATTATTTTATGTCAATGCCAACGTGTAACCTTTGTGAGGTCGCCAACAGTTTGTGTTGCGTTTTCACGAATAATACTTGCCTTAAGTTAGCCGCAAGCTAAGTTTAACACGAACGGTTATTTATCAAGTTTACCCTACTTAGTAAGAGCCTCTAAATTGTTTGCAGCACGAATTTGAGGAGGTAAAGCTATAAACGCGCCGTCATTTGACAGTTTACACAAAGCCTTAATGGTTTATAGTTCTCCTGGCTACGTGTGAGCTTAATGAAAGATTTTAGATGCTTTAAATATGTACAGTACAATCAGAATGAATTAGTATTAAACAAAAATTACCAACCGAGCAAATTAGTAATTATTTCTTTAAAGTCCACGCTAAATTTTTAATGGAAAAGCCTTTTTGCTCACTTCAAGGCGATTTTCAGATTTATGGAATACTAGCGGACGCCCGCAACTTCGTCCGCGTGGAATTTACTTTTTTACAAATCCCTCGGGAACCATGGATTTTTCCGAGATAAAAAGATGCTTATGTGTTAATCCAGGCTTTCAATCAAATTTTAGCTAATTCGGTTCAGTAGTCGAAGCGTGAAAGAGTAACAAACATTCATATCGCACACAAATCTCGGGAAACCAAGGATTTTTTCGGGATAAAAAGTAGCCTATGTGTCAGAGTAAAATATATTTCCATTGAAATTTTCAGCAAAATCGCTTTAGCAGTAGCGGCGTTAAAGAGTAACAAACATCCAAACATACATCCTAACATCCATACAAACTTTCGCGTTTATAATATTAGTAGGATCTACCATAAAGCAAAATCCCTACTGTATGTATTTTTAGGTGATAATTGGTAATGATTGGAGCACCCATCCGGACCGTATTCACCGGACCTCGCTTCTAGTGATTTTTATCTCTTTTCGCGGCTAAAGGATCTTGGAGGACCTGAAAGGTCAGAGATTTGATGACGAGGCAGCGATCGCTGCTGCTGTACACGACCAGGACAAAGACATTTTTCGAAAAGGAGTATTATATTTAGAAAAAATACATGCCAAGTGTATACTCCAAAAGATGACTACGTTGAAAATAAACTAGCATTTAATAAAAGACAACTTTATCTTAATTACGAGTATTCTCACTACCTAATGAACACCTGACTGATAAGTTATGATCTGCCTTAACTGTTGGCAGGTACGAGCTTTCGATTTAATTTCAATTTGGTTGTGTAATGGTTATAATGGTTATTATATTATATTATATATTACAAGGCAGTAATGGTTATAAAATAAATGATTTTCACCACCATTTCTTTTATCGAATGATATACAGACAATAAAAAATGAAATTATTTTTAGTTACCATTTATAATGAGTATTACTATTTTGTGTAATCATCGAAATAAAATATTCTCAGTGAAAATTTTTGACAAAACTTTAAATCACCACCACCATCTAAATTAACGCAGTCAAGCGCTTATATTTTTATATCTGTATCAAAGTTGTTAACGTAATACTAAAAACTTAACATTATACAGTCGTTAAATTCACCACAGCTGCCACAACTAGTAAAACCTGCTGCAAGCTTACTTTCATTTTCATATTATATTTCCCTTGCGTCATCGAAACGCCCGCTACATAATAATTTTGAACGGAAATGGGGCTTCTTATCTCATTGAGAATCAAATTTCATAGCGCTGAAACTGCTTGTGTACTTTATTATATAAATTAACCCGTAAACAATAGGTGTGTTTTAATACTAGGTTATTTAACATACCTTCATATAACTGGTCAAAATTATATTGTTTTAAATATATATTTATCTCTTTCGTGTGTACCTACCTAACGTGGACATTGGTAAAAAGAGATAGAATGATCCCTCTGGCATAGTTCATAAACTTTACAGGTTTCTGAAAATCTAATTGATTTCTTTTTAATCGATTACAAAATAAAATCCCAATGTTACCCAAACCAAAATAAAAAGCTAAATCATCATAGATATTGACTATACAATGTAAAATTGGTTCATAATAAAATCCTGCGGATGTGATATTGAATTTGTAAACATATATGAAGCTTACTTCACGCTTTATATTAGCTTCACTTGTAACTATGTATGTAAGAAAATCTTGGAATCTTATTTTGACCCACTTCCCGGTTTTCGATTAGGATGAAATTTTGCACACGCTCTGAGTTCTGATGATAATACATGAGTAGCTAAGAAACGTCATTACAAATCCAATATTGCGGCCTCCCCAATCACTTGTAACTATATAGTTAAGCAAATCTTGGGATCTTAATTTGACCCACTTCCCGGTCTTCGATTAAGATGAAATTTTGCACACGTTCTGAACTCTGATGACAATACATGACTAGTTAAAAACATCATTACAATTACAATATGGCAGCCTCTCCAAGCTTGTAACTCTCTATGTATGTAAAAAAATCTTGAAAATTTTTCAATAAAATTTTGTTATTATAGTGATGTACTATTGTGTCATGCAAAATTATTATAATTGACACGAAAGCGAAATAGCGTTTGATGTCACATTAGAGAGAGAGTTCACCTTACGTACACTAGGACTAGGCTAATGAATCGTAACTCGTATGCCAATCATGTGTGTTATGATCTTGCCGGGAAATTATGTGAATGGATAAACGCGTAAGATAGATTATTCACCTTGTTGAGCTAACTAAGCCTATAAGCCTAAGCTATAATACCCAGTTTAATTTAAGCTACGCTATATGTGCCTCATAAGAAAGCTCAGAGTGTGACTCCAGCGGGCGATGGAACGAGTAATGCTAGGAGTATCTCTGCGTGATCGAATCAGAAATGAGATCTGCAGAAGAACCAAAGTCATTGACATAGCTCAACGTGTCGCGAAGCTGAATTGGCAATGGGCGGGACACATAGTTCGAAGAGCCAATGGAGTCCCATGGTGCTGGAATGGTTGTCCCATACAAGAAACATCTGACGACATCAAGCGACTCGGACGGATCGTGATGTTTGAAAGTCCCTATGTCCTGCAGTGGAGTTCCATCGGCTGACATGATGATGATGATAATGCAAGAGAGGTAAGGGTATGTTTAAAAATATGGATGTTTTAAAAAGTAACTGATGCGTGTGACTTTGTGCCTTCATAATAATCAGTAGATAAAAAAAATTATACGTCAAAGTGAGAACCCCATCCGTTTTATCGGTTAAAAGGAAGCGGAAATACAAAACAATTCTAATGTTATTTTACAAAATCCACGCGGCACTTGCGAGGCTTTACGTTTTAAAGTAAACAGGTGCCCTTTTACATAAGTTATATCGTACGAAAGCTGACAAAATCCGCGCATAATCCTTGTTCGTATACGGATGTAACATGATACTCGTTGGTCAGATAATCCGAATACACTGAACTGTGGGTAAGATACAGCCATATATAACTTTAGCCCAAGAACTTATTGACGAGTAATCGAGTATTAATAGTACTCATTTTTAATACAAAACAGGTGGTTCGCAACTCCGTTCGCGTAATATTTTGATTTTCACGTTTTCACGAATCTCGCGGGAACCATGGACCAGGGTATAGTTTATTTACATTCCGAATTTTAACCATATTGATTCAGTAGTTGTGAAGGCCTTTTTTATTCTTAACATGTTAACCTTCGACTATAATCTCACCTGATGGTAAGTGATGATGCAATCTAATAAGGAAGCGGGCTAACTTGTTAGGAGTAAAAAGTATGTTAAATGTGTATGATTACCTGTGAAACAATTACACTTAAACATTGTTACGTATAAAACAAGTTTCGTTTTTACAATATGGTGTGATAAAATGTGATTAGTTGAAAATTATCTCAAACAAAAAAGGATTAAGCCTTTTATACCTATAAAATAAACTAGACCACATACATAATGATCAACATAATTATTCAAAGTTTATTGTCTTATTAATGTACATGCATTATTAATAAAATATTTTTAACAAAAAAGTTTAACCGACTTCAAAATCACAAAAACTGTTTTTAGTGTGTCCTAGCATTTAATTTTCATAGAAATCGGTTTTGTAATTTTGTGTTGAAATGAAAATAACGAAATGGCTGCACCGATTTTCATTAAAAAATAAATCCAATCTGGAAGTATTCCTTTCAAAAATAAAAGAATTTTTAAAAATGGTTAAGAAATGACGAAGTAATGCAGTAACAAACATGAAAAAAATAAAATAAAAAAAAAACATACGCGTCGAATTGAGAACCCTTTTTTTTTGAAGTTGGTTAAACTCTCTACTCTCTAAACTAAAAATAACTGCAAATACTTAAAATACTTCAATGTCTTGTAGAGATACTACGTTGCACTGTACAAGCGTTTTAGTTCTAACTAAAACGAACTTTATTATTTATGCATTGATTTATAATCTGTTCTCTAGAACAGATTATAAATCAATGCATAAATAATAAAGTATGGTTGGTTATATTTAAAAAAACTGTCTATTTGTTCCGACTTAGTGTTAAAACTGCATGACAGCTAAAATAGTTGCGAATAACTCACCTTAAAAGTTTTGGCGTAGATACTAGTCGGTTATGGATATAAACTACGGAAACAAGGAGAATTGGCAATGGTGCAAGTCTGAAGCAAGAGGGAAAGTCACTAGTTGCATTGTTTCATTTGTGAAATGTAACCAATAATAAGTATTTTTGAATGAAATCTGGAAAAAAGTGAAAACTCTATACAATCTTGGTGATTTGAAAATTCAACGAAAACTCATCACGCATTGTCCAGCAGGCTAATTCACCATCTTTGACGGATGCAAATTGACTTTTACGAAATTGAGATTCTATTTAATCCGGTGCTTACTGGTGGTGGTATAGTACGTAGATGACACTTTGTCATTTGATTTGTAGTTTATTATAATAAGTTGAATAAAGACCAAACTAGTGAACCAAAATACTGAACAAGTGACCAGCAGTACTTTAACGAAGATGTCAAATAGTTGAACATTTCGTACGCGTTTGTAATATCCTCAAAGTGATGCTATGGTTACTTGTCGGTACATCGTTAATATTTGATAATTATGTTTCTGCTCATATGTGTGGTAATGCGAACCCATCAATAACGGTTTTAGACCACTGAAAGAAGAAAATTGGCAAGAGTGCAACTCTAAAATGTGAGGGAAAGTTGTTATTTGTTAAAACTAGTTGCATTATTTCTAAATCGTATACATTTACTTTCTCAGCGAAAAGGAAACAGCTGGTTTTTAACTTAATAGATTTACAGACCATGTCAGTTCCTAGAGGTTCACTTGGTTTATTTCCCAAGTTTCTAACAACTTCTTTTACAAATAAATCAAATAGGTCAAGCCATTTTTGAGTTTTAGCCAGACAGTACTGATTTTTTTATATAGCTACCTAAAAAAGAAGAGACTAATCGTAAATACTGTGCACATTGATTACCTACTAGGCATATTAAAATAGATAGGTTATGTAAGTTTACATTCGTTCTTAACACGTAACCATGGAGCGATGGTGGTCAAGCAAGAAAAATATAACCGGATAACAATAATATAATAAAATATTAGAATGCTAGAAACAATAAGAAGGCCAGTGTGTGTGAGGAGTATGAAAAGCGGGACGCAACAGGCTTAGCATCGGGATTACCACCCTCAGGGGCTTCACGCTACAAATTAAATGAGTGCAAACACTTCTCACTAGGTGATACGGGCCAAAATACAAGTAAGTTATGTGACGTGTTGATCTTACGAACATTAACACTTCATGTTTGTTTAGAAATACTAAATCATTAAGTAGCTTTTGTGAAGTGAGGTGATAGCCCAGTGGATATGATCTCTGCCTTCGATTCGGAGGGCATAGGTTCGAATTCACTCAGGGTCATTCCCCTACAACTTTTCATTTATGTGCATTTTAAGAAATTGAGTATCACGTGTGACGGTGAAGGAAAAACATCGTGAAGAAACCTGCATACCTGAGAATTTTCTACTATCTACGTGTGTGAAGTTTGCTAATCCGCATCTGGCCAGCGAGGTGGACTAAAGCCTAACCCCTCTCATTCTGAGAGGAAATTTGTGCTTAGCAGTGAACCAGTCGAGAGCCAGTGAGGGCAGTCGTCTGGCGAATAATAAGCCTTTCTATATTTATTGCCAATCAACATTGCTGTAAGCTGGTTAATGAGAAAAACAACCGAAACCAAACGTAATCCTGGGTTCAAATCACAGCTCGTGTTAGTATAACATTCTATATTTGCTAACAGTCTGCTCAGGTAGACAAGTTACCACCCTACAGACAAAGACGGCCACGCAATTTACCGGTCCGATGTATCGAGTAGGAACCGTCAGAGGTAGGGGTATAATTTGTACCCCTTCTAAGTTCGCAAGTTTCCAAGAAGACCTCAACAATGAAATGCCAGTTTTAATAGTCGTTACTCAACTCAAGAGCACGTCCAATGATGCGTACCAATAAATATCACAGTTTAATACGATCGATCGAATATACGATCTCAATTTGCTTGAACTTCAATTTCGATATTGAGGAACGTCAATTAATTTGGGCTTAGACGGCATTATCAGGTGAGATCGCGTAAGAGACGGACATTCGAATGCGCGCGTGTGTGTGCGTAATCTTAAAAGGGTTCCGTTTATGTACGTACGTATGTGACTGGTAGCAGCGACAGCGATTGTACCATTATTTTGTGGTAGAGGAAACACCTCAAGCAGGTTCCAGGACTTGTGACCTTGAGAGTAGGTTTAAGGGATCCCTTTCGACTAGCAAACACTTCCCTACCAGATATGATCTCCATGACTACAACAAAACATTATCAATAATATCAATAATTACAACTCAGAACACTTTTGCAAAAAATCACTAATGCGTCTAGCAGCGTGACGGCGTCTACGCTGTCTAACAAACAACTGAGCTAAATACCCTTACAAGTCATCAAATACCTTCATATTTATACCAAAACTGATACCTCCACTCTACAATAACCTAAGTAATGAATGTTAATCGAGGAACTTGTGACAGGTACGTTCGGAACCCTAAAAAGGTGGGCCATCTGCGCGTTTCGTCTACTATTATCTATTATAAAAAAGTTGGGAAAGATATTTATAGTTGTGCCATTATACCCGTGCAGATTGAGTTGTTAAACAACCGCGGTCGGCGGTTCCCTGTCACATAAAAGATGAACCGAATAATAAAACAAGTCGCGTGATAGCACGTTTATGTAAAGTCACGCCCGCCTCTCACAGGTAATACGAGAGGGTTTATCAGGTTATGTATGCGCACGTTCCAAAATATTTTGGTTTAGATACATAATGAGTATCAACGAATACATTCTCCAATGAAGTTAAATAAATAAAGCCAAGCCTCTTTAAAAGAAAATAAAGCTTTGAGCACACAACACTCCTCCAATTCGTGTTGGAGGGACTTCAAATTCAAAATACGTTTATTTCAATTAGTTTACATGTACTTTTGAAACGTCCAGTTATGTCAAGATTTAATGGTGGTAAGTAAAGTCGGAAACTTAAAATTAAAGTTAAAGGGTTCCAAACGCTCCTTGGTCCGAGAATTAGGGTGATTAGGGTTAATTTGTTTGATAACTTTACAGATATTTAACTAAAATTGGATTAGTCAAAAATAATGACCTTTTACAGAAGATTCAATTTGCACATTGATTTTATGGTCAGATCTCTTGTTTCCACAATTTAATATTCCCAACATAAGGTGGTAATTGATTTCAGATACGTCTGGTATAAGATTTAATTGTTAATTAAAAGTCACATCTCTGCAATAACTCTTTAAGCGGTTCATTATTTGCAGGAAATAGGGAGCGGGTGCAGGAAATTTACCCGGGGCGCTTTCAATTCGTTGGCCCGCTACAAAATTTACCGGAAACAGATCGCTCCGGGATCTATGTTGTAACTTGTCGCGCTGACCGATTGCGTTTTATTTAAAAGTACAGTTATTACATGTTTATTTATAGTAATAGTTAACCCCTTGACAACAGCATTCTAGGTCACAAACCAAGCTAACATTTTACTCCGAACTATTTAGCCATTGGCACCAGTTCCAGGCTTCCTCCTTAAAATGTAAATCGATTGGAAGAGAGCATACGTCCGGACGTCATACCTGGGACGCGATAGCCACGCACAAAAGCAGCTAAGGATACGACCGGTCGTAACGTTGTAAATTGAGTGGTCGCAGAGACGTCGCCCGGGGCTGTCTGGAACTTTGCTGCCCCTTAATTTAAATTATTACTTTGAGAATTATTAACAACCTACATCAGGCGTACTGTTGCGCACGAGTCTCCTTTCTGAATGAGAGGTGTTTCAGGATAATAGTCCATTGCTGGCCCATTGTGGATTGGCAGACTTCATATACGTAGCGGATTAAGAAAATTCTTAGGTATGCAAGTTTCCTCACGACGTTTTTCCTTCACGGTTTGAGACACGAGGCTCTTTACTATGCTCATTTTAGTAGTATGCTAAAATAATACAAATACGTGCGAAAACATGTGTACGTAACTTAACACAAAATAAAATACATCGAAATGGGGAAAAGCTCCGTCTGATTTCCATATTGCAATTTGTTGGAATAGAAATCTCAATATTTCCCTTTTCAACTCTGCCTCGCTATACAGCTCGCTATAATATTATATTCGCAGCACTGGTTTTACATGTTTCTATTAACTTAAATGAAATTCGATTTCTAAATGATTCTAAAATAAATAATATATTTCCCCCATCACAACAACCTTTGGACCGGGGCACAACAATATTACTGAATGACAGAATGATGGTATTTTTCGCGACGACATCTGTCACATAGAGCCTCATTTTGAGACGAAGGATAATTAATGTATTGACGATTCGAAATTAACTTTAAAAATAATTCAACAGTCAATAAAACTTGACTGTACCTATTTAAATTGTACGAGTGGTACATTGTCAATCATATATTTTAACCACAAATAAAACGAGTAACGAGTCATTTAACCGTATTTGAAATATTGGTGAAATATTTAAAACTAGCGGACGCCCGCGACTTCGTCCGTCCTTACACCTCGTTAATCCACCTCTGTCGCAAATTCCTTTCTTAGCGGATGTCTACTAACTATAAACTACCTCCATGCCAAATTTCATCTTTGTGCGTCGATAATTTGTGGTAAGTGACCTTTTGCTTATACAAAGTGGTCAAATGATTACTATCTTAATTTCAACCACATATCGTGTAAGTATTCTGTACCCCAATATTTAACAATTTCTATGCAGCGGTTTAGCCACAGGGTAATTTTTTCACTCAAACAATTTTTGAACACGCTGTATATGTATTACAAATAAATACCTCACAAATTCACTAGGTCATTCACATTGATGAACCAAAATAACAATTTAAAATATGCGTTTTAGAACTTATAAAAAACAACTTATAAAATAAAAATCCTCATCATCTTTATTATTTTTACCTACAATAATTATTGCCTCTCGGGCTCGGCACCACAAATGTACCTATTTTTAATGTAAATAAACGAAAATTGCTTCGTTTATTTCAAGATATGCCTAATTTACTTTTCTAAAAAAGGTCTATTTCACACGGCTGGCAAACGGCAGAACACAAATCAGGGCCTAGAGTTTAGTGACAAAGCCAATGGCGCACAAAGGCGGCCTGGTGTCAAGCTTCAATTGATGCGGTGATTTCGTGTCGTGCCGGCTGTAAAACGAAGGCCTATTCTAATCACGCCACATTTGTTACAGCCAGTTTAGAACTTACACCGTTTCTGTTAATATTCATTTAATGATTAGGTACATTGTTCAAATGACAACAAAAATTCTACTAAACTAAAATTATTATAAACGCGAAAGTTTGTTTAGAAGTGCAGCTAGTTCTATATTAGAACGAGTATCCAAAGCTGCCCTAATAGGATCTTACCAATTTGGCTAGGCAGGGAGAACAACACGAGCAGAGAAGGATCAATCGTCAGGTTGATCGATCGTCAAGGAATTCCTTAACCCCACATCCTATAGTCACAAGTCCGGGACTTTATCTCGCGATGGACCCGGCACCCGCACGGTGAATCCATGGAATGCTAAGATATTCGTCTCTAACGCCGCTACTACTCATGTGATTTGGCTGAAATTTGTAATGGAAATAGATTTTATTCTAGATTAACCCATAGGCTACTTTGTCCCCCCGGGATATTTTAACATAGTAATTAGTTTCTCAGCTGACTCCGTAAAAGTTGTTCTGGTATATAGGTAAACTTCTTTTCATATAAATTACTAAAATCGTTATTAAGAAATTGGGTAAGGCGGTGAATAATATTTTACGACTTTATTTCACATCTACCTTAAAAAAAACAGTTTAGTCTTTTCTGAAGATTGCGACCACAAACACTGTAAAACGAGATTTTCAATCAATCAATCAATCAATTTATTTATTAGCAGATACATGCATTATGTCTAGGTGGTCGGTTCATATACCTACTCATACTATCGGGCACTCTTTCGATCTTTTAACTTTGTATTTGCTGTAACCTTCTCAATCGGACCGAAGCAGCATCACAGAGGAGTGTGATGAGTGAGCAGTGTTGCATTTTCAATTTGGAAATAGTTGCATTTCAATTTGGAAATAGACCTTCATTTAACTTCATACTGTATTTGAACGCTTTTTTAACGTCCGTTAAAAAAACTCTCGTGCGAATGAGGGCTATCAACGTGTTGCTATGGTTACTCGCCGTATGACGTTAACACCCGAAAATGTGTTACTATGCATAGTTCAACTAATAGGCCGCGTACTATACCAGCTAGGTCATCTCACGGTTTGTTATTAAAACCATTTACGAAGCACAGCAACGTTTAACGACCACTGTGTTGCATGCATTGCACCGCGGCGAGGTTTATATAATATGTATCTGCCCTAAATTCGGTGTTCATAATTGAATAGAAGAAGGCTACTCGTAGCTCCTGAGCTCAAATTGTTCCACGGATCGATTGCATTTGAACTAAAATCCTAGAAAAATTGTTTCAAAGAATAAAGTTTCGCCTGTGTAGTTTTCTTTTATGCACAAACTTTTAACCGACTTAAAAAGGAGGAGTTTCTCAATTCGACGCGTATGTATATATATATACATATATTTTTAATGTTTGTTACTTCATAAATTCGTAATTTCTTAACCAATTATAAAGATTAGGACACACAAAAGACACAAAAATAGAAAAATAATATTCTTTTATCAAAAAAATTTAACCGACTTCAAAATCACAAGAATAAATAAAAACGCGAAAGATAATATCACATGGTGTACCTTCTGATCACGAAACTGAAACGACTTTAATTAATACGCCACTGGTTTGGCACCGCCTTCAAAGTGATCAGAAGGTAGCACATACGATGTTATATTTTGCTATTTTGTTCATTTTTGTGATTTGGAAGTCGGTTGAAATTTTTTATTAAAAGGATTTTTTAAACTAATAAGCATGTCTTTAATTTGGCAAATTATCTAAATTACTGAAGTGTTACTATATAGATCTAAATATGATTGGCAGGTATTGTCGTACTGAAACTTTTAAAAAGAGTATTGTTTACCAGAGTATTTAAAAAATGTGAAAATTCAGGTCAGTAACACTGTTTATTAAAACCTGGGAGTTTGCGTGATGCAATAGCAAACAAAATATTATTCTCATAAAACATAAAATTTCTTTTGTTAATTGGGCTACTAAAACTCGAAAATAACAAAATTTTTAACATTTTTTAACCAAATAAGCACGTTTGAAAGGTGAATAAATCTCGAAACGAATATTTAAAAAAAAACTCGTTAAGCTTCTGTTTGCTTTCAATATAAAGCAGGAAAAGTCCATTATACGACTGAAAAACGACGAATTCAATGCAACGTTTAAAATTTTCAATTTATCAGCGCTCTGAAATGGTAGCGTGCACAAAAATATGTGGATGTTTATCAGTTTTCAACGACAATTATTGTTTTTGTCAATCATATTTATTCATGATTTACAGAGCACAGAACAATTTTACCAGCGAATCAATAAATGGTAAATACTACTTAAATGAATTATTACAATTTTCGTAATCATAATCCTAACATAATTAAATTTCATAATCCTTTCTAACTAAGTGATCTTAGATTGCCAAATCATAACTGCAAATAATTTGAGAATTTTAAGTGCCATCTTAATTCATAAAAAAAATAAGCAGGCTAAGGAGAACATTTCGACAAAGAAGGTAACTTGTAAAGTACATCCATTAAAGCGAATCCCCTAAATTATTCCCATAAAACGTACCTGGCACAGACGTAATAAAACATCGGCAAACATTTAAAATTCATGTCACTATTGGTGTACCGTAATTCTGGAATTTATGACCAGTTTGAATTTTTCACTTACCATATAGATTCAAATGTATACTTACTCCAGAAAAAACAAGAACCTGAAATTACAATTATTTTGCAAGTTATAAGTTCTTGCATTAAAAATATAATAATAATATATTTTTTAATGCAAGAACATTTTGGTAAACCCTCGAAGTTCATAAAATTATTAATTACACTCTCGATCAAGTCATCAATATTCTCTTTCAGTGCGCTTTCATTTGAGTCCCACTCGAGTATATTTGCATACATTCTGTTATTTTTCCCCTCTTTATGGCCCCAGAACCTTTATACAGCTCATCCGATTTTCAAGAATTTTCGCGCATAAGTCAAATTTCATACAACAAAAAACTACATTAAAATCGCTTCATCCGTTCGGGAGCTATGGTACCACAGACAGACAGACACAAATAAAGAAAATGTCAACCATTTCGTTGTTAATCGGGTTTTAATTGTTATTAGACTTTGGAATATACGTAGATTTAGTTTATTTGAGATCGAATGTAGATAAATAAGTAATTTACATAAAAAAAACTTAAGTATGGTCGAAATTTTCTTAGAAGTCTTATGAACAAAACAAACCCGTCTTGTCACTAAAATCACATATTTCACTTACGTTATACGTAATTTCTAAAGAACAAAGTGTCTAAATCATTTATTATACGCGTACAGTACGAATTACACCAAAAACTACACCGAATTTACGATTTATTCACATTTATTTTCTGAAAAACAAAATCACAACGAAATTAATTTGCACAGCTTAACTACGATTACGGCAATTTGACATTTCGTAACGCTAGATTGTCTATGAAAAGCAAGGATGGGTAAATAACATCGAGCGTTAACTTATCGATAAATGATAATGAATGATTCTTTAATAATTGATATGTTGTTAGTTTAAAGATGGAAAATTGATATTTTATAATCATTTTATTTTAAAAAATAGTTTTTTAATGAAAATGTTATACAATAAATATGCTCACGTTATTCTATAGCGTAAAAGATATCTTACGAATAGTAGCATTATTCAAACACTGGTATGGATAACATTAAGTTGTAGCTGTAGAGTAATAATTATGAAGAAGGGTAAATGAGTTTTTTTTTCATGGAAACGCCGTGCTCTATAAGTATTTTCGTAATAATTAACTTTTTTTCTGACTATTTTACATATTTCAAAAATATACATGCAGGGCAGAGTCTACAGTTTTAGTTTATTCAAATACGGTTACCTATACTGGGTGTAAGGGGCATGCTAACGAAAACTTAATCCAGTGGTTCATTACATGATTCTGAGTCTCTCAGCGTTGAAATTTTTTGTCGGTCTTTTCACGATATTGAAATTTTTTTACAGTTTTTTTTAACTAATTAGGCAGGTCACGACTAATAGGTATGTATACAAAGTCACAAACAAACTGCGCGACGGTGTATTGCCGACCGCCGCCGGTGCCGAGGAAAATAATTGCTATCTCTCTCTAACCTAAGCCACGCAGCGCGGTTAATAGGTATTTTCAAAATATTGAAACTTTAGGTCCTTTCGCTAGACGCTACGCTATTTTTTCTTTAGTTCGTGCAGGGTTCCCAACTTAGGGGTTTTCCCCCCAGATTTAGGGGGCAAATAAGTGAAATGGGATTTTTTTAGGGGTCTGAAATTTTTAGGGGTATTTTCAGGGATTTTTTGACTCTTTAATATTTTTAAATTGATGATAATTTAAATTTCTTTCTTGGCCTAGCGACTTATAACGACATATAATACGTTATTCTACAACCACTCTGAGGAAACTGGCGGCAATTTTCATCGAATAAAAAGAATTGTTAAGTTTATTCATTGTCAACATGTATGATTTCAAAAATCTGAATTTTCAGATAGAGACGTAATATTTTGTCTGTATTAAATATAGACTTTTGAAACATATTACAGCATATTAATATGAATTTATATTTTTTAGGGGGACAACTCAATAATTTAGGCGATTTTAGGGGTTTTTGACACAAACTTTAGGGATAAATATTTGGGAGAGTTGGTAACACTGAGTTCGTGTTCGGCGGTCTGTTAACAAACAAACCAAAATTCAAAAACTTTTGTGTATGTTTTATGTTCTGTTAGTAGTGATTTTCTGTAACGAATACTCATACAATTGTGTCGTTTGTATTGTGTGTGTTTGTGTGTGTGTTGACTGAGAAGTCTTGAAATGCTTAGATCAAATCAATTCAGTACTCATGAATATCGTATCTACTACGACGACATAACGTCTCGTAAACGAGAAACAACCTGAAGTAAGTTAACTACCTGTACCTAGTTAAAAACTTGTAAAGTATAAAAAATAGGTATTAGATAGGTAAGTGTAGCCAGCCGATTTGCTGTCGATGCGTACGTACCTACGTGTACGTACGCAGTAGATTGCGGAGCGTTGTTATCGCATTATTCGCTGTACATTGCGTGCTCAAAATTTTCAAAATCTGAATTTTCTTATTTCCGACGTAATTGGTATTTAAAATATCGTTGTGGAAACTAAATTTAACCTCTTCATGCAGTTTTCGGTATCATGTCCCTTACACCCAGTATGTACGTGGATACGTGCACACTTTTTTGAAGTATAAGCAAATCTTGGACGTTAGTACGTCCCCAAAAGATTAAAGAAAGAGACGGCCGCGTGGCGCAGTGGGTAGTGACCCTGCTTTCTGCATCCACGGCTGTGGGTTTGATTTCCACAACTGGAAAATATTTGTGTGATGAGATTGAGTGTTTTTAAGTGTCTGTGTGTATTTATACATTATATAAGTGTATATGTAGCGTATTTATACATTATATATTTATATGTAGTATATAATTGTATATTAATATTATAATATCAACTATCTTAGCACCCATAACACAAGCTACTCTGTATGCTTACTTTGAGGCTAGATAGTGATGTGTATTGTTTAAGTATATTTATAATAATAATAAATAAAAGATTACCCCATTTCTTAACCACGCGTACCCATAGGCATAAACCGTGCACCGTTCACCGTTTGTGACACGTGATATTTAATTTCTTAAAATGCACACAACCGAAAAACGTTACTATACGTTCCCTTTTAAGATAACGTAGTATAGTAACGGATATTTTAGTTTAGGTATTTCAGTTATAACGATACCTACTTGATATCGTTCCGATGCCCGCCGTTAACTTCTCAACCCTACTGATTGTCTTTGATTCATAGTCGGCCATTATTGTTGTGTAAAAAAGTCATCTAAGAAAATTTCGACCATATATGACTTAAACCTAGTTAAGTTTAATAACTACTAACACTACTAAGGCCCCTTTTTTGAGTCGAAATAAAAGACTTTTATTTTTATATAAGTGAAAATATTAACGGAAAATACCTTCTGCTAAACAGGAAATAAAATAAAAATCACTATTTAATATACTTAAATTTAAAGCTCGTAATAAAATGCTTCAGTTTTGAGCCATGGACTGTTATTAATCTTGGGGTCAATGTAACCGCAAGTATTAAGTAATTATTCTTCGACCGACCCTTAAGTAGGGTGAAGCTAGAATTTATTGCGGGTCTTAGCAATTTCTTGCAGGTCAGTAACATTGTCTTATCTGACTCTATTATTAGAGTTAATTAATTATTATTATTAAGTGCATGTCTATCCTAACCCAGTGATAAATAATACAATTAATTAAACTTCAACTCTAGAAACTATTCCATTCTTTTTTTATCTTTACAACTTAGCACAATATAATTGTTTTTTTTTTAAGTAAAGAATATTTTGTTAGTTTATAATACATTCGTATAGATTACGACGGAAAATATTTACTATACGTCTACTCGATCTAGAGATTCCTATATATATTCGAAACACGAGGTACTACGTTCGAGTCCTGGGTCGGGCTATGCAATACTATGCTTTCCGTGCCTCTAAAACATTTTTAGTACCTTTCAGCCCGACATTGGGAATTAGGAAGTGTTACACCCCCGTGCCTCGAAGAATGGCTATGATTATACGACCTCATAGTCATACTTTAAAGAATTTAACATTATTAAGCTCGCCACAACCTACATTTAAGCAGCGTGATGGGTCTATACGCCATAACGCCGGAAGCCCTGGAGTGGGCCGATAATGATCTAAAAGCTGATAATGATGATATTTTCTAAAGCAAAAAAAATGTAGAAGTGTTTCTGTTACAGTTGATTAAAACAGTTACAAGATTTTTCTTACTCATTCACATACTGTTTTTCCATTCATACGCATATCTTCTTACAACGAAGCGTTACATAATATGAGAAACAGAAAATGTGGCCTAAAAACTTTTAATAAACCAAAGAGATGAATGAATAGAGTATTTTGCATTGTTAACCATCCATGTCCTGGTTGCGAAGTGCAAGCTAAACATTCCTCGAGAACAAGTAAACAGAATACACGTATGTACTTGTAGTTGGAGCTACGGCCTCGTTTAAGCTAGCATTTACCTATTTACGATGTGGCTATCGATTTCTAGGAACAATGTGGCATAAATTGTGCTATAGGAAATACACACAAAAGCTCTATTTTGAGAAATATTAATTGATTATGAAACACGGCTAAAACTCACGTGATCCAAACTGGATCGTGGTTTGGATAATTTAAATTATAAAATTTTGAGATATTTTGAAAATTTAAAAAACAAACATTTTTATTCCAATTTCGAAAACTATGTAAACGTTTTTAACGCTCGCAAGCTTAAGTACCTATTGACCGAGGAATTAAGGCACAATTAATAAAAGCACAATTAAAGGAAAATCTCCGAAAGCTGTGACTTAGTAAAATTCCCAAAAAAAATATGGTTATGTTGCTTAATTGATTTTTTGTACGGAGTCTGTCTGGAACTTGCCCGGTTTATTAATTGCTTCGAAATTATTGTTTATTTAACACTATTTTAACACAGATAAATAAATCGCTTGAGCTATATTTCAACACATCTGTCGAATGATTTGACAATACGATATGATCCAAACACTATAATCGAGGAACTCAATTATTAAAAAATAATTATGCAGCATAAAATCAACGCTTAAGTAATTTTTCAGCACGTGGTAGGACTAAATTGCACTGGAGGTAGGGATTATTGAATTTTGGAGAAAAATTAATATAACTAAAAAACCGTTAAATTTCGGCTAATATAAATTGCGTTATTTTAGTAGGCCTTGAAGTCAGCTATCATCCTGCAAAGTATGTCATACTATTTACGGGACACCCTGTATATGTGCATTAAAACTTACTTTTGTAAATATCAAAATACCAACGATCAAAGGCTCGTAGTACATTGCAATGTCATTAGATGAAACGAAAAAAAATCTGAATTATTATATTTTAAATGAGTATTCTCATTGTCTCAAAGGAAAACGTGTTAAGAAAGTAATTTTAGTAGCGTAAGGGATTTCAATACAGACAGGGGGGAGGGTCGGGAATAAAGAGCTTATTTGCGAGAGGCCTTTGGCCATAATCCGCAGGGCTTGACTCCAGCCTCCACTCAAGGAGCACATTATCACGGTATTATACCGGTGCGTGTCGGAAATATCTACAATGAACTGGGTATATATTATTGTATTATTTACATACATTTATAACATAAAACAAGCGAACGCCCGCGACTTTGTCCGCGTGTATTTCAGTTATTCACAAATCCCGCGGGAACTGTCGCGAAAAGTCATACATGATTTTGCGAAACTTAAGCCGTTTACGCAGCGAAAGCTCTCAATACGAAAAAAAAACCCCGATTTTGAAACATTCTTCATTGTTTGGTGTTTCGCTCCTATTGGTCTTAGCGTTATAATATATAAACTATATAGCCTTCTTCGATAAATGGGCTATCTAACACTGAAATAATTTTTCAAATCGGACCAGTAGTTCCTGAGATTAGCGCGTTCAAGCAAAAAAAGAAACAAACAAACAAACTCTTCAGCTATAAAATATTAGTATAGATAAAAATCATAATACAAGCGACTAAAGTTTTTATTTGTTGCCGATAGCTTATTGGTTGCTTTCGTAACTGGTACTAGCCATTTGGTTGAAGTTGCCACGTGTAGGTGTAGAGTGGGAGTAGAGATAGGGAAGAATTAAGTGAACATATTACTAAGTCAAAGCAAAGCTTGAAGGGATAACATATAGCCTATGACACTCACAAATAATGTGGCTCGGTTAAAAATTGGTTCAGTAGATCCAAAGATGCAACATTACAAACTTTATCTTCTAAATATTAGTAAGTATAGATAGCTTCATTAGTACCGTGGTTAGGTCAAGCCAAAAAAATACGTCACTGGGATTTTTCTTACAAGAAAAATCTTAATAGCAGTTTGGAGTTGGGAAGTTCGTGGTGTTGGTACACCCCCGTGCCTCGGAGATCACGTAAAGCCGTCGGTTCTACACCTGAACCGGTCATGTAGGTCTGCCGTCCTCGGACGGACTAATGCTAGCCAGAAACGGTCAATTATTCTCACGTTTCTGTAGCACCCACGACTATAATTGATCGTGTGTTGGTCACTGCGTACATGACTTGTATAGTATGCCGCGTGGGTACTGCCGTTTGCTTTTCAAAAACGTGAGAATAATTGACCGTTTGTGGCTAGCATAAGAGAGTTAGAGAAAAGAGTGTGCACCTGTGCTTGCATACACATTTACTTGCACTATAATGATTCCTGGATACAATGTTAATCTCATGATAAAATTGCCACCGTGGTCAAAAATAGAAAAAAAAGCAATTCGGTCGCATATTAATATTAATCTGAGGAATAAATACTCAGGTAAATAGTACGAATGCTAGAAAATACTCTCCGTGGCACAAATAATAAAGGCAGCCAGTTTTATGGAGGCTGACTCGGTAGCACTATACTTGCTTTTTAATTCCTGTAATAAAACACAAGTGCAGTTTCAACGCTTGGAAATTTGATCTTCATGGAGATAAGAAGACTCATTTCCGCTCTAAATTGCACCGCTACGAGTAACTTTTTAAAAATATAATGCAGATACAAATTTTATTATTTAAATTATTTCTCGAGGGTTTGAGCCGTCATGTATATATTACATTATGCACACACACACCCACGCACACACACACACACACAACGAGCACGCTGATGTGTGTCCTTTCCCGTGAAATTAAAATTTTCATATTTTCCGCGGATACCATAGATTTTTCAAGATAAAAAGTAGTCTATGCTCTGCTCCTAGGTCCAATTTATCTCTACAAGTATGTCAAAATTCATAAAAATCGGTTTAGTGGATTTTTTAATGGCAACATACCATCTACGCTAAACGGTGCAAGACCGGTACAAGAATATGCTTAGTACCTTAATACCGTTCGATCTAGACGTAGTATTGCAGAATACTGAGATAAAGTAGTAAAAAAGAAGAAAAACTTTATTGCACACAAACAAATAATGACCGAAAAATATAAAATACAGTCACATTGTAAGTATGCGTTAAATCCAAGTTATAAACTACCTGTGCCCAAATTCATCTTAATTAAATACTTGCTGACGTCGCGCGATTTCACCCGCGTGGTTCCCGTTTCCGTGGGAATATGGGAATAATATATAACCTATAGCCTTCCTCGATAAATTGACTATCTAACACTGAAAGAACTTTTCAAATGGGATCAGTAGTTCCTGAGAATAACGGGTTCAACCGAACAAACAAACTCTTCAGTTTTAAAATATTAGTATAGATTTTGGATAAATAATAGAATAAAATAAAAATTGTAAAATTTTCTAAATACACACTTTTGCATTTATAATGTTCAGATAAAATAAATCTTGCGCATTAAGAGGGTAATATTTTGGATAGGGTTTCCAATAACTAAAGGGTAGGCTGGTAATAAACGACATTACTTTGTGAGCGGACCCTTCGCCGTAAAGCGCAGGATTGGGCTGTACTTCGATTTCAAGGAGGATATTATTTATGCTGATGCGTGCGAAGATCATTTCAGTGTGACGTCATAGGTCACGAAATCAAGGACTTATTGATTATAATATGAAACCAGTAATTCAACTTTTTGAAAGTTTAGAATTCTGTGTTGTCTTTGACTATTTTGTAATTTTTATGTAGTAAAAAAATAAAATGTTTGAATTTTATTAATACAATTTGTTTGTCCCATGTTACTTATTACTTAAAGTAACTTTACTTATGTTAAATTTAACTTAATGTTTAACCTACTGTTAGATGTAGACAGAGACTTTTACCTACTTTAAGTAATATGTTGCAAAACTTTTTTTTTTTTGTTTAAATGTTCAGCCTTAGTTGGTTAAAATGCTCATGGACGCATCATGCTACTACTATAAATATTTTAGTGAGATATAACCCTACAGACATAAAACTATAATAACATACCATAAATTTATTGGGTGTTGTAATTTACACACCGATTCCACCAAACATTTGACTTGAACAAAGGGAATGTTCAAATTGTTCCCGACAATTAAGCTTTTGCTCACGGATTAAATCTATTGAGCGGCAGCGCCGAAATGTCACCATAAAATGTAATGGCCACAAAAATATTACGATGTTTGTGAATACTCAAGTTGTTAAAAACATTACTCATGAACTGGAATAAAGGCGTTTTTTTCAAACTTATGCCTGATGTTAGTTGATGTACTTGTAGGTAATTAACGAAGTTGATTTAATAGTCGGGAGTAATTCGAATAGTGTGTAAAAATATTTTTAGATGAAATCTGCTTATTTGATTCATCAGGTAATCAGATTTTCTTTATCTGAACCAAAGTCACTGACATAGCTCAGCAAGTCGCGAAGCTGAAGTGGCGATGGGCAGGCCACATAGTTTGTAGAGCCAATGGGGTCCCAAGGTGCTGGAAACGCAGTATTGGTCGACCCACTAGCTAGACTGAGGACATCAAGCGGGTTGCAGGGAGCTGCTGGTTGCTGACCTCAAGAAAGTTGTGTTTTGAAGTCCATGCAAGAGGCCTATACGGCCTAGACGTCCATCGGCTAATAATGATGATAATGGATGATGATGAATCAGGTTTTATTCATGCTTTGTTTTTATGTATTCGTTATTTATTTAAATAGCAATGTCCGCAATATCTTACAAAAATTAGAGCCCAGAATATCACCTTGTAGGGCCAACTTTCCGCCAACTCCGATTGGAGTAACGTGATGGGTCTAAGCTCCATATCCTCTCTCCTGGAAAGAGGAAGGCTTGGCCCTATAGTGGGCTGTTAAAATGGGCTGATAACGAGGATGCACTGATTAGGAACATCTTCAATCACTTCAATATACATAGACATAGCTGTTGTTGTTAGTGCGAAATAAGTACAAGAACCAAGATCCAAGAACCCATTATAAGCCAAGAACCCTGAATCTCAAGAACGCAATCATTGTTAGTTTAAGTGATCAAGAAATACAGTCCACTAAATCCCCGGAGTATTTTAATTGTTAATAATTATTCCGTGCACAAAAGCGGTATTAATTCCCCGGACGAGGTTTGTTACAAAGACCACTCACTACTACCCAAAACCAGTATAGAAGCATAAGCACAGATTTAATCAAAAAGAAAAAATGCATATAATACTTTATACTTACTTTTGTCTTAATAACATTCTTATTTAAAGTCGATAAAGTAAACTAAAGGACTTAGTTGCTCTGTATTCATACTAAAAACGTAAACATTTTAACAAAAATTACACTCTCCATTGTAAGGTCTTCCAAATGTTTGAGCTTTTGAAGTATACCCTTCATGCGTCAAGTTAGCAAACCATTGCAGTGGGGTTCATACAATAAACTGAGAAGCACGTACTTGAACGTCAGGTAAGGTAAACGCTGAAACGGCGCGATATATTTGATATTCAGTGAAAAGCGCCCTGCACTTTGATACTGTATAAGCTCTTGTGACTGTTCAACGATTTAACAACACTCGGTAATGGAAACTCAGTTTGCTAGTAATTTTGATAGCTTAGTTTTACCGGAAAGCTGGTTTTCATGCAGATATACTGCTCTGCAATATTTGTACTTTGCAATGTATATTTAGGTCATTACGGGTATGCTGCTAAGTGAAGAACCGACAAAGACGTGACGCCAAGCGATTTAGCGTTCCGGTACGATGTCGTGTAGAAACCAAAAAGGGGTGTGGATTTTCATCCTTCTCCTAACAAATTAGCTCGCTTCCATCTTAGACTGCATGATCACTTACGATCAGGTGAGATTGTAGTCAAGGGCTAATTTGTAAATAAAAAATTAAAAAAATATATGGGAATGACATTTGCTATCGACCAGTCACGTGATCAAGTTGTCAATCGGGTCTGTCATTCTCATACGTTTTGTTAGTATTCGCAGCGTTAGCGTTTTTAGAAAGAGAATCAACGTGCCACATGGCTACAGCTACAAGTTATTTATCATATTGTTTTCTTCGCAGTATCGAGCGCTGTCGATAGGTAATACGTTTGTTATAGGTACATACCACCCAATTGACAAGTTTAAATTGACTCGAGCTTTGAATCGTCCTTAGGACAGTTCTACAACAAAGTGTTCGAGACGTATATTATATCTTTTTAATATTAAAAATTTCGAAATACCCCCAAAGGTCATGAATTTAACTAAAATAACGACTTATATGGCATGCCAAATGGTGTTGCAATATGTGAGCTGAATCAAAGAAAGTTATTTACTTGTTTATTTTTATTTAAATATATAAAAAAATACTAACATCATTTTGGAAAGAGCTCATACTTTTACACTGCTGGACCGATATTAGCCAAACATAGCTAAGAATCACCGCAAAGAAACTTGCTTTCAAATGAAAGAAAATCCGCATCGAATTCGGTAAAGTCACGTAGACGCGGCGCTAATGTATTACTGGCGGTCTTATTATCATTTGTGTAAGGCACTGTCAATTTTAGTTCAGATTTTAGTCACGGGACTTCTTTCCTGGCGCGGAGTCTAGTGATGATTCTCTTCCTTTCCATCCGTTCGTCTGTTCACGTTAACACCAGAAATTACCAAGAAAATTTCCATGTAATTTCCGCAGTTAGATGAAAAACAATTTATGGTTTTACTGAAATAAACTAAGGATTAATGTCAGAAAAAACCAAATCTAATGCGTATGTAGTCGTGTACGTTTCTAAGGCGTAATGTTTGCAATATTAAGTATTCTCGGGTCTAAGCCCGGGCGGGGCGTAAATTCCCACTTCCGTCAAAACACCTCTGTGGCGGTTGCGGTGTCGCAAGTTTTACCACAGTCAATGCGGTGAAACCTCGAAAAGAATACCAGCACAAGGTTATAATAAGTTAATTACTCCATGCTACTAATATTATTATTATTTATTTTATTTTATTTTATTATTATTCTACAAAAAACATGTGCAATACAAACCACAGTTGATTTTACTGTACACTGGTTATTGTTACATAATAAAATATTTAAGAAAAAAATAATTAACAAACAAAAGGAGAAGAAAAACAAAGAACAATCATTAGCGGGTAGTTAAATAAATATCATAATTATTTTGTATAAATGTTTGTTGCTCTTTAACGCCGCAACTACTGAACCGATTTGAAAACGAAGATAGATAATACCTTATCTTACCTTATAACACAGGGTTCCCGAGGGATTTGTGAGAAACTGAATTCTACGCGGACGAATTCGCGGGCGTCCGCTAGTAAATAATTAGGGATTATCAGCTCATTTTAATAAAATACTGGGAGAATCTTGTCGTGACTTTTATAGTTATAGGTAGGTACTCGTATTGTGTTCGTTCGTATTCAAATTGATTCTGAACATCGCTTGATCGCCTTTTTTGTAGTTCATTCATGTGGATTCAGATCAAAATTAAAATCTCTACAGATTAAAAGTTCTCGCATCGTGTTTTATTAAAAAAAAAACCCTCTACATATTTTGTAGAGCAGCTAGTTGTGGTTTGGTGTTGAAATTAAAAGTATTCCATTCAAAACTATTTGAAGTTTTAGAATTTAAACTATCGTGAGTGTTATTCATATTAATTCATTATGAAACACGACTAAAACTCACGTGATATAAGGTCGGAGTATACCCGACTAGTTTCGAACCCATACGGGCCCTTAGTCATGAGCTGGTTCTTGCAACGCGGCACGATCCACACTGGGAAGCACTAACCGAACTAACATTATCTTATTCCAAGTTTGTTATTTGTGACAAGGAAAGAAATAGCGGTTTCCACGCTGTCGGCAGTAACCATTTACTCCCCACCACTCAGCCTCTCTCGCGCCGCCGCTTCGCAGTTTGGATCGTGCCGCGTTGCAAGAATCAGCTCATGACTAAGGGCCCCATATGGGTTCGAAACTCGAACTAGAGGAGGTAATTGTGAAACATATAGGCTACAGATTGTCCCGGAAATATCTATGCGGGATGAAAAACTGGATTTCACGCGACGCGAACGAAGTTGTAGGCGTCTCCTTTTAATCAATAATATTGTCATCAATATTTCACACGCAAACGCATCTGTACAACTCCTACTACAATCAAATCCAATCAATCTTCCGAAAACAGAATCCGTACCTATATTTAAAGTTTACAAAGGTAGTTATTTCTGCCTGACATTTTCGCACCCTATTGACCTTTAACCTTTAACTTTTACTACTAAGCAGTGTCTGCGACGAGACATATTCGTGATTAGTAAATGGAGACGACACGGTCGTGGGCAACGGCGTGTGACGATGATAAGGATCCTTCATTTTGCAGTAAACTTTTTATCTCACTGCGTCTTAACAAAGAAGTATATACCTACTACTACTTCGACTAACATTATACTCGTTAACTAGCGGAGAATTGAATAATTTATATCACACTGTTCTTTTATAATATCATCGCATTAAGTCACTGCACTGACACTCTGCCTGTGATTCCGGAGGGTGTGGGTTTGAATCCGGTCTGGGGCATGCACCTCCAACTTTTCAGTTGTGTGCATTTTAAGAAATTAAATATCACGTCTCTCAAACGGTGAAGGAAAAACATCGTGAGGAAACCTGCATGCCTACTAAAGAATTTTCTTAATTCTCCGTGTGTGTGAAGTCTGCCAATCTGAATTGGGCCAGCGTGGTGGACTATTGGCCTAAGCTCTCTCATTCTTAGGAGACTCGAATTCAGCAGTGAGCCGATAATTGATAATGAAAGTATCTGTTTGCCTTTAAGCAGCATCTCCATTTTACGATGTAATCTTTTAGTGAACACTTACTTCATATAGAAACCAATGACATCGGTCATCAACTCGGAGTCGTATAAATAATTTATAATCCATAAAACGACTGCGATTGAATTGTAACAAAATCAGATTGTTATCACGGTTGCGTGAGTTTTGATGAATTTGGAACCTAGATCCAGACTAACGATAACTTCTATGAGTAAGTATTTCTATTAATTCAAAAGTACCTACGACTTCTACTCTACTAATGAGGTTTTGTTAACTGCCTTATTGTTCGAGTGTTAAGTCCAGTGTTACTTCGTATTATGAGGTTCTGGGTTGGGTTTATTGGTTTTATGAGGTCCGAGTGGATTATGACGTTGGTTATGGCTTTGAAAACAAATTTTTCACTAGAAGCATGGAAAAGGGAAGTTGATGAAGTAATATCCCTACGCCATAGAGATCACGTTGACAGTCATGCCCCCCGAGCCAAGTAGCTCATCGATTCTCTTTCTACGATCGCTAACGCTTCGAAAACTAGAAAAATGTATGGAAATGACAGATCTTGATCACGTGACCTGTCGATAGCAAATGTTATTCCCATATATTTTTCTAATTTTCGAAGCGTTAGCAATCGTAGAAAGAGAAACGACGTGATCATTGGCTAGGTGGGCAGGTCATTGCATATTTTTGGTATCTTTACCGTTTTACTTGATAGTAAAAGAAAAAACAAAACTTACTCCCGCGTGGTTCCCGTTCCCGTAAGAATACGGGGATAATATATAGCCTATTAGCCGTCCTCGATAACACTTAATGAATTTTTCTAATCGGACCAGTAGTTTTTGAGATTAGCGCGTTCAACAAACAAACAAATGAATTTTTCAGATTTATAACATTAGTATAGATAATTAGATAATGGTGTAAATAAATGAAAATTAAGGTTTTTGTTACTAAAATGATTCTTTGTTAATAAACTTTACCTACTAGTGTGTAGTTTATTTGAAAATTGGATTTATTATCAAAATAGCGGTAATAAAAGTTTGATTCAACATATCATGATATGCTCGTAATGTTAACAAATTATGGGGTACACATAATTTGTTAACATTACGAGTTTTCCCCAAATTATGTAACCCCATACATGATTTGTTAACATTTCAGTGGACAGTATTGATCATTTCCGAAAGCGCTGATTTCAAGACAAGGGCAGCTTTTGTTTGAGCCTTTTTGTTTGACCGCCCGCCAGCCGTTCCGGTAATAGCGATGAGCCTTTTAAATTCAGGTCGAGTAGCCGAATGAGTTATGGCTAAGCGTTTCGAGCCCGTGGAGCCTCGTCGAGGGAACTGGGCTTAAATCATGGGACATACTCATCTTGTGATAAAAGTTAAACGATTTTGTTTTAAAAATCTCGAGCCTTTCATTTTGTAATCTAATACCGGACTACCGGACTACTTTGAATTTGGCTAAATTTAGAGTAACTAATAAGTTCGAGATTAATAGGCTTAATTATAACGATATCAGCTTTTGACCGTGTGAGTGTTTTTTATCAAAGTATCTAGGCTAATGATATAATATATTTTGATGATAATATCAATTAATTTTTGACAAATTGTTGTAAAAGATTGATTGTGTATATTATGCTATCATTAAAAAATATAAATATAATATGCCATTGCAGTTTTTGTAGATGTATAAAATATAAATATACTATAGCTTGGCAACTTCGTTCGTAACACTCCCGATAGTCCGCGCGGGCCGCGGGGCGTGTAGCGATAAATGAAGAACCCAGGACTGATGCACCTCACTTCCCCGCACGCACGATTTCACACCCGCGCAGTCTTAGCCCCCGTCGCCTGCATATCACGAGAGAGTCAACAACGAACTATAGCAGCGTTTTCATGATAAATTTAGCCGACGTGAACGATATATTTCTTCGATTCTTTTATAATTATTGTCAATTTTCAACCGATTTACACCCAAATCCTTGACAAAATCGGTAAAATGTTATTACACTAAAATTGGGATAGGTATATGTAAACAAAGTAATTCTTGGGGAAGTTTTAGGTACCTTACTGAAGAATCGTTCTATTCTATTTTTATGCGGTTATTTATTTAGGAAGACCAACCGCAGAACATTGTATTGTGTATACATATATTACATACGTTATAACCAATAGAATATAGTCTATAGCCGCATAAAAATCAATCTATTTGACGAACGCTTGTTCGATACCTTTCTTGTACGCAAAATGTTTAAATAGCTTAAGTTCTTTAAAAGTCAGTGCGTTCAATGGAAAGTAAATAGAGTTACTCAGTGGCTTAGAGTTATGCTTCCTATGACTTTATACGTGACATTTGCAAGTCGGGTATCTGAGCAAGAATTGAATAGTCCACTCGGCCATTCAGAGGGTTCAAGAGTGGGCGGCCATAGAACCTACATATAGCGGTTTATAAATATAGCCGTTTTCTCCGAGTGCTTTTCAAGGGCGGCTTTAAAACCTCTGTATTTCCATTTTTTTCACCTCACAGAATCGGGTCAGGTGGTTTTCTTAATCTTACACTTTTTATATTTCAACCAAACGTTAAATTGAGTATTGTTCTTTAACAGTAACTAGCCGCCGGTCCGCGGTTTCACCCGCGTAGTTCCCGTTCCTGTGAGTATACGAGGATAAAATATAGTTTTTGACACTCACAAATAACGTGGCTTTGTAGCGGTAAAAGAATTTTCAAAATCGGTTTAGTAGATCTAAAGATTAACCAACACAAACTTTTCCTCTTTTAATATTAGTAAAGTAATAGTAAAAATATCCAGTAAATAAATATAGGTACTGGATATTTTTACTATTACTTTACTAATATAATAATAATATAATATAATATAATATAATAGTGTTTTGTATTCTATTTTTAGCCAACTACAAAAGAGGAGGAGGTTTTTAATGGTATGGTTCACGATGTTTTTTTTTTGTATTTTATTAACATTGTTAAAAATTTTAAAAAGGACATATAAATAAATGAGAGAATAAATATGCGTAATATCTATATCTATACTTCTATACTAATATATAAAGCTGAAGAGTTTGTTTGTTTGGGTGAACGCGCTAATCTCAGAAACTACTGCTCTGATTTGAAAAATTATTTTAGTGTCAGATAGCCCATTAATCGAGGAAGGCTATAGGTTATATTTCATCCACGTATTCCTACGGGAACGGGAACCACGCGGGTGAAACCGCGCGACGTCAGCTATTTTAAAATAAATTGTGTTATAAGCCCTTGAGATAATTCTTTTTTAAAATGCATGTAAATGAATGGAAATCTAATCAGCATTCGGTAGCGTATTTCAACAGAAGACAGTCTTTAATAAATGTATACAGAGTTATTTCAAGCCAGTGATATAACGACCGCAAACTATTTCTAACTTCGTCAATTTGTATGCAAATTTATGTATACGGCCTTTAAACATACGGCAATCAAAGACACTGGTCATTTTTAAAAATGCCGTAAAGACTCATTATCTGGTGCAGTAAAGACGATCTGTATATATTATTTCTTTTCAATATAAGGTATTTATTAGTATATTTGGATATGTATTTTATTCATTATTGTAGGTATTTGTGTAATATTGTTTATGTATTAGGATGTAAATTATTTGTATGTATGTGTATTACTAATACTATGGTTATTTTTGTTTTACGCCACCTGCTGATGTCCTTAAGTTTTCCTAAACCGAAGGTTGCCTGGAAGAAATCGCTACTTAGCGATAAGGCCGCCTTTTGTATGCTGATCTCTTCTTAATTTGTTTTTTATTTCACTTGTTTTTGTCTTTGTGGTGTGCAAATAAAGTATATTTATCTTTATCTTTATATTAGCCCTCTTCGTTATTGTTATATATTTAACTGAAATAAAACGTAAGCTGTGATATAAATATAACAATACAAATTCATCATCATTATTGTCAACCCATATTCGGCTCACTGCTGAGCTCGAGTCTCCTCTCAGAACGAGAGGGGTTAGGCCAATAGTCCACCACGCTGGCCCAATGCGGATTCGCAGACTTCACACTCGCAGATAATTAAGAAAGCTCTCAGTTAAGCAGGTTTCCTCACAATATTTTTCCTTCACCTTTTGAGACACGTGATATTATTTTTAAAATAATAATAATAAGCCCTTTATTTCGAATATACAAGTTATACACATATTTATATATTATATTATGTCGAGTAATTCGGAGTGCCTGTTGGCATAGGCCTCCTCCAGTCTTTTCCACTCCGTTCTATTTTGTGCTTATTTTAATAATCTAATATTAAATAATCGCTGATTTATTTATCTAATATTTATAAAATGTACATAATTCAGAAATTCATCTTGCTATAACACGAAGGAAGGGTTCAGAATTGGGATCACGTACCAAAAGCAATATCGCACGATCTCTATCTCGTACACGATTTTACGGTACAAGAAACGCTCACTGCGCTTATTTCGGAGATTCATAACGAGGTATTTGCGAGAAGCGGATTTAAGGGCGGGGGCATATTATTAAAGTCTTTGCGCCACCGACTACCAAACAGACTTAATTAAGTTTGAACGACACCATTGAGGATATAATTTTCTTTTTTATTTTAGACAAATTACGTCGTAAGGCGTCGCAGGACGTCGTTTCTGCTTTTACTGATTAATTTTATTATCGCAATGAGATTTTGTAAAACTTCAGATGGGATGGTAGATTCTATAAAGTACCAACTCGACCTCATGCAATTGTTGATAGAGTTAGCTATTGCGTTCTGTTAGAACCACAGAACACAGAAGACGCTAAGGCTAACGATTTATTAATTCCATGGTCAAAACTGTAAATAATTCCCAATTTATGATTAAAAGAACATCAAGAGCTAATATACGGGGTGTCCCGTAATTAATGGATATAACGCAAATGGTAAATACTCCACCATACATACACCATATTGATTATCATAAACTTATTAGAATAGTTTTCAAAAAATTTGTAGGGTGACCAAGTTACAAAATTTTTATTCCGGATTTGTCAAATTCATCTAATTTGTATCAGTTTTATAGCGGCTGTAATTATTATTTTAAGGATTTGTTTTTTGTTAAACATTGCGGACTCAACATCAACATCAACAGTATTGAAAAACTGATTCAAGTTAGAAAAAATTGAAAAAGCATCAACAGTATTGAAAAAAACTGATTCAAGATAGAAAATCTTTTGTTTATAACCTCTCCCACTGCCAAGGGTCACTGGCAGAGATCTCTTATAGAGATAAGTGTTTCCTTGTCCACTGTTTTTCTTTTTACTTTTGTGTGTGACTAATATTGGTATTAAATAAATTAAAAAAAAAAAAAATCTGACACAAATATAATGGTAATTCTACCGAGCTACTGATCTCTCCATTACTACATACCTGCAGCTCTAGCTTCCTTGCAGGCGAGCACCATGCTGTGGCGCACGTCGGGGTTGTCGTCCGCGATGGTCTCGCCCACGGCCACGAAGCGCTCGACGGCGCAGCACACGGCGGCGCCCACGCGCTGCACGGCCGCGCCGCCCGCCGCCGCCTCGCCGCGCGCCGCCACCAAACTGCTGATCTGTCGGAAAATTACATCATCTTAATCGTTTTGAAAAAGCTTTTGACGTGACAACGTCTTTTTTAGATTTAAAATTTAAACTATCGTGAGTGTTATTCATATAAATTGATTATGAAACACGGCTAAAACTCACGTGATATTAGGTCGGAGTATGCCCGAAGCCCGAGTATGCATTCACCGAAAAATGATGACGTCGTTCCCTCGCTCTAGGGTTGCCTATTTTTTTACAAGAAAGAAAGTGTATTCTGGTCTATGACTTATTCTATGACTAGATTATTAAACAGTATTTTAGAAAAACGAACATAATCTTTTGACAAAAGCGACCATTCCATGAGTATTTTCTTTTGACGTTAATATATAGTATAATAGCGGAATTATATTTGTCTGACGTGTCGTGTCGTGACGCATCAGAACAGAATCGGTATCATACATTTTATATGCGACACATCAGAAGCCATCACGACATATCACAACACATAAGTGTATACATTGCCATACAAAATGTATGATTCCGTTCCTGTTCTGATGCGTCACGACACGACACGTCAGACAATTATAGTTCCATCTTAACACGTATCTTTCTACGTCGACGTTTATACTCGTAAAACAATTCAAATCATGAAGCAGTATTCTCGTAAGTCTTTCAATGGAGACGATTTATGCTGGTAGGTATTGTAATTTATGGGAGGAGTAAATATCTAAGCGGTGTATATATTAGATTAAAAGCAGTTTTACAAAGTTATGCGAGTTACTCGTAGATACTCGTAGCAAACCAAACAACTGGTGGCATTCATGTGAGTGTGGAACTTGGGGGTTTTATTTGGTTAGATTTAATTCTCCTGTTCAATTTGTAGAAGTTCAAAATATGTTTATATTTTAATCCTACCATAATCTATTATTAAGACTTCGCCCGTGTGGAAAACCCTTGTCTTTGAATTTAAAAAAAAGACTTAAAAAGTTCCTCAATCTATTTCCACATTCTACACATCGTATGTCCAGCTGTCATATACGTATATTGAGTACGTACTCGTAGAAGTAGAAGTAGAAAAAGCTTTGAATGCAATAATTATTTTTCTTTTATTAGGATCTGATTAAAAATTTTAGAATTTAAACTATCGTGAGTGTTATTCATATTAATTGATTATGAAACACGGCTAAAACTCACGTGATATTACGTCGGAGTATGCCCGACTAGTTTCGAACCCATACGGGGCCCTTAGTCATGAGCTGGTCCTTGCATCGCGGCACGATCCAAACTGAAAACTGATCGTATGGGTTCGAAACTAGTCGGGCATACTCCGACGTAATATCACGTGAGTTTTAGCCGTGTTTCATAATCAATTAATCTGATTAAAAATGTCCTGTAAAAATAAAATATATGGGACTGAGCTGTACTATCATTTAAAAAACTTGTACACTTATTGAGGTTTGTAAATAAGTATAAAATATGTGTCTACTTTTTGTAGTTACAAAATGGCTAGCAAAACAGTATGGGAGGGTCTGACTTTTCAATACAAGAACAATTTTTGAAGTGCGCACATTCCAATTTTTTTTCTTCAAAATATATTATAATATCTGCCTACTTGCCTACATTTACTATTGCAGTCATTTGTGACTTGTTATTTTTAAAAAAAACTAAATGAATTTTTTATAACAGATCTGTAGTATGTCAAAACTCTAGTTTATTCAATTAAAAAAATATAACTTGGTCACCCTAGGGATTTTCGGAAAACTATTCAAATTAGTTATAGATAATTAGGTGATGGATATACCGTTTGCATTGTATCCATTAATTACGGGACACCTGCATATAAACGAAATTAAACTTTATAATGTAATGTAGTTTTTATTAGACAAAACATCCGATAGTATTCATATACCTATAGTTATAAGTTCCTTATATGATAGCATTCGTTATTTAGGTTATTGTAGAGGTGGGTATTAGTGTTGGTATAAATAAGAGGGTATTTGAAGACTTGAGCTCAGTTGTTTGTGAGGCAGCGTAGACACCGTCAGGCTGCCAGTCGCGTTAGTAATTTTGTGTAATAACGTTTTGTGTTGTAATTATTTATAATGTTTTGTGTTGTGATTATTGTTTATCATAAATTGTTTAGTGTGGGCATGGAGAACATTTCGGGCAGGGAAGGTGATGCATTCTAAAGAGATCCCTTAAGCCTACTCCCAACTTCACAAGTCCTGGGACCTGCTCGAGGTGTTTCCTTTACCACAAAATTATGGCACAATTACTGTCGCTGCTTCCAGTCACGTCTACGTAAAAACAATTTCATCACAATTTCTAGTCGATTTAAATGGCCCACTACAGGACAAGGCCTCTTTTCTTATAGATTAGAAGTGCTTTGCCCCACCATAATCATGATTTGCTGGTTGGCGGTTGACCCTGTAAGCATTATTATCAGATGTTAACAAACTGAAACCGACGGTCTAACGTGTTTTCCCGGGCACGTATTAGGCATTAGGCGTTGTAACACCCCTAGAACTCCTAATCCTGGCGGAAACTAAGGATTTGCTTGGGGAAAGAAAAGCACAATATTTTAAAGCCCAACCCGGGACTCCAATCAACGATCTCATAATTTGAAGCAAAGTAAAAACAAATCACTAATTATTATCAATACATAATATAATCTATTACTAAAGACCTTAGGACAATGCCGATCTAAATAGAGCGTAAGAGCATCTTGTTGATTTGTGATCACACCAACACCAACAGACAGGACAGAAAAGATTCTCAAGGTACCTATATACACTTCTTAAGGTACACACTAGAAGTACAAACACTTGATTTTATATAAAACTAGGTGTGCGTTGCGGTTCAACCCGTATAGACCCCATTTTAGTGGAGAAAAAGGATTAAAATGTAGCCTATATTAATTAACATTAACTATCTATCTGCCAGTGAAAGCGAGACAATCCGTTTCAGAAATTAGCTGGAACAAAAGGAGAAAGAAAGAAGAAAGTTTCAGATTAGGAAAGAAGATTTTTTGAAAGAAGTACCTATAATATACCTAATATATGACTTCATATGCACTTATTAATAAGCTGTTAATTTAAAATGACAATCAGATTGTTTGTAAAGATTCAAAGTACAACATAAACCTAATTGCAGGGGATTTAAAGAAGCCACAATAAGTTACAGACAAGACACTTTGGTTTTATGGTCAGAAACATTTTTTGTAGTAAATAAATAAATATAGGTAAAACTTATAAATGTACAATATGTTATATATACCAAAGTGTTTACTATATCGCGGCAAAAATATAATACCTACAGGATACCAGAATTAATTATAAATAGGTGGCAACCTTGCCATACGAGACCGATCAAGGTTGTATTTGCACGCTAGCTCTATAATACTTGTTGCTTAATATTTTGGCAAAATTATGGGACGAGGTATCGATGACACCATAACTAACATTCCGCGATAAGGCCAAGTGTGAAGCGATCGCGCTGCGCCCTGTCGGCCGTCACTCGTGACATACCTGGGGCTCTCGGCACACGTACTCGTCGTCATCGGACAGCGCGTCCATGTCTGCGGCGCGGGCAGGGGGCGCGCGGCGCACGGCCCACGTGCTCCGTGGCGTGAGGGTGCGAGAGCGCCGCTCAGCCAGAGTCTGCCGCGGCACTGACGGACCGGGAGGATCGATGCTGCCTCCGCCGCCCGCCCGCACCCGCCCTCTGCGAGCCCACGTGGCCGCCCGCCCCTCGCCGTTGTAAATCGACGGGCCTACCGACTTTTCCGATCGTATACCTATCTCCTTTGCTTTTGTGCGAAGATAACGCTATACATTCTGACACCTCGATATTTATCACGTTTGTTTTGCGTCATCGTTAAGTTAAAATAATAATAGTTTTTATAACGCGACCACTGCGACGGCGCGAGGCGGCATGCAACAGATGTCGTCTAGGCGGGAAAATCTGACGTAAAAGCGCAGTCAGCGGCGTCGCGGACTGACGATAATACGGTCCGAAAATAGATTTACGACTGTAGACAGTGCGTAAAATCCGGGAATATCGTCAGCGCTGCGAAGCTACGTCAGAGGGTTACTCCGGTACAGCTGATCTGTGGTGACACGTCACTCGAAAAGTACAGACTTTAAGAGTACGGGTCGACGCTTTTAGAAATGCATGCACTGTGGCGTACCTGCTTGACGAGTGGGAGTAGCGTTTTCTCGACGGAGCGCGTCTTTATTTGAGAGAACAGCGCGTCGACGTCGGGCAGGCCGGCGGCCGCCATGGCTGGCGCGGGCGCGACTGCGCGGGCGGCGCGCGCGCTGCGCCATTGGCCGGCCGCGTCACGTGGCGCCGCTCGCCGCGCCGCACCGCGTCCACGTAACTTTGCGTGTTTACGCGTACTCTTGCGGCCATATAAAAGCTAGTACTGCTCTGCGTGTTTTATTTTGTTTTGATTGTGCATGCCAGTTATTATAAACGGAGTTAATGATAGCTTTTAAACGGTTCTACGTGCTGTTACTTCTAGTCGCTGTTATTCATGGCATTATTAAAAGATAATTTTCATAGAATTGAGCTACGGGAAAAATGAATAAAACCACAGTCTAAATTTTTTTTATTTATTTAACTCTCAACGAAATCAATATCATCAACCGTATACATTATGATTAAACTTAACAATAATCATTGGCACATTATCACACAAAATATTGTCAATGATATTTATGGATCTTTAATTAATAAAAGATTTAATTTCATTGAAAAATACAAATAATTTTTAATTTCATTATACAATACGATATAGGTATTATTATTGATCAAGTGAATGTATAATTAAAAGTTATTGTAAAAAAATCATTTCTTCAGCTTTAGCATCATTTCACGTTTTTACTAGCAATATAAAAAAACACTCCAGTCCTTAATATTCGTAGTTAAGTATTTGCACACAATTAGATAAGTGACTAAAAAAATAAAGATTATTATTAATTATATCATAGGCCTTTGGTTATCGCTTATATACAGAAAATAGTTAAAATCGCATAAAATCTATTCAAACATAACATAATAAAGTAATTATTATAGTTAATTTCTAATCTACAGAAGCATATCAGTAAGTAAACGCTATAACACCAAACAAAAGTAGGCGATAGAGCTAATAATGGACTAGGTGAACTTATATTGTATAAAGTCTAAAAAATCCAGAGTCTAAATTAATGTAATCAATAAAAACAGTTTGTAGAGAAATTTCTGATTCCCAAAATTATTTTTAAATATATAAGATTGCAATGGATTTGTTCATGTTGTTTGAATTTGTAAGATTTACTCAAAATTAATAAGCTTTCACAAATTAACGCTTCTATTCAATATTTTAAATATTACATATATAACACGAAAATCATTAATTTTAGTCATTGTCCAAACTAATTGTAGTAAACTCCCATACTGATTTGTGGACGCCGTTTATTATAAAGAGCCTTGGAACTGTTGCTATCCTGTGAGCTATCTGACATCCAGGGACTTTGGCTCGAGGAGTTGCGGACTTTTCTCTTGCGAAGGCTTTCTGTGGGACCTAAGGTAGGTCGTAATAATTGCTTGAATCGGAAAGGTCCGTCTGTGTAATCGTCGTCAGAGCTGAAGACCGGTGTGGCGAGGATTTCTGGGGAGTTGCGCAGAATCTTGCGAAGATCCGATTCTGGATCGTACGCTTGATCATAGACGGGTCGTGGTGGTGTCTCATTTTTTTGCGTTTGCCTCACTAGTTGATTTATTTTGTTACTGGAATCAAACAAAAAAAATATGTTACTGAAATGATTGCTTTTATGAGTTTTATGTAACTGCCTTAATAGCCATGTAGGTTATCTACAAATGACGAACTCTTGGGATCCGTCGAGCCTTTCATGATCGATGCCTGGCATTATTACTGACTTCTGATAATGATTAATCAGAAATCATTACTATATATGATTATGATTTATAAAGTCGCATTGGATATGCGTGGTGGATCATGTAAGCTCCTCTAAATCGTGCTTTTCTGAAGGTGAAGGCTTATGCTATGTATTACTCAAGCTGATGGTAAAGATGATGATATAAAAAAAAATACTATTAAAAATAAGTTAGCCTACAATTAGCAAATCAAAATAGTGCCTAAAACTATGGGAAAGCTTTTATTATGACAGGATATACTCGTAGTAGGTATAACTAATGTTTTTCGTATGATAAAATGATTTTGAATAAACAATTTCCAGGTAAATGCTTTATTCTACGTGTATGGGTATATTTTATTAAAAAATGTATAATATAATGATGTAGTTTACAGTAAAAGCTCCTCATTCATTCCTTGTCCGTAAATATGTGTCAAATACAAAACTGTGTAATAGTAATTGTATGGTATTTTAGGAGATAGGTACGTTCCAAGGTTCAAATTGAATCAGACACTAACTTTTGTACCTGTGGTGGTAGTTGCTTTCGAGTAAAGTAGTCCTTTTAATTAGACCTGTTATATAAATTGTATCATAGTCACTAAAAAGTAGGTTTACTTTGAGTCCATTAGGTAATAGATTATTAGACATTCTTTTTAAAAGCCCGCCTTAAGACTTGCTGGAGGTTCTTGCTAAGGGTTGCATTAAGCTAATGGTTGGTTATGTCAAACGGGAATAAGGAGCTTTGATTGTAATTGTTTTACACTGAAGTGTACTTTTTATGGAACTTAGCAAAACTTCCGATTTATTAAAAACATACCCTTGATTCTGTTGTCCACTTCGTAAAGCATGCGAGATTATTTGAAAACTATTAATCATTCAAGGCCAATATGTCATAACGTTATTCTCTATATCATACCTGACTAGACCACTACACTGCCTACTGCAAGGTAGGTTTTGCCAATTCTGATTCGATTGAAGCGGCTTCTCTTCGCTGTAGCCCTTATCGTGAGGGTTCTGTTGATGTCTGAAATATTAAACAAAAGATTTAGTAAGTAGAGATCAGCTAAGAACGGATATTGCGACAAGGCTGGGTAAAAAGGGCAAAGGGCGGACGAAGTCGCGGGCGTCCGCGATTTAGGTAATTTATTGAGGGCAAATGTTGGTAAGAATCACATTAACTCAGTTCCAAAAAATACAAGCTTATTTTGAGTGGGTAGCAAATGATAAAAAGGATGGGAAGGAAGTTTATTGCAAAAATATTCCAACAAAAACAAATTGTTAGGAAACATTCTTATTAAATGGATTGCACATATATAGTAAACGTCGTATGACATACGTGCGCTTTGACAATTACAGCCTCTGCTTCCTTACTTATAGCTCTCGCCTTTGGCTCGAGCTGTAATATCGCCTCGGCTGTAATTTTCAACTTACCGCACTTATATCATAATGTACTATTACACACCTGTTCATGGAAAAATCCTTCATTTGAAAAATTTGATCCCATGGCAATGTGTCACATTCGTAAAACTCTGGAGATGGGCTGTTTGTTTCCATGGGCAAGCATTTTAACACAGAAACATTTGTTCATTAGTTAAAAAAAATATCGTCGTCATCAACCCATATTCGGCTCACTGCTGAGCTCGAGTCTCCTCTCAGAATGAGAGGGGTTAAAAAAAATATACCATAACATAATGCACGTTCAAGAAGATACTGCTTATTATCAGAGGTTTTTGTACTGGAGTTTGTACGGTGAAGTAACTACTACCAGAACGCTTATTTTTCGCTGTGTTCCTGTCAGAAACGCAATGTTGTCGGTGAAGTTAAATAATATGAGACTTAGCTATACCTCAGGTTTATGGACGGCTGGTACATTATGTAGAGTTTGTGGTTTGCATGGCTGCAAAGTGTTGCTCTGTTATAGTACTTTTCCACTTCGGATGGGCCATTTGCTGGTTTCATTATCAGCCTGTTTTAACAGCCCACTACAAAAAAGGCCTCCCTAGAGGAGAGGGGCCGACAACTATTACTTCTAAAAATAACTGATTACAGTTGCCATGAGCTCACCTTGAAAGTCTACTGGCATCTTCTACAACTTTAGACGGTTGTCCTCTTATAATGGCAGGGACAATACTAAAGCCGGGTGGCGGCTGGTATTCCTCAGGTGGTTTTTTAATATCTTTGACCCGGATTCCTGGTTTGTTGCGCCGTAGATTCTTGTGAACTTCTTGGTTTTTCATGTGGACCTGAAAATCGATAGTGATAAATTACTAAAACAATTTCATTAAACAAAACGTTATTTACTAGAGCAGATGTACATTTACATTTGAAGATATCCACAATAGAAGTCAGGATCCCCATTTTTGTAAGTAGTTATGTATTGTAAACGTAACAAATTGATCGATTTCAGATTCTCAACTTGCCAAGTTCAAATTAATATTTTATGACAAGCTTTCAATTTTGTAAAAAAACGTGTGCGTCGTGAGAGAAAAGGAAAACAGACAGAGTGGGGTCGTAACGCGTTACTTTATGAAGCGGTTTACCGTCCCATAAGAAGTTATTACAAAACCTGTGTTAAATGTGTATGTTACCGTTAAATTGTAAAATACGTTAGTTTTTAATCTCATTCGTGATATTATAATCTACCGTCATATTGTGAACTAAAAAAACTGATTACAATTTAACGTGTTATTTTTCGGTATATTATAATCTGTCTATGTAATCAGTATTTTCAGTTCATAATATGACGGTAGATTAAAATATCACGAGTGAGATTATAAACTAACGTATTTTACAATCTTACGATGACATATATAATTGAGCTGCTTGGCTATCGCAGATTTCATAAAACTATTGTCGTGCTTTTAGAATGCTTTAAGTTCTATAGGTTACAAAATATCTCCAGTTTATACATTGTTTCACTCAATAGTTTTAAGCAAATTGCTTTACTGAGTTCTTACCCGGGCGATAACATAGGCCTCTACTCATGAATGAATGAAACATGTCCCTGTCACCCGCTCCTCTGTCGCCACCCTCTGTAGTCCTAACCTAACCTTTGTACCGTGCAAGCTAGGATTCAGTTACGTGGTTTGTTATACTTTCTTACCTGATCAGCAAACGTTTGCAATTCAGCTGCTCGTTCCTGAACTGAATGTTGCTGCATCAGTTGCTGTTGAGACGGCGGCGCAGGCGGTGAGTGCTGTGGAGGCGGAGGTGCTATACGATTCTTTAGTTTTCGCCGCGCTGAAAAACCAGAGTAGTTTTCTGTAGATATATATGCGATCCATACTAAATGTGAAAGTAGGTCTGTCTGCCCGTTACCTTTTCACAATTTTAATGAAATTTGGCATAGAGGTAAATAGGACCTTTTACCAGACCATAGGTAACTTTCTATGCCGGAGAAATCCATGGTTTGTGATCCACGGGTTTTTAAAAAAAATGTTTTAAATATGGACCATTTTATTACCCACGTTATGTTATTAATATTATTAGGTGTAAACTTTTGCGTAATATTTGAGAAATTTGTGTTGGGTTTTAAGGAAATTCAATTCGTCTGATTTGAACTGATGTCGCGGCTACGGTTTTGATAAAAAGTTTCGTTTCAACTAGGTATTAGTTGTTGTTGTAAATTTAAAAAATAAGGTGTACATTGTTAATAAGCACTTAAGGATGTGTAAAAAAACATTTGTTAATAATCATCTTTTATATTGTTGTTGAATGTTTATATTATTTTTTAACTACATAACGTAGCTAAATTGTTCCTTGTGAATTACTTACGACTTTGATTCTGAACTGCTTTTTCGGAACTTTCATTTTCTTTGTTGCTCGAATTTGTACATGTTGTATCACTATCGTCCGTATTGAATCGTCTGAGTACTTTAGCCATCAAAACATTATTTTTATTTGGAATACCTGTACATAAAAAAAGATCATTATTAGATTTAACAAGCATAACTATTAGAAAAAAATATTTACTATAAAAAAATAATAGAACCTGCTCGTTGTTGCTTCCTTTGATTTTCTTGTTCGATTTGACCTCTCTGAAATTCCCTTGCCAACTGCTTTTGTCGTTCCTGAAGTCTTTTCCTCGTGAGCCAGCCACGGACGTGCCTTTGCAAAGTGAGAACAGATATTGCCATCTGTGCCTTCAGTCTGAGGAAATTTTTTCGAGCCAACCAGGCTCGCACACACGCCTGCATTAATATTACTTTTCTTATCTGTGAAAAATTAATACCACTGTAGTTCATCAATATATACAATTTCAATAATTACTTACTTACTATTTATTAATTAAATATTTTTTAAAACGAATAATTTTATGTAAAACTTATTATTATATTTTTATTAATATTATTACCTGTTCTTCGTAAATTCTTGCAAGTACCTCTACATGGTAATACTTCAAAAATACTTTAGATTTGCCAAGTGCCCATCCGTCCATTTTCAATCTCAGTAGCAGAAGTCGACAGGAGTCACGATTAGGCTTTACTTCTTCCTCGTAACCGAACGCTAAGAATCCGTACCTAATATGATATAAATAATATATTAGTACAATAATATATTAGACAAGACAGAAATAGAAAACTTTAAATATATAAATAAAATGTGGAAAATCACCTTTTTATAAACTCCTCAAAAGTAAGACGATGAGAAAATCCATTTTGCCTTATTCGTATTGTTTCCAATACTCCTGTATATCTTAGCTGTTTCAGTATTTTCGTTGAATCAAAATGTTTTGGTGATCGAGAGTCATTTGGTTTCAGGCATCTCACAAATTGAGGCGTTCCACTGACCATTTTTTGAAGCAGTTCCATTAAAGAGTAACGGAAATATGTCGATACAGTTTGTTGCGCTCGTGACTGAGACGCAAGACCTCGACTATTAAATCGATCCTGCAAAAACAAAAAAGAAATAGTAACTAAAATATAGAAAGTAAACAATTTACGAGAAGATAAATACATAAAACATCAAATTTACCCGAACATCATTAGACACCGGACTTTCCAAAGTCCTTGAATCAATATCTCCATGTAAAGCTGAGAATAAATTACCAGTCTTTGTCATTGGACATTGGAACAAAAACCTGATTGTATCATACTGACTCTGTCTCATAAGTTGGATCACTTCTGGAGGTAAGAAGTTACGATTCTTCTCTAAGAAGCCATCTGCTTGATAAACAACCCGACCAGCAAAATGGTGAATAGCAAAACATACTGCATCTGATTTAGGGCGTACATAGTACTTGCTTTTAATATTTCGGTGGAACTTTTCTGCAATAGTAAATCATTAAATTATTATAAACATGTAAAAAGATATCCTATTTAAATTGTCGTGATTAAAAACGTTTTTACCGATGAGACTTCTATCTGAAGAACGTGGAAAACGGCTTTCTTCATCAAGAAGTGCTAATAACCCCATTGGTCTAGAAAGGAGCATGTCCAAAACTGGCCTATTATCCGAAAATTCAACAAGATCTACTGGTACACCTTCAGCCATATACTCTTGCTGTTCCCATGTGAAAATATGTTGATTAAAGTAATATTGAATTTGCTCGTTTGCAATATTTATGCAAAGCTGCTCAAATGAATTTCTAGTGAAGTTTTCAAAGCCGAAGATATCAAGAATTCCAATAGATAGGTGATCGCTGAAAAAATATTAACAATATTTAAATGATTAAATAAAATTATAGCAGCGCTGAGTTATATCTGCAGTATTTTTTATATACTACCTGTGAGGTCTATTTTGACTTAACAGTGCATTAATTCTCTCGACAATTCTGTCAAATGCTCTTGCGTATATCCCTCTTGCGGTTGCATCCCTTGCTACGGCAGCTTCTGCGGGTGAACTATATCGTGCTATTGTTTCACCCTTAGTTACGACACTGCTGCTTGTTAAACATTCTCTAAGATCACTTGTCTCTACACCCAATAAGCATGACGCTGTAAACAAAAAAATATGCCAACCAAACCAAATTACTGACTAAAACTTATTCTCCCTCTCAACGTCCATTCGCCTCACGCGATTATACCTTTCGTAACGTTGTCGTGTCAAAAAATATTTAATTAAATTAAATTTGTGTTCTTCAACCAAGAAATAGATTTATTAGTATAATAAGTGGGATTAATTATAAATATTTACCTCTATGCAGTGGAGCTGTATCAATTATGGTAGCTCTGTTATCGGCGTTATATTCACTTGCTGTTTCGGCGAATTCTATGTCTCCAAGATGCAAGATGGCAGCCAGCATTTTGTATATAATTTGTACCTCATCCTCATTAAATCCTACAACCTGAAATTAATATAGTAAGTCTTGGTTTAGCTTAGAAGGCAAAATAAAATCAAAAGTTTTCTATATCATTACTTGTTTACCTTAAAAGCTTGATTCAGTTGACGCCATCGATGCACGTTATGCTCGCGATGGGCTACAGAAAGAGGCTGTAGATACCGATGCCTAGACTTCAATTGTTCATCCAGATAAAATTTTCTCCACCGACCTTCGCTTTCTAACCCGTCGTAAAGATAATAGAAGACATGAAAATTGCTCTCACCTCTGTAAATTAATATCAATTTTAATAACTAAATTGAATATATGTATGGATCAATCAACCATTCAAGTTGTAAATAAGCTCGTACGTATACTATGCCAATATACACATTGATATTTTACTTACAATGCTTGGTGAACTACTCTTGATTGTTCTAAAAGATAAACTGATATTCGGGCTCCTGAAATTTTGCCCATTCTCATTATTGATAGATCCAAATATTTTCCGAAGCGGGAACTGTTCGCATTTATTCCGGTTCGTGCATTTCCAAAAGATTCCATTATTGGATTCACTTGTAGTATTTTATCTTCTAAATTTCCGTACTGTGTCTAAATAAAATAGTAAGTATTTAAGTATTATGTTTTCTTGTTCCAATTGTCACTATACAATAATAATAAGTAAATATATTATAATACATACTCACTTTTGATAAGTATGCTAGTTGTTTTAATAGAAGATTAGCGGATTCAGTTTTGCCAGCACCACTTTCACCAGATATGACGATGGCTTGATTCTGTTTTTGATGTAACAACGCCTGGTGTGCGGCGTCGGCTACAGCATATATATGAGGAGGATTATCTGATCGACAACGGCCTTGGTATATTTGTTGAGTCTGTGTTAAAATAGAAAAGAAGTAAGATTTTTACTTGGCAAACACAACAAAGGAATCAAAAAAGCATAAATATAAATACAATAGAAAATAATCCCAGTTCAGTTTGACTCAATTTTGAGTTCAAATGATGGGGCATTAATATTCTTAAAACGTTAATTTACCTACATTGTAGATTGTATTTTAATTAAAGTACTGACTACCTAATCTTCGATTGGTTTAAAATATTTATATTTATAAATATTAATAGAGTAGGGTTTACCTTAGTGGTGTATATGCCTATGTCTGTAAAAGGGTTGACTGCAACAAGTATATCACCAATATACGTGTATATTTGATTTTGGGTGTATCTTTTCTGTAACTGATTGACAATAGCTTCTTCTGTTAAAGTTTCGAGAGTAGCTAAGTCATCGGTATACATTTTTTCAGGTTTAGCTTTTCGATGAGATTTTAGTTTTCCTCTTTTTGTAGTAGCCTCCGGTGCACGAGAAGTTCTTCCATCTGCTCTTTGTCTCTTTATTTCTGCGTGGAGTTCTTTACGAATCTGTAATATTAAAGTTTATAATATTTAACAGTTTTTAGGTATACATACATTTATGTACTTTATTGTTTTAAGTAGACTAATATAATTACCTTATCTTCGAAATTATTGACAGCTAGTAACAAAGGATGTTCTAAAAGTTCTCGGGCGAAAGGTCTTTGGTTCATATCTTTGACTAAACATTCTGAGATAAAATCTGTTAACTGAGAAGAAAATACTTCTGGATGTGACAACGTTGGTGGTGGATTACGAGGAATTTGAAATAGAGCTCGCATTGGATGTAAACCAGAAAGTGGTGGCTCTCCTTCTGCTAACTCGATGGCTGTGATACCAACTGACCACACATCACATCTACAATCGTAGGATTGATCTAGTTGTTGCTCGCATGCTATTACCTGTAATACATTTTAACATTTTACGTTTTATAGTCCAAATATGTTACAGTATAACTCAACTATCAGTATTTATTACCTCCGGGGCCATCCAATATGGAGTACCGACAGACGTATTTCTTCTAGCAACTGTTGCAGCTAAATGTGAAGATACGCCAAAATCTACTAGTTTTACTTCAGCGTGTTCAGTTAACAAAATATTATGACCTTTGACATCTCGATGCATACATCGATGCGCGTGAAGATGTGTTAGTGCTCGCACTGTACCACGTAGTACATAAGCAAGTTGTGGCTCAGTTAAACTGCTTCCGCGTGCCCGCATTCCAGCACTCAAATCTGTCACTGAACCGCCCGTGCACAGCTGGAAAGTAAATAAGCTATATTTTAGTTATCATCTTTGTATACTAGCAGACCTCCTTATTTCAGCCCTCTCGCAAAATCTGTTTTTAGCTGTCTGCTTAATGTAATCTACCTCCCTGCCAAATTCCATCTTTGTACGTCTAGCGGTTTTCGAGATTTCGTGATGAGATGAGACCTTTAGATTGCTAGATTGCTTGTGTGTCGCCTAACTACCCCTAAACGGCATTTAGATGATATTTTATGTATATACTTGAGTGAGTTCCTGAATGGTTTGTAAATATAATTGAACCAGGTAGTTAACTTCGTGTTTTTATGAGTATACAGTAAGAACGAGTACATCGTCTGACGGGTTCGCTAGTAAGTAATAAAGTGATTGCTTTGTATGTGAAGTGGATGATAACCCGTAATTATAAAAGTGACTGCTTAAATGGCGTACATTCTAGTCTTGTTTTGTTTTTTTGCGTAATGCTCGCTCTAGTGAATAAACAAACAAATTGTGTAATTTGTATATTAATTAATAATAATAGAGAGTCATACCTCCATAACAAACCATATTTGATCATCTTCGGACGATATTCCTCTTTTTAGAAATAATCCGAAGAATTCTGGGATATTGGGGTGGCTGGATAAATCTCTGAATACGAGAAACTCTTCCTCTATTTCTTCAATATTCTCAGCTATATTTTCTAATATCTGTTAACAAAAAACAAAATGAATTATTAGCAAAACCAGTTGTTAAATAAATCATATAGTATTACGATTTCTCCGATTTATTATATTACATACTCGTATTATATGATGTTGCATTTTAGAAATTAATTTGGTCGTGACTTTAATGTTTATTCAGACATGCATTATAAACATTACAACTGCTATTGGCTATGAACACAAACATAAAAGGCTGCAGTCATCATGGTGCAAACAGCTCTGTGACCTTGACATCAATGTAAACTTTTGAGATAATATCTACGCAATCCATTACAAGCCAAACGCTAACAATACCGTCCATATAATAGCGCTCGTTGTGAGATTCGTACAGTGATTCATTCTAACCTTTATTGTTCGCAAAATATGGACTAGTAGGTATTTAAATTAGATAATCAGTTGTTTATGCTGTCGCTGTTTACATATTTAGTACAGAAATTAATATTAGAATAGTTCTAATATTTAAAAAATCATATTAAACATATGCGTCAGATATGAGTATAGTTTTATGCATTCATGGAATTTAGTTTTGATATTACAAGTATTCCATTGAATGCTGATAATAATAAAGTGAATCATCTATTGGTATTACATTTTATTGTGAAGTTTATAAAGTAAGTTGCAAGCTTATAATATTGGTAAGTTCCCTTTCAGGGAAATCGAGATCAATCACCAGTACACACTTCACTTTTCGGTGTGCGTTTTAAGTAGTTAAATAACAACACAGCAACGGTGTGAATAACTACGGAGGAAACCTGAGCATCTACATAGGAATATTACAAATGCAAAAAGTAAGTCTGTCTATCTATTAACTTTTCTCGGCTAAACCACAGAACCGTTTTGGATGAAACTTAGTTTAGAGATAAAATTAATCATGGAGCAGCACAGGCTACTTTAAATCCTAGACAAATTTATGATTTCCGTGTAATTTGTACAAAATTAAATACGTTAATATATTTTTTATAATAAGTTAATAAAAAAGTTTTTCATAACAGGTATATTCAAATGTGTAAGAAGTATACTAATCCACCTTTCTTATTCTAGGAAGAAGACCGCTGCCTTGTAATTGGTTGATAATGGATTGATGATCTTAATTATTATGGAGGAAAGATGACTATACCTTAACAGCAACCCGTCGGCCAGTCTTTTTGTCCTTAGCGCAGTACACTTCGCCGTATGTACCTTCGCCTATCAGCTCTTGCAGCGTGAATCGATCCTGAGGGTCCGCAGCGCGGTCCAACTCGACATGCTGGGACAGCCCTCGGTACGCCATGTCGCTGCGCATGGCTTACGCTTTACATTGATTACACCTGGAATAGAAAAGAAAGGAAATCATAACGGAGATATATTAGGCACTTGATGGTAGATCAAAGCTGTTTCTGTATTCACGCGTTCGCGCGTGTAATTATGGGTCTAATTTCGATGTTATTCTAGCCGACATATTTTAGCGATCCTTAGACGTATGAATGCATTGCCATCTTTTAAGTAATGCTGGCTGGTATCCGAAAACATATATAAGTAAAAAAAATGATCGGGACTGATTTTATTGGTCGTGCTGTTACTGAACTCCCGGCCGCTATACCACTACGTACAACCCGATACGGGCAAACGGGTTTTTTGGCTGCTGGGTTTCCCCTCTGGCCCAGTTCACTCCTTAGTTAACCTGCACTCCTAGACTCTTCCGGGAGATCTATATTAATATCAGGCTTAGTGTGGACAAGGGCCACACAGCACCAGGACTCCCGACCACAAACCATCCTCCGAACCCGACCTCCGAGTAGCCGAATTACAGGAGTTTCACCCACGTGGTTCGAGTTCCCGTAGGAATACGGGGATAACATATAGCCTTCCTTGATCAATGGGCTATCTAACACTGAATTTTTTTTTAAATCGAACTAGTAGTTCCTGAGATTAGCGCGTTTAAGCAAACAAACAAACTCCTCTGCTTTATAATATTAGAAAAGATGTATTAGAATATTCGTAAATGGATCTATGGTGGGTTGCAAGTGTACAAGAATGTGTACAGTATTCAAATTTTATCTAGTGCCGGCATTACTCTTATAATTGAACTAGCTGACGACGCGCGGTTTCACCCGCATGGTTTCCGTTCTTCTAGGAATACGGGGATAATATATAGCTATCTAACACTGAAAGATTTTTTCAAATCGGACCAGTAGTTCCTGAGATTAGCACGTTCAAACAAACAAACTCTTCAGCTTTATAATATTAGTATAGATATAGGTATGCTCTTACAAAGTCCACGAGGTGAGTATTATACAATTGCATAGACGAGTAACATTGTAATTTGAATACAAATATTATTATTTTTCCTTAACACATGACACAGTTATCAAATGCAAGCCAAAGGTTTCTTCCGTTATGTCAGCATTATGTGCAATGCAATGTTATTATTGTTAATAACGACTTATGGAATGGTTGCGAAAAGGCAAGAGTTCCCAGTGTCATTTCTGGTTAGGTTACGTAGTTACTTACGTACGATTTGAACTTTTTTTATAATAATAATTGAACAACGAAAAAGCTTCACCTAATATTTAGTAGAAAACTATACTAATCCGGGGCATGCACCTCCAACTTTTCAGTTGTGTGCATTTTAAGAAATTAAATATCACGTGTCACAAACGGTGAAGGAAAACATCGTGAGGAAACCTGCATACCAATGAATTTGCTCAATTCTCTGCGTGTGTGAAGTATGGAAATCCGCATTGGGCCAGCACGGCGGATTATTGGCCTAACCCCTCTCATTCTGAGAGGAGACTCGAGCACAGCAGTGAGCCAAATATGGGTTGATAATATTTTAATAGAGATTCAATAGAACAATTAATATAATTCATTAGTCAAGAGAAATACGGTCCAAAAATGTTATTGCTCCTCAGAGAAAAATGTATAACATTCATAATTTACCAAGAAAGTATATACAGGATGCTGCATGTAAAGTGATTTTTTATCATTATGTAGATTATGCAAATTTATAATAAAAACACTCATTAGCATGTGACTCCGTTTTATGTGCGATTTCTATAAAAATGGACCGCGTGGAATTTATTAGCTTAAAAAGATATTTTTTATCTTAGTGTTATCTACGAGTATACTTGTTTGCTTATTTGTAAGAAAAGTTGCGGTATTTTGTAATGTATGAGAATTTTGCTAATTTATTATTCTGATCAAGCTATGAAAATACTTGCATTTCAATATGGACGAAATAGCGGGTGTCCGCCAGTAACTATAAATCTACATTATACGCCTTTACGCTTGTCAGAATGGATATCAAAAAAATATATAATTAAGTATCTATCAATCATATTAATTATTTCTTTATGACATCGCTAACAAAGTAATAAAATGATTACCGAGTTGTATACTTAGTTGCATGACGGTTTTGGCTCGCGTGTCGTGATATTAACGTAGACACAAGTGACACTGTATTAACACTAAATACTTATTACTACTACATTGACTGCATAACCGTTATGCAGTCAATGTAGTAGTAATAAGTATTTAGTGTTCATATTTCAGAATCCGTCATGCCATAACGGATTCTGAAATACATAACAGCGGCAAAGAGTTCATGCAAGCCGATTCCCGCTGGTTTACCTATAAAAATCCATGCATATTCCTTATTGTACTGTATGTAGATATATAAACCGGAGTTTGTATCACGCTGTGTATTCCTATTCATGGAGACGGTTTACCTTCATCTAAATTTCGATCTTTCGTCACTGGTACTTTATTATGATATTAGGTATTATTATATGTTCGTAAAGTTGTACATATGTTTTCTGAATTCGTACTACACTTTACCGACACTATTGATATTATGATTGCTCAGACCCTTGAAACTTCGTTATTATTTTGGTATCACCAAAAAGGTTTTGAAAAATATATGGTTAATGCACATATGAAATGTATGCAATTTTTTTTAGGCAGATGTTTTTTAATATCCACGAGAGAATTAAAGAAATATTCAAAAATTTTATTAAAATTAAATATCAGCCTGTTCATATACATATAAATATGAATGTTTCATTCTGAAATTCTTAATTATATTTCACTAAGCATGTGATAAGGAAGGAAACTAAATTTGGTAATCATAAACAACATAACAAATCACATTTTCAAGCGGAAAGGTAGAAGCAGACATTAAAAATACTCTAAGAGTGGTTTAATTTGCTGAGTTTCAATGCTGTATTCTTGTTCTATATCAGCCATTGGACTCATGAGCCGAATACATCCAGCGACTCCCTGTTACGAGCTCGATGTCATCGGTCCATCTAGGTCAAGTCACCGACATACGAGTTGCGAAACTGCAGTGCTATTCTGTAACGCTGTTTTAAAACTCGACAGTATGAGCCTTTTCGTATCTATCGCTCTCTGTTTATAGTATCATGTTAGATGGAGATCGATGTACACGGGTCCGAATCTCACACTGTCGAGTTATAAGAACATCGTTTACATTCTGTAAACGATAGTGCAGCTGAAGTAGCAATGGATGGGGCAATATTCGAAGAGTTACGATGTGCCACTTTTAGGATGTGTATATGTATACCTTAATCATTTATACATTTCATTTATTATACGTGTTTCATCATCATCAACATATCAGCCAATGGACGTCCACTGCAGGACATAGGCCTTTTGTAGGGACTTCCAAACATCACGATACTCGCTTGATGTCGTAAGTCCACCTGGTGGGGGGTCGGCCAACACTGCGCTTACTAGTGCGGGGTCGCCATTCCAGCTATTTGGGACGCCAACGTCCATCGGCTCTTTGAACTATGTGCCCCGCCCATTGTCACTTCAGCTTCGCAACTCGTTGAGCTATGTCGGTGACTTTGGTTCTTCTGCGGATCTCCTCATTTCTGATTCGATCACGCATCTATCTATTACATTGAGTAATTTATATTATTTTGTTGTGGAACTGTCGAACTCAGTTGAACAGTTTTAAACTTCACAAATCAAAAAGGATTATATCTTGGCGAAAATTATGTTAATAATTTAACTAAAACGCTATTATAAATTAATTTAATTGTAATATAGTCAGCTGATAAAATCTTTATTTAGCTTTTTGTATAATTTGCATTGCGTGAAAATTAACAAGTATCTTGAACTTAGTACATGCCGTAATTTTAACAGTTGTGTAGGTACTTATGAGTATAAATAACCCGTAATTATTCTTGGTCTAGACATTAGATTCTAATTACAATATTTATATGCAAATCTTGAGAAATCCGATATTTATGCGAAGTTACACTTTCATCAAATTCCCATTTTACGTAAAAAACTAGCCGTGACGTTCGGTCTCACCCGCGTTAATATCTTTTCCGCTAGAATATCGGCCTTTGTATTTTTCCGGACTACAACCGAATACAATCATCGAAACTTTATCGTAATTCATTTAGCCTTTGTGGAGTAATTAACTTGTGCGACTCTATAGGTATATAAAATGTCCAGCATGGGCTATTGGCCTAACCCCTCTCATTCTGAGAGGAGACTCGAGCTCAGCAGTAAACCGAATAAGGGTTGATAATTATGATGATGATGATATCATTTTCTATTATATCTTCTGATTAAAACATCAACAAAAAACTTAAATTGTTATTTGTATTATACTACGCAATTATTTGTATCTATATACACCCTGGTCCTGAGAATAGAAGTCCTCTTAGTCCTCTTTGAAATTTAATGCCTTTTTATAATAGGTACACATTAGTTCATCATCATAATCTTTCATATTGTCCCACTTCAAGGCTAAGACCTCCCTTCTCTACTAGAGCTTATGCCTAGTTCGGATTACTTTAGTATTTTAGTCGAGTGCGAACGATTTTTGGATTTACCGCCCAATAATCGTTCGTACTCGACTAAAATACTAAACTAGTCCAAAATAGGCCTTTGTCCACTACGCTGCTACTTCAAAGCGTGTTTGTGGAGCAAAGGGTAGCTTTTCTATAAGCTTGCCAATTACGAAACCTTTGTTATAACGTAAACTATTCTTTAATGAAGTTTACGATTTGCAATTGAATATAAAACAGTGCCAGACACATTTTCTAGTATATTTGAATATAAATTATATTATTTTGAGTCATGTATCGGATTTTCACCGCAAAGTCTGATATTACAAACACTTCAATTGAGAGCAAGTGAACGTATGTAAACCTCATATGACCATATAGAACATTGCATTGGTTAATGGTTACAAATGACGTAATTGTATTGACAATTTTTAAACAAGTGTCATATTGGTGTCACTCTTGTATGTGGAGTGCCGTAACAGTGACATGAATCGCATTATTTGTACTACGAGTAGCTCTTGCTATGTTGTGTATATGTATATATTGCTTGCTCGTTTTTTTTTTTTTTTTTAGTCTTTTTTTTTTTTTATTGAGAAAGAATACAATAGGGAACTTAAACTAACTTATCCTAATAACTATACAAATCATGCCCACGTGGAATGGTGGCAAGAATACTGGCTGCATTTCCGCGCTGGACAGCCAGGCTGATCCTTTGCGCAAAAAATGATGCGCCAGCCCTTCTGTCACCAGTCGAGGCAACTAGCCGCGGTGAAATGGTACGGAAAAATTTTTTGGCACTGCGACTCCATGGCCCAAGGGTCTCCACGGCAAAAGGTACAAATATGTAACTCTCTGTCAGAGAGGCATACTTGAGCCACTTACCGGTTTCAGCTTTTTCTGCTGCGGCTCCCGGTCTTGATTCTGACTCCCTGATATGACATGGTGCTAATGTGTCGACGCATGTAGCGTCCCACATTAGGGCCCGCCCCATTTCCCAGGGAACCAGCGTCAATCCATCAGGTCTCTTACCATCATCCCGACTGATTCCTAACGGCTCGATTAGCGCAGGAATATTTATATGCTTGCTTGCTCGTTATATGTATGTGTGACAGTGCATAATATAATGTGTATTATGTTCCAACTGTGAGGATGTTGCAACGTGACAAGTTGTTTTTTAGTAACCGGTTTAATTGATGTAATCGGAACTGTTCCGGCGTGACATCTCTGTAATTAATGAGTGGGTCAGCGTTTATTATTTGGGTGTTGTATCTACTCTTCAATATTATATTATGCTCAGATTTGGTTAGAAAGAAGTTATCAGAAAGACGCGGGTTCAACCTTGATTACATTTTATTCGATTCCATTTTGCACTTTTGTGTAAATAATTATATAAATAGTGTGCAAATGTTGTTACATGCAAAAAAAATAAAGACCATTGTTGTCGAGTGGTAAAGCAGCATGATGGGTCTAAGCTCCAGACTTACCTTAAAAGGAGGTATCCCCTCTCCTATAAAAAAGTAGGTTAACTAGTTAAAATAGGCAAAATATTTTTTAATAGCTGCCTATTTAAATATGACCAACTAGCGGACGCGCGTGACTTCGTCCGCGAGAAATTTATTTTTTCACAAATACCGCGGAAACCATAGATTTTTCGGTTTGGTAGCCTATGTGGATGTTAATCCAGACTATAATCTATCGCTACTTAAAATTTCAGGTGATTTGGTTCAGTAGCCGAGGCGTAAAAGAGTAACAAACATTCATACCATCAAAATCATCAGATTTTCGCAAATCTCGGGAATCCATTGATAGTTTCGGAATAATCTGTGTTAATCCAGAGTAAAATCTATTTCCATTTCAAATTTCAGCTAAATCGCTTCAGTAGTAGCGGCGTTAAAGAGTAACAAACACACAAACATACATCCATACAAAATTTCGCGTTTATAATATTAGTAGGGTATTAAGAGACAGTGTTAGGAGTAATTATGGTCTCATGCTTTGTTGATTACAGCTGTATTGGTACATTTATACTTTTACCTTTCTCCTTTTGGTATCTTAATTAGTCCTGATTCAAAAGTCTGGAGTTCGGCACATAAGCTATTATATATTTTTATAACATATTCCTCAAGCAATATAATCAATTGCATAAATTCTCTAAGGACAGTCGAATGCAGCACAACTTACCAAAGTTTCATCATAGTCAGATGAATGGTTTAGGTTTACATTCCACTTTCATTTCTAGCCTAATTAGATGATGTAATTATAACCCTTCACTTATAAGTGAAAAATGGTGAAATGAAAGCTGATATCAAAGCTCTCATAAACTATCATATACGAGTAAGTTAATTAAGTTAAAGTTTAAGTTGGACGGCCTCCGTGGCGCAGTGGTATGCGCGGTGGATTTACAAGACGGAGGTCCTGGGTTCGATCCCCGGCTGGGCCGATTGAGGTTTTCTTAATTGGTCCAGATCTGGCTGGTGGGAGGCTTCGGCCGTGGCTAGTTACCACCCTACCGACAAAGACGTACCGCCAAGTGATTTAGCGTTCCAGTACGATGTCGTGTAGAAACCGAAGGGGTGTGAATTTTCATCTTCCTCCTAACAAGGTAGCCCGCTTCCATCTTAGACTGCATCATCACTTAGCATCAGGTGTGATTGTAGTCGAGGGCTAACTTGTAAAGAATAAAAAAAAAAGTGACAAAGAATAAATCGCGGGTGGCCGCTCCTATGAAGCCTATAACCTTTTATGGTAAGAAATGAGTAGGTAGCTTTTATATAAAAAAAACCTCATTTTAGCTAATTACCGCACAATACAAGGCATTAAAATATTTTCATGCGAAAAGACACCTCGCCGGGCTGAGTGTGACTACCGAGGCGACACTTTCACTGCCGTTTGTATCACGAAACTATAACACCGACAAATTGGTCAGATTGCTTCTTAACATGACATGCGCCAACACTTTTTTACTTTCTTTTCTTTACATCACATTTATATTAACAACCTTTTCCCCGATCGTTACAGATGGAGATAATAAACTTACATGAATTAATTTTGGTTGTGTGGATGCAATTTGCTTAAGTAATATGTACGTATGTCAAGGGTCAAAACTGATGTCATCATCATCATTCTTACTGTTGAGCTTGAGTCTCCTCTCAGAATGAGGGGGGGTAAGGCCAATTGTCCACCATACTGGCCCAATGCGGATTGTCAGAATTCACACACCTAGAGAATTGAGAAAATTCTCAGGTATGCAGGTTTCCTCACGATATTTTCCGTCCCGTTTGAGAAACGTGATATTTAATTTTTTTAAATGCACAAAACTGAAAATTTGGCGGTGAATGTCCTGACCGGATTCGAACCTACGCCCTCCAAATCGAACGCAGAGGATAACCACTGCCTTCGGTATCGAACTCAGGACCGTGCATACCACTGCACCACCACTGCTACGGCTTGTTGTGATAGTTTTCTAAAGTGTTTTTTTATTTTAACCGACTTCAAAAAGGAGGAGGTTCTCAATTCGGTCGGTATTTTTTTTTTTTTATGTATGTACACCGATTACTCAAAGACGCCTGGACCGATTTCAAAAATTCTTTTTTTGTTTGAAACGGTATTTGTTTGTCTGTTTGTTTCCGCGCGGTTTTGTGAAAAACTGAATCGCGGGCGTCCGCTAATTACTTGGGGAAACGGGTAGGCTTCTTAATTCGTACCCCCTACTGTGAGGATATTGCAACGTGACAAGTTGTTATTTAGTAACCGTGGTAAGGGTAAGTAAGTAACTGTAAGCGGATACTATATCTAATATTAGGTACCTACTAATACCGTGGTAAGACTTAAGACAATGATACGGAAAATAGAATATTCATCGCAGATGAAAAGAATATTCTTAAAAAATCATTATCTTTCGTTAAGTGCGGTCGGCACTACATGCCATCTTATTTAAATCAGTTCTAACATCAACTAGATAATGATGATATAAGTTAATGATGACCTAATAACTGGATACAAACGTAATTGCTATATCGATTGGTTTTAAATGATACCAGAATATTTCGTTTCACATGAAACGCTGATGTGCATTAATTATTAGATTGTTGTTTTCAATGTACAGCAGGTACGTACCTAATAATTATTTCGCGGTAAGAACGCCTAAGCGTCCGTGCATAACGCGTCACTTAGCCACATTCGCACGAGAGTTTTTTTAACGGACGTTAAAAATGCGTTCAAATACAACAAATGCATTCCCAAGTTCGACAACGTTTTTAAAACACGACGCTTTTTTTTATTTTGGGTGTTGGAAACAGACATTCATTTAACTTCATACTAAACGATTTTTTAATGTCCGTTAAAAAAATCACTCGTGGGAATGAGGGCTAAGCATCCGTGCATAATGCGTCACTTATAATGGGTTTCTTTTCGTTCTTGGCGACCACGACGCACGACCGCGACCTGCGACCGCGCGACCCACTGCTTAGTATGAATTTATATGGAGTACTAAACAAAGCCCGAGACCGCAACGCGCGACCTCTTTTGTTTAATACTCCAAAGCAGCGTGTCGCGCGGTCGCCAAGAACGGTAGACAACCTTTAAGAGCCGACCAAAGATTTTATAATAAAGATAGAGAGAACAAAGAAAGTTATTTGAACAAATAATACCTATCAATATACAATATCGAGTTGTGTGTTTAATTACTTTAAAAACTGCGGTGATTTTGTAGACACGTATCATGTCTTATATTATAAAATGTCGTTGGCCACGACCAAGTCTAGTTGGCCGTGGTCGGAAAAGCTTTGGTTTGCTTGCGGCCAGATGGCTTAGTACTCGTATCTCGTAACTCAAATATTAAGTTACTTTTCGTCGTATTTTCGTTTCTGAAATCCCCTAACATTGTGTTCCACAGCAACAGTTCATAACTATAATAGTTGTTCATAATACATATTATGGTTTCTTCACTTAACCTGGACGTTGCGGCCAGTGGTCATGGTCATGGCCGCGTAGGTGCATGAAACGTAATGAAAAAAAAAAACAATTGAGTATATCTGAACAGTTTACCTTCAATCCAGTAAAAAAAATACAGAGATGATTACTGGATCGTTTAAATTCATTCAACCATGATGATCCATCACGTTTTATATAATGTTTTGATTACTTACGTAGTAAACAAAGGTCATTTTATACAAACAAAAACATTGAACCTTGTGTCAACTCAGCAGCAAAGTGTACGTAAATGTAAAAAAGTGGCCAAGCGTATTTCAAGTCACGTGCAGTATACGGTTCCGTAGGTCTACGTCATAAAAGTTACTTTACATAAAAAAGGTTACTTAGAATGGTGGTTTTTGGCAATATCTACGGCCATAGATAGGTATAAGAGTATGTAAAGACCTAAAAGTTGACTGCATCAATAGCACATTTTTGGATGTTAGCGACGTATTGATAACCATAGTAAACCTTGAGGACATTATAATCGAGTAAAAAAATTCAATCATTTGACGTCGTTACGGGGATTTCAATTTATTTTTATTGTACTAAAGGCAACTTATGTATTTTTAGATGAAAGTTGGTTGAGCCGTTTAAAAGTTATGGGGGGTGAAAATGGTGAAGAATAACCGAATGTCGACAAATATACTCGATCGGGGTCTCAAACGAAAGCGCACCTAATCGATAGTGTAATTAATAGTTTCCTGACATTCGGGGGTATTTCAAAATTTTCAATTTTATGTTATGGTTCAACTCACCCGCCGGGGTATTATATATTATGTTTATTTTAACTTTTATACTTCCAAACCTAGAAAATTTTACAAAAAGGTTCTTGCATTTACACAAATAAAACATAAGATGCATAATCGAAGAACGAAGCAAGACGGCCATTTTAATTCAATGTTATAAACCAAGGAACTGATTTCGTCAACTCGTGCGTGAACGTTGCACATTCATTTCCTAGATATTAATGACAACAATAGGCATGACACTTATATGGCACGGATTTATTTACGAATACGACATATTTTTTATTATGAAGTAAAAATATCAAAAATATATCATTTCAGTCAGTGCACTATGTATTATTGCGTTGACGTAAACGCGAATTTATATGAAATTGAAACAGTTGTGCAGTAGTGCTACTAGATGGCGCTGTTTCAATTCCTTAGAAATTCGCGTTTACGTTAACGCGATGGTAACAGTATCAAACTGCCACTAAGCCCTCTGATCTCTTTTGGTGTTACAAGTAATGTGCGGGGTAGTACCCCTATGCATATTTTTGCCACCATGCAGGATTTCTGTGAGGGGCATTACATGCTCTACTTGAGGTGTATGGTAGGCGTCCACATATCCGCAATTCTAAGTATCGGACGCATCGCATCAAACGGATCGTAGTATTCTTTGTCTATAAAGTCATACAAGTGCGTCCACTGATCCGCATCGATAGGGATCGCACGAATCTACTCTAACATTAAAAATCCGTCTAAGCGATGCGTCCAATACGTTCTATGCGGATATGTACGATTGTACGCCTAGCATTAACAACTGCATCGACGGGCATAAAGAAAAAAAAAACAAAATACGCCAACAACAACGCTAAATGCGATGAAAAATATATACAACTGAATACTCCTTATTGGATATCGGTTATAAAAAATGTATATCGTGAACCTGGTAAATTGAATATTGAATCTGAGATTTCTGTTTTTCTGTAAGTTGTAATTAAACACCATCGAAGCCTGATCTAGTGGTAAGAAAAGACGGAATATTATTCAGATATTGATAATGATGATACATTCTTAAATAATCAAAGTCAGGAAAATCGACACCAAGAACTGTAGAATAATTATAAATAAACCATACTCGTCATCATCATCATCTTGTATGTCCTATTACGTCATCCTAACCAAGAATCAAGTAGATTATCCAGCGCAACTGACAAATTCGTGGTAATGCAACTATCACACCACCGTCAAAAGATTGACATACGAATAATAGTTCGATTAAGGTTTAGTAATGGGTAGATTTCAAAAGATTAGCCCATACAAATCCGTTTTGAAATCGATGGAAAGCTACGGAGAGAGTGTGATTCTTATCCTTGGGTACATGAGATGTATAAAACATGAACAATCAATCTACTTACTCTGCTTAAGATAGTAGCGATAGACATCATAGAGTAACGTAAAAAGAATACGAAGTGTCTCTGCTTAATGTAAGGAGAAAATTTAGAAGCCTTCTTGTGGTACGAATTTTGCTTATTTCAAACTAGCGAATTCCCGCACTTTCGCTTGAAAATCGGTATATGTACCTATTTTATTTATATTCATTCCTTTTTAACCTCATTACACTTTGCATTATTAGTAGAGCTTTTCGAGACAGAACTCCTCCATGAAAGTACTAACACTATATGATTATTCGGCACTGCTGTGCTATGGTTTAATTATTTTTAGTAGGTCTGGTAGTTGTCCTAGTCAAATAGGCTGTTATTGGTGATAAAGAGTTCCGCTGAATAGATTCTGTTGATGACATAAAAGCTATTCATGTTGTATATGGCCATCTGCACTCAATCGACCATGACTCGCAGATAGCATGAGTCAGTCAGTCCTTTATCCATTTCTACCACAATTGACTAGGATTGTCTGGTGAAAGCGCTTATTTCCTTTTCAGTAAAAGCTTTCTCTGGTCACAAATATGAATCATTCGTTTCTTTAAAAGGGTGTGGATCTATGAATAATAGTTTTTGCAGTCCACATTTTGAAGCCAATATTTTTAACTAGAGGTTATCAAAATCCGGTTCATCGATTCCATCAGCACCAGTTTTTATAATAATGCAAGTATGCACATTTTATTTAGTATATATAGACATATTTTTGTATAGTTTACCGTGTATTGTATAGGTGGTGGTGATAATATATCTGAGGTGAATGGACGGATTTGTACGTCGATTTTTTGTATTCTAAGCTGATTTTCAGGTGTATGTTCTCAGTGTAACTATACGATAAAGATCGGATGAGCCAATCCGAAAATATCAGCAATAATTTCCGGCACAATCATTGTAGCTAAGTTTTCGTGGAATAAAAAAAAAATACTTACAAAACTTATTATAATTGATACTTCTTGAGAAACAAAGCAGATTGTTATAATTAATTAATAACATTCAGCTTCGTACTTAAAGGGAAACATTAGTACAACAAGTACGAAAAAACAAATATTGTACCCACAGGTATATACTTGGCATGAAATAAACCACATTATACGTTATTTGTGGTATCTCATTACGTGCTGGTAACCACGTTCCAACCACCAACCTGACGCTATTGTTCGTACACATAATAACAACACAATATTCTCAATCTCAGTGTATCTAGATCGTACCTTCTCATTATGACTGGTACATGTAATTAATTTGAAGGAATTCAGAATGCCTTTCAAAGATATCTATCACGTCGTATGGGGGTCAACGTATTTTCACAAGCACATAATGTTATGCTAATGACAATCTCACGCCCTGATGCATTTTTTTATCTATTGTTTGTCTAGCTAATGTTTTTTTGCATGTGATTAGTGATATAGGAAATCCTATATGGGTTTATGGATGCTCTCACGACAACGATGTTGTTTTGTAGGTGGAGCTACTTACGTAGTCTACGATTACATACAAGGTGTGTGGTTCAAATGGCATCAACAAGTCAACATGCCTTTTTTTCTTTTTCAAAAAATAATACTTTGTTTTTTTTAATATTTCCCATTCCCCTCCAATTAGTCGGGAAAGACTCTATTAGGAGTGGGTACGACAATAGTCCAACGGAGTGGGGATCGAACCACCACTCCTCGGTGATGAGTGCCTCGTTCGTCCAGTGGTTAGGTCAAGCAGCTTCGGAAAGTTAGGTCCTGGATTGGTCAATGTAATGAGTAATTCTTTCCAGCAAAACTGTCATTGCTGCCAGACTTCTGTTAGGAAGCCGGTAGTGCTATATAGGAGACTACCGGGTTTACATTATTGCCTATAGGTGAACCATCTAATCACGGAACTAATGAGATAGTTAACTGCCTCATTGGTCTCGGTTGACTGCTTCATCATCTGATAGTGATAGTAACAGATTCAAACATCACCCTAAGTCCAGTGGCGAGTCCAGTCATAGATCCATAAACGCACTGCATACCCTGAGAAATTATTACGAACCTGTATTGGAGGAGGAATTTTCTATTTTGTACCAATGAACCACTGCCTAAGCCCACATACCTACATTGGAGCTCGACTCTTAGCTTCAAATCCTCTCACCTAATATATTATTAGGTAAGCCTGCTGACCCTTGAGTGTAAACCTTGTTAAAATATAGTGCTGATAGTGTTATGGTAACATTATATAAGAACTTCGCCAACGATTTGCAGCCATACCTAACTGTGTTTGGAAAGTAAACATTTGTCAAACGTACACCAACCAGACCGAAACAAGTATTTGCTTTCCGCATAAAGGAGTCAAATAACACTCAGTGTAAAAGGCGATTTTCGACAACGTGCTCAAAGCTTTCCATTCTTTTTGTTCTGAACAATGCTACAACGTTGAATCCAAATGGCACACAAGGAATTAAAAGCTTACTCCCTAAGCAAGAACAAAACGTGCCGAAAACTTCACTGACCTAATTGCAAACTGATAAATAACATAGTAAGTACCTATTTGTTAACTACAGGATATTATGTACTTTAAATAGAGTTTAGTTTTGTATAGTACTATGGTATGGTACAGTTGAAGAGTTATAGATTATTATTATCCCGTAGTGGCCACGGTCTACACAATTGGATCAAAACATCGACAAAAAGAAAAGCAATCTTGTTGTTTTATCAACACCGTCAGCTCCCTGCAGATCGCTTTATACTGATTGGCAACTCATGAACTTCAGAGTAACTATTGTATTAAATTATTATCGTTTCTCTAACACGTTAGTTTCCGATACAGCTAACCCACACTCTACCATTATATAAACTGGCATAGACATTCGACGCAGTAAACTATACTCGTGTATTACCGTTTAGCCTGACGTAAAACTGAATGTAGGTAATTTACACTATTGAAGACTACTATTACAGCCATAGCAAAGTGGCGACTTTCATTGGGTTATTGCAGTGGTATTATAAGAGAGGAATAATTATATATCTGTAGATGGAAGTGTCAATAGATCAATAGCCGCTAATAGTTTCTCAACTTCTTTATAGTAGTGTGGATAAATACGATCTGAACGCATTCACATCGTATTTTATAGCAACCGTCAATAAAGTAGGCGTACATAAAAATCGTATTACCTACAAGTAATACAATGGAATTGAAGTTGATAACTGTTTTCTCAAGTCATCATCATTAACAACCCATATTCGGCTCACTGTTGTGCACGAGTCTCCTCTGATAACCCACCACGGGCCCGATGTTGATTGGCAGACTTCACACAGTAGAGAATTAAGAAAATTCTCATGTGTGCAGGTTTTCTCACGATGTTATTCCTTTACCGTTTGAGACACAAGCAGTGTCTCAAAAATGTACATAACTGAAAAGTTGGAGGTGCATGTCCCAGACCGAATTCAAACCTACGCCCTCCGAAATGAAGGCAGAGTTATATCCACTGGGCTATCACGGCTCTTTTTTCTTACGTGTCTTTTACTTACTTTTCTTTTTTTTCTCATGTAAGTACTTATAGTTGCTTACACGATACTATAATACGATTATTAATTCCAATCAGTAAAATAACAGCTGCACTTGTCATTTTACTGACTAGAATTAATCCTCCGACTACAGAACCACAAACGAGTTTTAAAATTGTTGTCTGCTTGTGTGTTTGTTTGTCCGGCCTTATCTCTAGAATGGCTGACCCGGTTAAATGGACCTTTTACTGATAGGACGTTATTAAGCAACTTAAGGCTACTTTTTATACAAAATCCATGTTTCCACGGTATTTGTGAAAAATTGAATTTCACGCCGACAAAGTCGTGGGCGCCCGCTATTATAAAAAAAAATATTTAGACGGTCGAATTGAGAAACCTCCTCCTTTTTTTGAAGTCGGTTAATAATAGTGTTTTGTATTCTATTTTGTATTTTTTAAACATAGTTAAAAATTAAAAAAAGTTTAAATAAATAAATAAGAGAAAGTAATTAAGTGTCTACTCTTATATATACTTTTATAAACTATATGTTAATTAAATGCAAGTTTCCTTGTTCAAAATAAAACCTACTCGTAAATAACCTCAAAAACTCTCAAATCTTTTCTGTTTTCCTTGCATCCTTACTTAGAAAATACAGCTTTAATACTTTTGCCTATTAAAATTTAAAAGTTTGTCTACAAGAGAATAAATAATTTTAAAAGAATCTTCTTTTCGATCTGTTATCTTTATATATAAAACAAACCTTAATTAACTTATTGGCCCCTATGATGGGTGTAAACAGAGCGAAGATTAAAGTTTTAAAGATAAGCACTAGGTTCAATGAAGCCGCAAAACAGTAATCCCTTCAACCAGCGCGCTATAATGCACGATCAGGGTCAATGTACGCTAAACAACGTGACCATACGTCGCATTAACATTGAGATAGACTCCATTCTGGTATTTCTTAAAGTCTCGTACTGATAAATTCTCTGATTTGATGATGATTAGAAGATTTTTTATTAATAAATATGCGTGCCCTGGAAACAGTGATGATATTAGGATGAGGAAAAATGCCCTTGATTTGAAATTGTAATATATATTTTATGGGTGGTAGGAAAGACATTCTACACTTTTGCTGTTCGAATTACAGACGTAAAAGCAAAACCGCCGGCCCACTTACTAACTTGGTCTATAACCACAATTTATTACAAAGATCATCAATTCAACTACATGTCAATCATGTAGGGATGGCATGGTTCACGTAGTGTCTTGCTGTTTTGTGGTAGATTGAATAGGTGGTAGGAGAATGTTGAACATCGAGTACAAACTGACATTCTGCAAAGTTTGCATTTTCGGCTGCATGATCGATTTATTTATATTAATAATAACCATCCTAGCACGCCAAACTAGTAGGATAGTAAGTAATTGCGTTGGTTCCATCGCTGACCAAACTTTACCAATTGGGGACGGATCTTAATCAATACGATTAGTAGTAAAACTATTATCAGCATTATCAGTTTCTTAGATATATCATATATCTATTGCATGGCTCAGAATATTTATACCTAACCTAAAGCTTGGTAACTTCTTTTTTCTAAGATCCAAATATCGTCCTTTACAGCTAGCCACTCGCAAAGATTTTGAAGTAGCGTTTAAGTTTTCAGACTCGTTAAGAAGTAAGTAGGTACCTACTTCCTGGTTTACATTACGCTTTTATAGAGAACTGTCCCGATTTCTGTAAAGAATGTATGGTCAAGTTAGAACCGTCTGGGCTGCATGCCTGGTTCAACTGGCCTTTAACCATAAAAATAAACGTTCGCTTCTTACGCGAGAGTGATTTATCCATTAAAAAAGCCGGACAAGTGCACTTCGAGCACCTATTAACGAACGGGTGGTATTATAACTGATTTATTAAACAAGTTACTACATCTTTGAGAACCTACCTACTCTTGAGTACTAGGAGATGTTAAAGATTCAAAGTTTGAAAATGGAATGTTTGTACTCAATAATAGCGTGGTGCAGTTTTAAGGGCGTACCCGAGTTATTCGAGTAAAAATGTAATAAATCAGTTATTAAAATTTTTCGCTGCTCTATTTAAATAATCATAATATCAGTTTAAATAAAACGTAATCCTTGTGTGTTGAACTCATCGATTTAGATTGAGTTCAAAGTTTGTTACAATCAGTTTAGATAATCGCGTTGCCACATTAAATTGCATTTAATTAAGACTCGGGAGTCTAATAAGTCCTTTTTTGTGGTGATTGTCCAATGAATCTGAATCTAAAGCAACAAATAGGTAGAGATTGAACATTCATTGATAGAGATTGAAGATAATATTTGATAATGATGTAATTCAATTTGTTTACCACACACTATATCTTAACTACATATTAATAGGAACATAACACAGATAATTGCAATCAAATACGGTATTAATGCACATACATATTATATAATGATTAAAGCAGTAGATAAAGTTAATAAATGCTTTAATTGTAACAATAATTTTCAAGCTCTTTTGCTGAGATAGGTATACATTTAAGTTTGTGTTTTTTTTTTTATTTTAATAAGTACAAACCATATAATTTCACGTATAACGTCATAAAAGTTCAAAGACTGTAATAACGTCATAATCGTTACTAAAAATTTTAGAAGAATCAATGCGACTATGAAATGCGGTTGAAATTATTGTTTGATGATTGGTGGTTGACTTGATTGGTGATTTGAATTGTTGACATTAAATTTATTTTTAATTGACTTTTAATGTCAATGTTATTCGTAATTATATTTATTTGTTTTCCTTTTCTATACAAATTATTATTACTCTGTTTTCTACAATTTAATTTTTTATCATAAGGTCACTTACTTAATATTTTGATTCTAAATCCCCATGCCGCTTTCTATTCTTAATTTTTTCAAGTTGAAAATTAAGAGATGGATTAATCTTAAAAAGCGATAGGGTAAATTTTATCATTTCTAAATTGATACTGACATTCTAACATATAACAACATACCTAACAAAGAACCTAATTACCCGACACCAATTTAAGTGCTGAGGACACAATAAACGTGTTTAAAGCTAAATTTTAATGTATCCACGTTAATTCTCTGCAATTACAGCAACCTTGAAAGCATGATTTCATTCTGCGTATGTCGTTTATTATTTGCAATGGCGTGTATTTTACTCTGTTCAAAAACGAAACTGGTTTTGGTAAATAAAATCCACATTCCACAATGTGCAAGACTGGGTAAAGCTTAGTTTAACGCATAATATGTTTTCTGCGGTTCAACTTTTTTAGTTAACATTTCTGGGTCTTCTGCAAAAAAAAATGCATTTTTATGTAAAGGTATTTTATAAAATAAAATAAAAATTAGTAAATTTTTTAAAAAATTATTTTAAAACTTTTAAGACATATTAAAGGGACTTTTTGATATCTATAATTTACCTTACAATATTGTACCTACAAACAATATTCAATTTCAAATAATAATTATTTCAAAATAACTAGATCACTCGATAGCGCAATATCGATCGATATCTTTGATCTGAAATGATTGTAAATTACTTTAGAGCTTATTATCTTGAAAACAGAGCTTAGAAATAAGTGGCAATTCATAAAATCTCAGTTTAACTTTAAGGTACCTTTCGAATATCGCACGAGGACGGACATAAAATACATAAATCTGTATATTGGACAGTGTCCCACTTTTTACTAACGGAGGCAGTAACGGTTGCAGTGGTCGGAGGCAATTCCATAAATATAAATATTTTTATTTAATAGTTATCGACGACTATGAAGATAGTGTTGTGCTATTAATTTCCTAAAGGGGCAATATATCATAAATGGCGGACATATGCAACTTCGTCCACGTACAAATCGGAGTGTGTAACCATTTTTTATATTTATACAAGACACTTTAGTAGATATATACAAAAGTAATATCCCACCAAACATTTTAATGTTATATCGCAAAGGATTCTAATGAAAGATAGGCAATATGGATTTTTCCGATGCATCCAACAAATATCATCATATTTCAACCCACTTACGAAAACTGACATACAATTAGGTACATAAACATTTCTTATGAATCAATCTATCTATTAGTGAAAACCGCGTGAAAATCCGTTCAGTAGTTTATCACGAAACGATAGACAGACTTGGTGAAGGACTTTTTAGAATGTGTATAAAAAGGTGTATTCGTATGATTAAGGTAGGGAAGTGAAACTGATTACGGTACGATATAGATCTCAGCAAGTGCATATTTTGTGGTTACTGCCAAGAAGCATGTCCTGTAGATGCAATAGTCGAAGAACCGAATTTAGAGTATTCTACAGAAACTCACGAAGAACTATTGTATAATAAAAAAAAGCTTCTCCTGAACCGTGATAGCTAGGAGCCAGAGATTGTAATCACCATAAGAGACAATCATTTAGAGACTTAATTAATTAATATGACTGTGTTATTCTCTCGTATTCCTACAAATACATACGAGTAGGCAATAAGGATGCTGATAGAGCGAGCGATTCTCGCAATCCTTAAAGATTATTGATGTACGAGTATTAATTATTAGTAGTCATATTCTAGCTAGAATATTTTTTAGAATTACAGCTATACCATAACCTTCCATAGCGGTGTAATTAGCATAATATTTATATTTAACAATTCTTAATTATATGTAGGCAGGGTTCTGCAATAGAATAATTAAATTGAATATTCTAAATATTCGGGCCTTTTCTGTATTAAATTATCATTAAATAGTGAATAAATACTCGAAGCGGAAGTCGAAATTTCATTGTGTAACTTTTCATATGGCACCATCGCCATAGATACTTGCTTCTTTCTGTAAGTGCGAGTTATTGTGTTTTGCAACGATATTTTATATTAGACATGTTAAGTCCCTACAAAATCACCCTCCACCGAGCGCACACAACCACAATTTTTTTTCAAACAACCACAGGGATTGGACCTTTAATCTCTCGCATTTGTGTCCGATCCATTAAACATCGAACTACTGAGGCTTAAAACATAGATATAGTTGGTAATTATATCTATGTTTTAATTATCTATGTTTCTACTTTACTATCTATCCCCGAAACTTTCGCATCAGAACGTTGTAGAGTCAAAAGGATTGCACCGATTTCGAAATAAATTGGATTTTCTGCCATATCTAGGCGACGGATCCGCATGGATTTTTCGATTTATCGCGAGATATACAAATAGCAAAGTCGATCAATTAATTACTAATCTTCATAAACTTCCGCCAAGTCATGCCTGTTTTATACAATACTTAGTATGTTTATTGTAAAGGTTTTGTTAAGAATAAAAAATTGTGAACATTTGCAAGCATTAAAAAATCCGAGACTTTATCGCTAACGATAGGCCTCCTATGTAGGCTCAAAGTAACTCAGCGGGTGACAGAGCGATTTAAGTTTATTTCTTCTGTGCGAATGAATCAGAAGTGAGGAGATCTACAAAAGAACCGACGTCACTGACATAGCTCAGTAAGTCGCGAAACAGAAGTGGCAATGGGCAGGGCATAGGGGCTGGAATGACGACCCCGCACCGCAAAGCGCAGTGTTGGTCAATCTCCCACTAAGTGACATCAAGCTGGTCATACAGGGAGCTGCTGGATGCTAGTGGGCGGTGGCTCGAGACCGTGGTGTTTGGAAGTCCATGCAAGAGGCCTGTGTCCAGCAGTGGACGTCCATTATTGATGATGATGATATAATATATATATTTGTAGGTTTTTGTGTACTCTTCTATAACAAGATCCCCAAGACTCTGATGTCCTGCCAATGCATAGCTTTAAGCAATGTGTTAAAAAACATTTACTTAGTCGAGGTTACTACAACATTGATGAGTTCCTTAAAGATAAAAGCGCTTGGAGGCCATTGGATCAGCTTCCACCTTCACACAGGAAATAAAACTATAAGAAATTGTAATTGTTATCAATTGTAAATTATAATACTGTATGACTTTTTCAAAAGAGCAACTGTTGAGTTTCTTGCCGGTATCTTCTCAGCAGAACCTGCCTTCCGAACCGGTGGTAGAATCTTTACAAATAGTCAACTGACGTGTCAAAAGTGCTTGTAAACTGAGCCTACTTGAAATAAATGATTTTTGATTTTGATAAAGTAATTGTAGTTTACCACACCTCAGCATTAAACTAGCACGACATGAGCTTGCTGGCGAGCGAGAATTGACGAACGAAGTATACGATAGTCAGATATACCTCATTTTACGAAGGCTGAAAGTTCGTTAGTAAATAGTCCTACCACAGGTAAATACGTTGGCCAATTATGGGGTTTGGACTGTGGTTTCTTTGGAAGCATGATTCAAGGGTCCAGACACTCAACCGTTCAAGTATCATATAAGCATGGATTAACGAAACTTTGAGCCTTGATAAAATAAGGTATGAGTATGTCTGGCCATTGCAGATTCATAGAAAGACAGTCAATAAATTGAAGATTGGTCTTTTAAAAATAATAGCATCAGCATTCGAAACTTTACCGTTATAACGAGAGAGTTACCACTTTCTTTTTCACAATGAAGGGTAAATAATACCATTCAATTACTGATAGCTACGGTGTTGTTGAAATAATTGATTCGTTTTACTTCTACGCGAGTTATGAAACTTGTTTTGTTATTACACAACAAACAAATTAGGTACCATCAATTTATAACAAGATTTTCTACTAAATTACGTAGGTACTTCACTTACACAGGTGGAGGATAAAAAACAAAATTATAATAAATCATTAATATAATTATTATATATTTATATAAAAAATCATATGTAACATAAACATTAAGCGAGCTATGCTTGGAGTTTCTCTGCGTGATCAAAATGAGGAGATCCGCATAAGAACCAAGCAAGCTCAGCGAGTCACGAAGCTGAAGTGGCAATGGGCAGGGCATATAGTTCGATGAACCGATGAACGAATGGAATGGCGACCCCGCACTGAAAACCGCAATGTTAGTTGAACCCCACTAGGTGAACTGAGGACTTCGAGCAGGTTGCAGGGAGGCGCTAGGTGCTGACGGCTCGAGACCGTTTTGTTTGAAAGTCCATGCAAGAGGCCTATCAGTTGAGGTCGAGCAGTGGACATCCATCAGCTGTTGATGATGATGATGAATGAATAAGAACCAATATGAATATTTACTGATTATTATATTATGCAACCAAAGACTTAAATGAACACTGTAAGAATATTATTTTAATAATTTTAAAGTTTATGTACCTAGATAATTGTATCTCTGTGACGTTTGTTCATAGTTGATCTATACTAAATATTAGCATATATAAATTAATATTATAGTATATAGTATATAATGTAAAGAGTATGTTATTTCAAAATTATTACACTAACACAACCGCGGACATCTGCTAGTACTTATTATAAAAATAATTGCTCAAGCCAGATTAGTGAAATGGCAATTTTAATAACGATACATTATACTGTCAACTGATAAGGTGCTTATCAATTCTCGCCGTGAATCGATTATTTACTCCAGCGTAACATTATGAGTCTTTTTGTATCAAAACAAGTAAGAACCGGTAGCCATGTGGCACGCTGATTTTCTTTCTACAAACGCTAACGCTTCGTGTACTAAAAAAAGAAACCAAATGACAGATCCGATGGATAAGTTGATCACGTGATCATTTAAAAAAGTGTCAACTTAGTCTATTGTTATAATAGACTTCCTTAAACTTGTCTTAAATTGTTCATTAACGTTCTACTAATATTGTTTATAATAAATTGGTAAAAAAACCAATACACGATTGCTGCAGGCATGTGGGCTTATCAGATGGTGAGTGGCTAGCATTACACTGTCAAACCATCGATGCCTATTTGGGTTTAATAATATTTATTAATTAATTTTTATCAAAGTCATGTTCCCATTTATAATATTAGATAGTCAAGTATGAAGATTTACATTACATCTTCCCCACCTTATATCTAACCTTATATTTTACGGAAGAAACTAAATAAAAAAAACATTATTTAATATGCATAAAGTCATTAACCCGCGCAATAAATCACGTATCAAACAGCTGCATGCTGTTACAACCCATAATCATTATTAAGCGAATAAATATAACGCGTCATTTACCTACTTCTTTTTAGTGGTTTTAGCTGATACATGCAATTTAAAAACTTGTGATACACGTTACGAGTTTGTGCATATCCATTAGCCTCGAAATAATAATGTATCAATCAAAATTATTATTATTAATCAACATTCAAGATGAATCTTCGTGTGTCTTTTGAATTAGACATTAAAGTATTAGGGCTGTACAACAATTTTGTTTTATGTATTAAACAAAATCATGTATGCTTGGCCTGTCGGTCATTTATTATAACTAGATATTAGTATGGCTTAAAATAAATTGATCAAATGACTGGTGACCCATTACTATGTTGTGCTGTGTCGAATAACTTCCCAATTACTTCGAATCCCTTTGGATAAGTATCGAATTAAGTACTGCGAATCCCTTTGGATAGTTTTGCGGATGAGCAACGCTTGAGGTGGTGCAACTCGGTAACATCGGCTAACAACTTCTCCTAGGAGATATAGTATACGAATGGCTACTACGTCGAAAAGGGTTGCAAACTTTATATATAAAATCGCCGTGGTGCCGTGTAGCGTAGATTTCCCGCAATAAGTAAAAGTGCTATCGGTATCAACCCATATTCGGCTCACTGCAGAGCTCGAGGCTCCTCTCAGAGTGAGAGGGGTTAGGCCAATAGTCCACCACGCTGGCCCAATGCGGATTGGCAGACTTCACACACGCAGAGAATTAAGAAAATTCTCTGGTATGCAGGTTTCCTCACAATGTTTTCCTTCACCGTTTGAGAAACGTGATATTTTAATTTCTTAAAATGCACAAAACTGAAAAGTTGGAGAAAAAACAAAATACTCTCTAGGCCAGTACAACAACTTGACACACTCCGGAAAAAAGTAATCACAGTCTACTTTATATTACGGTTACATTGTCTTTATTTTAATGCGTAATTGACACAATAAGCCAGTTAAATACAATTTAATTTGTTAATTTATGATATTTCATCGTTTATGTAATGTAGAATGTTCAAAAGGGTCTGAAGTTTATATTAAGGCGTAAATCACTAAGACCTCATTCGCACGAGAGGTTTTTTAACGGACGTAAAAAATGCGTTCTATTTCCAACGCCCAAAATTGAAAATGCAACACTGCTCGAAAAAATGCGCCATGTTTTAAAAACGCTGTCGCGTGAACATATACTTACTTGGGAATGCATTTGATGTATTTGAACGGTTTTTTAACGTCCGTTAAAAAAGCTCTCGTGCGAATGAGAGCTAAGACACAGATAACATTTAGAAGATTTAGTAATTAAAGCGTACTTTGTAATTAAGTTTAGATTATATGGTTGTATAGGCTTTGATTCAGATGAAAAAACCAGTGCTTCATAATCTGTTCTTAAAAGGTCATGTAGCATTATGTTGAGTTTGGGCCATTTTCTGGGTTATGCCACACACAGCAGGGTATTGTGATGTGTGGCATAATTTTGTATCAAGGTATTTTTCTTTCTTTAATTCCTAATTTTCTTTAACTTATATCGATCTATTTTTAGATATCCAACTTAATTATCACAACGCGAATTATAGGTAAGTAAAACTGTTGTATGATCTTTGAGTGATCCCAATAAAAAATAAATCATAAAAATACCTATAATTCGTTAAAATCTTTAACGACCTGAGACGACAAGGTTGGATAACTCTGGTGTCAAATAGCCTTACTTTCGTTCCGCTAGCGAGTGCAAACTTACTGATATCTTTGTTTGAAGGATTAATATTTGTCTATATTACGTTATACTCCACGCTCTAGCTAGAGATTAACCAGCTTGAGAAATATTGACATTATGAAAACATTCTTAACATGACCAATTCTAGTTATTTCTTATTTTTGAGTAAGAAATATAGAGAATGGGAAATATGTCTTTCTAAAAAGAAAAATACGTAAGAGAAAATAATCTATAACATCAAATATAGAGTTTTATAGCGATTAGTCTTCTGCTATATCAATATTCAATATTAATTTATTTCAATTAGGCTTAGTTTACAAGCACTTTCGAAAAGGTTCGGTTGCAGTAAATTTGGTTGAGATATCATCATCATCTTTAACAAGCCACATTTGGCTCACTTTTGAGCACGAGAATGAGTTTGGCTAATAGTCCATCACGCTGACCCAATGCGGGTTGGCAGACTACACATATAGATAACTAGTGGACGCCCGCGACTTCATCGGCCCTTAAACCTCTTTAATCCGGCCCTATCGCAAAATCCGTTATTAGCTGATACCTACTACCTATAAATTACCTCTCTGCCAAATTTCATCTTTGTACGGCAAACGGTTTTTCGAGATTTCGTGATGAATGACCTTTCACATTTGTATATTATGATTGAGAAAATTATCAGGTATATATGCTTCATTTTCCTTCCCCGTTTGAGACACGTGATATTTTATTTCTTAAAATGCACATAAAAGTTGGATGTGCATGTCCCGGTACGGATTCGAGCTTAGGCCCTCCGAATCGAACGTTATATCCGCTGCGTTCTCACGGCTTCTTCAAAAGTCTCTTACGGCCACATTCTTCATCGCAAGTAACAGTCAAAGTAACGTCATAAATCAAAAGTGACGGTCTTATTCACTGAAAAATAAAGTCTTCTTTACTACTTACTACTTTTACTGTTACTTTAGCTTTACATGAAGAAACCTGTTAATCATTCAGAAATAATTTAAATATTACAAATATTTGCAGGTATTGTAAAACCGTGGTGAATAAAATGGCTAGAGTTCGCTAGTTTTTAAATGTCAGAACAATTAATGCACGTTTTATTGCGATAGCTATTGCCCGGCGTTTTGTTCGCCGGAATCGTTGTGTAACTATGGAACTGCGCCTCAATGAAGCCGCTGCTCGTACAATAGCGTCCGCGGAATTGACGGAAAACCGTCTATGAAACGCATCATTAATTGAATTTGTTATTCCGAGCGTCACGTAAACGTTTTGTTGCTTTCGTTCCTATTTAGCTGATTGCTGTTATGCTTTTCGAGCATAGGTATAACTAATTTGTATGCATGTATCTGCATAATTGTTTTAGGTAACTACAATATCATCATACAAATTGACTATTCGTCGGGTGACCCAAGAGCTGGTGATTATTTGGCCCAAAGGACATCTAGAGGGGTAATAGCGTTCGTGACTTGTATTGCATTGTGTACCCTGCTTTATGAGTGGACAATTAGATTTTTGTAATGATTAGATATTTATTAATTTAACATTATTGTGTGTGCAGCTTGCGCCGTTTGGCGGAACTTAAGAATTGATTAGAATTTTCCCAGTTGTGAAAGTGACTTAAAAGTAATAGAGAATATTGTGACAGAGTGTGTCCGAATATATTACTGATGCTATGCGCACTTCTGCCGAAATGTAGCATTGTTGTATTTTTGTCCAAAAAGTATGGTGACTGGTGAATTACAGGAGCTTAAGGTGTTTGGCCTTTGCTCGTACCTGTACAAGTACATATAAGGTAAGGTACGGGTCGGCGTACGTAGGAAGTATTCCTTACAAATACTGCACAGTGTAGCTCTAGTATGCTACCTCAACGTAAGCGGACCTCCTCTGGGTTCATGAACTACTTAGGTACATATAAAAAAAATACAGAGTATATATCACCCGGATTCCTTAATGCATACTTTTCATAAATAAGTAGACCTACTGTTTGTTTTATCGACTCTAGTCATGAAATAATATCGCCAACTGGCTCACAAGGTTCAAAGTCACTTAGCGGGCGATGGAGCGAGTTATGTTTGGAGTTTCTCTGCATGATCGAATCAGAAATAAGGAGATCCACTGAATACCGATATAACTCAGCGAGTTGCGAAGCTGAAGTTAAAGAAACTGGTAATAGACGGGGCACATAGTTCAAAGAGCCGATGCAGAAATGGCGACCCTACTCAGGAAAACGCAGTGTTGGTCCTTACCTAGTTGAGTTTTAAAACTGTTTCCAAGAAACAATGTAAACGATTGCCCTACGAAAGCGTGAGGCCATCGCAATTGCTGCGAGTACACGGCCAGGCCGTGTACTCGCAGCAATTGCGAACTGTCTGTCACAGCAGCAGATTGGCTCTGTTTGGATCATAAATGTTTCGACAATGGAAAGTCAGAACTAACCAAGCGGCAAGTTGAGCCAAATTGAATTAGTTGCATCGGTAATCGGTAACGCACTTAGTTTTTATTTGTGTCTTTTTAACCTCCCATGTAAAAAAGAAGTGTGTTAAGAGTATATGTTTGACGTGTGTATGTTGGTCAGTGTGATTGCTGTGTTATCATCATCATTATCATAATCATCATCAGCCGATATACATCCACTGCTGGACATAGGCCTCTTGCATAGACCTCCAAGTACAACGGTCTCAAGCCGCCAGCATCCAGCGGCTCCCTGCAACCTCGATTCATGATTTACTTAGCGGGGGGTCGATCAACACTACGCTTTCCGGTGCGAGGTCGCTATGCCAGCACCTTGGGACCCCAACGTCCATCGGCTCTTCGAGCTATGTGGCCTGCCCATTGCCACTTCAGCTTCGCTATGTTAATGACTTTGGTTCGCCCGCGGATCTCCTCATTTCTGATTCGATCACGCAGAGAAACTCCAAGCAGCTCGCTCCATCGCCCGCTGAGTGACTTTCAGCCTTCTTATAAGGCCCATAGTTAGCGACCAAGTCTCAGATTCGTAGATTATCACTGGCAACACGCACTGTTCGAAGACTTTCGTCTTCATGCAGCTGTGTTATCGTAATCCTAAGCCTAATTGGAATAAGTGAATTTAAAATATGTTTATCCACTAACTGACACCGCGCGGTTTCCGTTCCCGTAGGAATAATCCTCGATAAATGGGCTATATAACACTGAAAGATTTTTTCAAATCGGACCAGTAGTTCCTGAGACTAGCGCGTTCAGTCAAACAAACAAATTATTCAGCTTTATAATATTACTATAGATCCCTTCGTCCAGTGTAGGTACAGTACAGCTATTACGCTGATAACTATTACTCAGAGAACGCAGGCAGTACTGTTGGCAAAAATGACTAGCAATTAGTAAAAGTCCGCAAAAATTAATCGTCGTCATCAACCCATATTCGGCTCACTGCTGAGCTCGAGTCTCCTCTCAGAATGAGAGGGGTTAGGCCAATAGTCCACCACGCTGGCCCAATGCGGATTGGCAGACTTCACACACGCAGAGAATGAAGGTAATTCTCTGGTATGCAGGTTTCCTCACGATGTTTTCCTTCACCGATTGAGACACGTGATATTTAATTTCTTAAAATGCACACAACTGAAAAGTTGGAGGTGCATGCCCCGGACCGGATTCGAACCCACACCCTCCAGAATCGGAGGCAGAGGTCATATCCACTGGGCTATCACTGCTCAAAAATTAATGATTGATTAAAAATATTACGACGTTAACCTCAAATTACAACTGGTTTATTGATAAACGGTAATTTTTCATTATAATATAATTAATGGGTCGTAAATTAAATTTTGATGGCATATTACATAATACGCGGCATTAGAACAAGCTTTTATTAGAATTCCAATGATTTATGTAATAAATCTATGTAACATAATTTTGTCGAGAATAGTAGAGAAGATTTTAAGTCCTGCATAAAAGTTTTATGGTTTGAATGTAACTTTTTGAAAGTAAGTAGGTTAAGTTTTTATTGAGTCTGTAAAATTGATAATAACTTTATTTCCGCTGTTAGGTTAATTACAAGTTATTATTTGTTATGTTAGTGTTATATGACAAGATTTAAAATGCTGAAAAAGTATTTTTTAGTAATTAATAGGTAAACTCAATTAATATTTCACATAATAAATGATTAAATGATTACTATAAGTATCCAGTGAAAAACTGTGTTTTCTATTATAATAATACTAAGGATTCGATTATAACCCACACCCTCCGATTCCGGAGGGTGTGGGTTCGAATCCGGTCCGGGGCATGCACCTCCAACTTTTCAGTTGTGTGCATTTTAAGAAATTAAATATCACGTGTCTCAATCGGTGAAGGAAAACATCGTGAGGAAACCTGCATACCAGAGAATTACCTTAATTCTCTGCGTGTGTGAAGTCTGCCAATCCGCATTGGGCCAGCGTGGTGGACTATTGGCCTAACCCCTCTCATTCTGAGAGGAGACTCGAGCTCAGCAGTGAGCCGAATATGGGTTGATGACGACGAATACTAGGGGACCCAGTTAAACTTCGCTTGAAAGTTACGTTACCAAACAATCGCAGAAAAGCTATCGACGACAAACAGAGTTTTTACACGACAAACAGAGTTTTTACTCGCTTAGGTATATATGTATATTGAGCCGTGATAGCCCTGTGAATATGACCTCTGCCTCTGATTTCGGAGGGTGCGGGTTCGAATCCAGCCTGGGGCATGTACCTCCACCTTATCAGTTGAGTGCATTTTAAGAAATTAAATATTACGTGTCTCAAACGGTGAAGGGAAAACATCGTGAGGAAACCTGCATATCAGATTATTTTCTCAATTCTCTGCGTGAGTGAAGTCTGCCAAACCGCATTGGGCTAGCGTGGTGGACTATAGGCCTAACCCCTCTCATTCTGAGAGCGAGCGAGCGAGCGATAGATAGATTGAAGAAAAGAAATGAATCACTCAACTTACGAACAATACAAACTTGCCAGAATATATAACTTGCCGAAGCCCCGCGGTTTCGCCCGCGTAGTTTAAGTTCCCGAAATATAACCTATGGCACTTGCATATTTGTGTGGTAAAATAATTTTCATAATCGGTCCTGTAGGCGGATGTACAGAACCGATTTTGAAAATTCCTTATAACACTACAAAACTACAAACGTAACTCTTTACAATATTAAGAATAGATTAAAGTGAGCGAAGTAGCAGCCATGAAATAAGTAATTTGATGAATGAAAGCCTATCAAGTGTCATGGCTGAAGTTTTACCTGTCAATACTTTGCCAACTGTTCTCAACGTGCTACAGTTAAATGGTTTCTTGACTACGCATTGAAAATATCCACGTGAGTGCGTGACGTCACGTTATAAAACGTGTTAACTTAATCCCTGGCCGTCACCTTCCTGCGTAAGACTCGTGAAGGTTAAACCTTGACTCGGGTGTCATTTTAATGAGATCATATTTCGACCACACCGCAATCTTGTTACTTACAATGGATCAACTTTAACGTTTTAAGTGATATATCTTACTGCGTAGTTATATTATCGACAAAGCTTCGGTGTATGTATCCTATCGCGAAGCCGTATTTGCCAAATGCGGCTTTCAGTTTTATTCTAGGATAATATATAAATGGGCTTCCTCGATAAATGGGCTATCTAACACTGAAAGAATTTTTCAAATCGGACCAGTAGTTCCAGAGATTAGCGCGTTCAATCAAACAAACAAACAAACAAACTCTTCAGCTTTATTATAATTAGTATATATTATATTTCAGAAAGACTGTCCTTGTTTTCAAAAATGCGTTTCCTATTAATAATATAATATATGGTCTATAGCCTTCCTCGATAAATGGGCTCTCTAACACTGAAAGAATTTAATAAATCGGACCAGTACTTCCTGAAATTAGCGCGTTCAACCAAACAGACTTTTCAGTTTTATAATAATAGTATAGAAGTATAGATAGTATAGACTAGCGGTCGCCCAAAACTTCGTTTGCATGAAATTCAGTTGAATCCCGCGGTATCCATTGATTTTTCCGGGATAAAATTAAGCCTCTATGTTGTTTAATAACCTCCTTTACCTACTAGTGAAAGTCCCGCTGAAATCGATTAACCGTTCCAGAGATTAGCCCGGACAAACAGAGATACAGACAGACAGACAATAATTTTTAGAAAAATTATATTTGAAGCTCTTTTTAGTATGTAAAATAATTATAACCACTTGAGAAAACAGTAATCTTGAAATCACATATACTTCTCTTTTTTTATACATATTTAAGCAATTGATTAATAAATTAATTCAGGGTAAGCATCATTTAGTCAGAAAGACTGTCCTTGTTTTCAAAAATGCGTTTTCCCATTATCCAATTAGGTAATAATTAAAAAATTACAACTTGGCAAAATTTTGCATTATTAACATGTTGAAATGAGAAGTTATTTATGCACACAGTAAATCCATGAGTAATCAAATAAGCATTTCAACACCGATAACATAATGGTGAGTTATTATGCGTTGATGTTAATTTGTTATCAATAATAATTGCAATTAAAAAAATATATTTTATTCACGGTTTCATATTTATGAAGATAGTTTTATATCCACGAAGGGTCCTGAGCAGGCACCAGATGCCTTTTGTTACAATCTCAATTTCGTAATAGGTCAACCAACATACGTCAAAGATAATGAGTCAGCATGCTGGTCTAAGCTCATTTTCTTTCTATGAACAAGGCATATAACAACATGATTAATTAGATGATTATGATATTCATTTTTCCCTAAATTTCCATAATTTTCTAGCGTACTAACGAGATGTTACGTATAATATAAATAGCTCAATAATTAGAATAAATATACGTGAATATAAAAATATTAGGCAAATGTTCACTCATAAGTGGTCATGAATAATTAAACAGTTTGGCAGCGACTTGTTTGGGACGCAGGTGTCGTATTAAATTATCTTTCACTTAACGTATGTTGTCTAAATATTTCTTTGTGTTACTTATTTGTAAGTTGTGTACTCGCGTATATTGTTAGATAGTTAATCTAATTTCAGTCTTAATTGTTAAAATACTGACTGCTACTTAATAATAAGATGTACTGGTACTAAATCCAGTAGCGTGACTCGTCCTATAACCAATATTATGTTGCGACCTTATACAATTCGATAGGGTTTTTCTCTTTATTCTCTACAAGTTAGCCCTTGACCACAATCTCACCTGATGGTAAGTGATGATGCAATCTAAGATGGAAGCAGGCTAACTTGTTAAGAGGAGGATGAAAATCCACACCCCTTTCGGTTTCGGTTTCGAAACGGAACGGAACGCTAAATCGCTTGGCGGTATGTCTTTGTCGGTAGGGTGGTAACTAGCCACAGCTGAAGCCTCCTACCTGATCTGAACCAATTAAGAAAACCTCAATAATATATATATAGTATTATATATAGTATTATAATAATGATAGGGTTAGTTCTGATAGTCGTTTCAGTCAATGGTCTTATAGCGTAAAGCTTTGACCAACACCATAAGAACCTTTCGTATAACTGCTGGGTCAATGATCGGATACAGAAGGCAGTTATTCTTGAGACGGCGCGTACTGTGAGGAGGTTCCTCAGCAGCAGAGTTGCTTAGACACTCAAATGTCCCACAGTGGGAGGGTTGAATTCTTTTATATTTTAATAGTGTACCAATATTATATTTTGTATTTTATTAACATAGATAAAAATTAAAAAAAAAGAACAAATAAATAAATGAGAGAATAAATAGGATTATGCAACCTCAATTATATTACGCTTAGAAGTAATTACGATAACATTAAAATTTAAACCATGAAAACGTTACGCTGAAATAATAGCTTAAAATTAAAATGGCCGTAATGTTTGTTAATTTATCTCCAGTGTCGTAAATGTATATCTTAATGAAACCAATAAATTTCATTGCATAATACTTAGATAATAATCAACAAAAATTTAGATCACTAATTTCATTTTGGATACAAGCACTAAATTATTACGTTTGACTTTTAGGACTTTCTATTCGAGTAAAAACACCAATGCTGGTTGACTTTACAATAACACTTAAGCACCGTAGGGAAATAAATGTTGTTATTACGAGGTCGTGGTAATCAATGGGCGACAATAAACACTTTCACTGCCTTATTAATCCTGTAGGGCATTATTTTACTTTCACTGTTTTACTTACGAATCGAAGTACCTATTAAATTAATGAATATTTTTTATTCTCATGAAAAATAGGTAAAATCTTAGGCCTACTGGAGCGCTATCAAGCGATCAACGTGTTAATCTCGTGAAAAAAATAGACAAATTTCAATCAATGGCGGTGTTACCGGAAATACCGCTACCGAAAATCTTTGTCGTTGCGTTGGTACGAAAGAGATAGAACTGGGCCGATTGCGTCTACTTGGACGACATTGTTGCATGTTAACACTACTGGTCTTGTGAAGAAAAAGAGGCATAAATTATAGTCGACCAGTAGAGTAGCGGCGGAGTTGAAATTTCATTCTCTCTTTCAACAAAAATATTTAACCTTTTGCAATATTTTTGCCGTGCCGTGATAGACCAGTGATATGACCTCTGCTTCCGATTCCGGGGGGTGTGAGTTCGAATCCGGTCCGGGGCACGCACCTCCAACTTATCAGTTGTGTGCATTTTAAGAAATTAAATATTACCTGTCTCAAAACGGTGAAGGATAGACATCGTGAGGAAACCTGAATATCAGGGAATTTTCTTTATTCTCTGCGTGTGTGAAGTCCGCCCAATCCGCATTGGGCCAGCGTGGTGGACTATTGGCCTTACCCCTCTCATTCTGAGAGGAGACTCGAGCTCAGCAGTGAACCGAAATTTTGGCCGCTATAGGTCAACATATTTCATCTACCTCTCACACATCACAGGCCTATTGAACTTCTTGATTTTTTTTCTTTCTGTTGTACTATTGTCGAACCTACCTACTTCTGGCGTAAACATTGTTTCTAAAGAGTGAAAAGGAATTACATGTGCGTACTTTTAAACAAAAAAAGTAAACATAATATAATTAAGAAAATAATACAAAACTATACTTACGTGTCTTTCATTTCTGTATAACATGTTTTTCGGTCCTAAGGATTAAGATTTAATTGTAAAATGAAAGTTGTTAATTGTTATGCAAAACCGTTTCTGGAAATCTAAAATTGTGCACAATCTCAGATTTAAACTTTACTCGCTTACTTTAGAAACCAATACACAGTATACTTCGATGCAAATCTCGAAGCAAAATCACTTTATACAATGAATAGAACAGAGAACCATTGTTGGCCCAGGTTCACATAGCGTCAGGGAAAATGCGTCAATGACAATCACATTCGCTTGTACTGTGCCCGTATTCATGTGTCGGTACAAACTTATTGTTCTGCACAGTATTTGGTGCATGTACACCACTCAACCGTACAGTGTTAAAAACCATACACGTTGGTACACATTTAGCTTTTTATCACTTTTGATGCGAATTTCGAGGATTTAATGGGGTCGTTGTGAAGGTTATGGAATCAACTGAACCTACTTTTGGAATAAACTTAGGTTTGTACTTATTTTGAAAAACTAATATTGAAATTAAAAGTATTGGAAAAAAAATTAAGTTTAAAAACTATAGCCCGACTACGTACAAAATGGGTCTGAAAAGAAACAAGAAAATATTTCAGATAAAAATGGTCACAGTAGATCCTTGGAACATCAAAAAATCGTTAAGGTAAAGATTTTTCGTTGGTGTGACGTTGCTAAGAACAATATTTAGTACTAGCTGACGCCGCGTGGTTTCTCCCGCGTGACTAAAAGAATTTTTCAAATCAGACTAGTAGTTCCTGAGATTAGCGCGTTCAATCAATCAAACAAACAAAAAACTCTTCAGGTTTATAATATAGTATAGTATTGAAGTATAGATGGGACTTTTTAGAAGCGTTTTTGTGCGATCCACTGCAACGCCTCTGTATCTCCGAAAGTAGTAATCGCAGATACACTATTACTTCTACAAAATTGCTCTACTATTACCATATTTCTAATATACATCAAAAAATGTCAAATACCTACCCAATGTTCAAATCTTCAGATTTTCAAAATGCACACTTTTTATCTGTTAAGCGCCTTACCTTAACGTAACTTCCAGAATGATTATTAACTAACTTTGACATATGTTAGTTGGCATAACGAAATTGTGATCCCATGTCGTCCAGTGTCTACTATTTGATATATCATACAGTAGGATGACATTTCTCAGTTGATTAGATGTTTATTTTAAAGTTTGTATTTTGTATACTTGTATACTTTTATAATTTGGGACATATTTTTACGTAACGGTAAGAGTATGCCAATTTTGTATATCAGGTTTTAAGTAAATACTACTTTTTATTTGCCACTTTACTTCGACATGTAGTAACTTCTTGAATGTTGAAATAAATCCAACTTGAATTCCCTTCTAGGGATGTTTGTGCAACTGTAATGTAGATTATATTAAGAAGTAGTCTTTAAGTCAAATATTTTCTAGATTTATTATATAATACGAGTATATGTCCAAATGATTTATTTTTGACGTATAAACAGTCCACTAGGTGGTAGGTCCAATAGGTGTACCACCTATTAAATTGGACTAAATTGATGTCTGCGACAAGTATGCGTAAATGTATACTATAATCGGAGGATTAATTCCAGTAATTATAATGACAAGTGCAACTATTACTGAAATGTTATTTTACTAGTATAATAAAAATTTTAATAAAAAAAATACAACCGACTTCAAAACCTAAAAACGTACCCACTAAACTAAAAAGCGAAAAATAACATCATAATATGTTCTACCTGCTGATCAGTATGAAGTCGGTGCTAAGCCGGTGATGTATTAATTCAGGCCATGTGAGCATATCTTATAGATTTAGATTTTGCAGACAGTGTTGTTTCATGTGGTCCTGTCAGAAATGGCTTAAATTAAGACAACACCGGCTAAGCACCGACTTCATACTGATCAGCAGGTAGAACATATTATGATGTTATTTTTCGCTTTTTAGTTTAGTGGGTACGTTTTTAGGTTTTGAAGTCGGTTGTATTTTTTTTATTAAAATTTTTATTATTTTTCAATTTTTAGTGTAAACATCTCATCTCAAACGAATACATCAGACCCCTAATGACAGTCACAACCCATCTTGGTACAAAATTTTCAGCAATACAAATTAATCAAGCCCAAGCACAAGGTAGCTACCGTAAACCGTCAAGGGGTTCCCTTCATTGACCTTGGTCTTCATCATCAGACCCATAATAACAGACACAACTCATCTAGGTAGAAAGTTCTCAGCAATACGAATTAATCAAGGCCAAACACAAGGTAGTTACTGTAAACTGTTAAGGAGTTCCCTTAATTGTCCTTGGTCTTCATCACCAAACCCCTAAATGACAGTCACAACCTATCTATGTGGAAAGTTCTCATTAATACAAATTAATCAAGCCCAAGCACAAGGTAGCTACCGTAAACCGTCAAGGGGTTCCCTTCATTGACCTTGGTCTTCATCATCAGACCCATAATAACAGACACAACTCATCTAGGTAGAAAGTTCTCAGCAATACGAATTAATCAAGGCCAAACACAAGGTAGTTACTGTAAACTGTTAAGGAGTTCCCTTAATTGTCCTTGGTCTTCATCACCAAACCCCTAAATGACAGTCACAACCTATCTATGTGGAAAGTTCTCATTAATACAAATTAATTAAGCCCAAACACAAGGTAACTGCTGTAAATCGCCAAGGAGTTCCCTCGTCTGTTTTATGACTCCATCATCAGATCGATTTCAAACCTTCATAATTTTGTATTTCTTAAAGGTACTAAATGGAAAAGTTTACGAACACACTAGACACCCATATAATTTTCGAAAGTTCCCCTCAATTTCTCCAGGATTCCATCATCAGATCTTGTCATGATGGCAATGGGACCAAATGGGGACTATACCGTTTCAAACAAAAAAAGAATTTTTGAAATCGGTCCAGGCGTCTTTAAGTAATCGGTGTACATACATAAAAAAAAAAAAAAATACCGACCGAATTGAGAACCTCCTCCTTTTTGAAGTCGGTTAAAAATGACTGATGACATTTCAGTGACCGTTGCACTTTTCATTTTACTTACTGGAATTAATACTATTGTAAACTGCATATACATACAAACATCACTCTGTTTTTCCAGATATAAAGTAGCATAAGTTGTAATTCAAATTTTTTCAGTCCTTTCATATGTCAAAGTCAAAGTCAAAATTAATTTATTCATATTAGTTTGCAAGCATCTTTGAAACGGTATTGATTGAGTAACACCCGAACATATTATAAACTTTCGCATTTATAATATTAATATGATAAAGGTTCAATATTCATTCTCCAAGGATTCTCATTTCGCGGGGCGTTGTCAGCCTGTCTGTCAATAACGCAATGTACCTTTAGATCACGACGGATTCCAACTCAGTTATTGCTATTGTTTCTCAATGATCCGATACTCTTCAACTTGAACTATTCAATCGCAAAACAATTGAACATATTTAGGTGACCTGATGCAAAGGTCATAGGTTAGAATCACATTATCTCGTTCACTCCCATCCCACTAAACACAATAGTCTTAATAGTCCAAAGCACAGTTAATATTTTTTGTTCTGAGTATTATCAATTCAATGTTTGATGTCAAAGTTAATAAATAAATGCGAATTTTCATGTACGTATTTGCTAAAATAATATTTAGGATGTTCAAAAAATTATGCTTTTCCTCTTGTTCGTTGTGCAAAGCTAAACCAATTAGTAAATATTCCAATTTGGCATTTACAATTGATACATCAAGTGATTTTTATTGCTAAAAATATTGTTTATTTCATAAATATTTAATTAATATAAGCAAAACCCTATTTATAAAAACTCTTTTGACGTACCTACTACAGTGGCGTGCACTTCATATATGTATTAAAGTACGGCATACCCTAAGAGTTGTCTTCTTAGTGCTTAATAAACACCCTCAATGAAGCCTCAGTGGCTCAACGATCAGAGCAGTCGGACTCATCACCGAGGAGTGGTGGTTTGATCTCCGCCCTGTTGGTCTATTGTCGTACCCACTCCTGATACAGTCTTTCCCGACTAGTTGGAGGGGAATGAAATATTGGTCATATTTAAAAGGTATGACAAATATTCTTTTTGAAAAAAAAAATACAGATTTTTCCGGTTTGCTTAATTTTATTACTAGTGCATACCCTGATCGACAACCTTATGCACGCCGCTGGGTACCTACACTATACACAAATACATTCATTAATATAAATTACTCAAAGTTTCTAATAAATGAAAATTCAACATTTTCACCGGACAGTTTCACCCTATCTCGGATAGTTTAAATGTGTGGGAACCAACTTTATCGTGAAACTCGTCTAACAGCTCGTAAACGAGCGAACTATCAGTTAAAATATCGGTGTCAACCCGCAGCAAAGCCATTAGGGCCCGAGTCGATTGCCTGGACTAGTTTCCAACAAAAGAGGCTATAGGTCGTTTCCGTGAATTAGAAACCATGACGGAACTGTGGCGTTTACGTCTCATCGAACTATTAATGCCATCCGATTCATCGTGAAAGCGTTCGATAAAAGATTTTTTTATACATACGAGTATAATTTTAACCAGTAGTGCTATTCTGTAACGATGTTCTTAGAACTCGACAGTGTGAGTCTCGACTTCACCTCCAAATCTCTCTGTCTAACACGATACTATAGAAAGAGAAAGAATTTTAAACTTGCACTTACAAAACATGGATGCAGATCCTGACGTTTTTTGATAGTTTCTTTGCAATAAGTAAGGTGATTTAAAAAGGCTTGTGAAACACGTTTTTTAATAAACACATCTTGTAATTGCTACACATTACACAATTTGCAAAAATAACCTACAAAAATAAATAAAGCAGCGAAACAGGGTTATAAGTCTGTGCTAGGGTTAAAATATTAATTAAACAGATAAGTATTGAAACCAAAGCCTTTCAGATTTGGTTTCACCCCTGAATTTTCAAAAAAAATGTGAAGAATTATTCAGGCTTAAGATAATATTGAACAGACAATAAATATGCCTAAATAAAAATATCTTTACGTCAGAAGTACTCACTAACGATGACGGTTCAGTTTTTATTTCAGTTTAAAAATTGAATTTTTGGATACAAACAAACATATGTAGTACGATAACTCTTCGATTCACTTTGATATTTAAATTTTAATTGAAATTAGAATAATAAAAACAAGTAATAGCAATCAAATGCTGTCAAATAAACAACTAAAGATGCCGATGTCAAACAAACGGTCAATTGTCAGATCTGTCAAGTTTTCGCGAAAAAAACAAAATGTTTAAATAATGTAACTAAAGACTGTAATCTGTATAAAGATGGATCATTATCTGAGTATCTATTTCACATGTAGAACATGTCATGTAAGAACTAGCATTAACCTTAATTTCAGTAGAATACATTCGTGTTCACGACTTGGTGTGCAAGCCCGTTATGGGGACACGTCATGTGACTCATATACCTACCCAGATTGCTTTTGATAGACAACACTTTAAAGACAATGTTGTCAGAAACTTGTATTTGTAAAATGTTTTACAGTATTTATTGACCTGTTGTGTAGATAATTTGGAAAATAAAACCACTTAAGTTAAAAAGAGATGTCATTGCCAATTAACTATTCAGTACCATGCTAACATAGAGCTATTATTAAGATAAAGTCGAAAGGTAAGGTAGGTCATAAACGTAAGAAGATGTTTCAACCAATCGAGTTTGGTTGTCGTCTATACTAATACTATAAAGAGGTAAAGTTTGTGATATTGTAGGGGTAATCTCTTGAACCAATTTTGAAAATGCTTTTACTATAAAGCCACGTTATTTGTGAGTGTCACAGACTGTACAATATCATAGCATTCTTACGGGAATCGGAACTTTTAGGTGAAACCGCGGGGCGTCGGTTGATAAAACTATTGATGACATAGAATCTAGATACGTAAGCCACGTTATTTGTGAGTGTCACAGACTGTACAATATCATAGCATTCTTACGGGAATCGGAACTTTTAGGTGAAACCGCGGGGCGTCGGTTGATAAAACTATTGATGACATAGAATCTAGATACGTATATGTTATAGCATTTATATAAGAACATTTATTATAAAAGCTAACATATTAAAAAAAAACCAAACCAGGGTTCACCGTAGAACAAAAGGGGATTTAACATTATTAGTTTCCTGATAAACTCGTGCCTTTAATAAAAACATCAACGAGAGTGTCATGTTTTGACTTCATTAAGTCAGCGCTAATTGTTCGTAATTTAGTATTCAAATTATCACATCACACGCCATTAACAGACAATATACCTTGTTGCGTTACGTTACAGTTTATATTCGTAACATTTAGTGTGTGTAATTTCGTAATCTCGGTTCTATTTCCAAAGGAGGATTATGCAAATCTCTGTGCAGTGAAATCTTAGTCTTTCTGAATATCGAGGTCGATTATCGATATCGTGCTATTGTGCCGGCGCATCAGTCGCCCGCTCTGATTGACGACTGCCGTGAAGTATCGATGGCGGATCGGCTACGGCAGCCGTCACTCCGCGCGACCGCGTCCAATGCGCGAATTAAAAGTACCGCAAGAAATACGAAACTAATTGATATAAAATGTTTTCTATAAATGGGTATCGTACAGTGACGACAAAATTGTCTTAATTAGTTTTTGTTATAAATAAATTATATATATTTTTATTAATTGAAACCTTAGATTAGCGCGTTCAGTCAACCAAACAAACAAACAAACTCTTCAGCTTTATAATATTAGTATAGATAAGTGTTGAAGCGACTGCATAAGACACGAGAGTTGTAATCTATTCAGTATTCTCTTAATCTCTCGAATAAACGAAACAAAATTTTCGAGCAAAAGAAAATAATGGTCTGCTCTGTGCAAAAATTTTCAATTGGTAATTTGAAATACGTAACAAACAAAAATGAAAATTACATCAAAATCTTCGAAAATCAAGAACCTTATTTTTGAAGACTTATGTAGAAGATTTAACTTTTATAGTACAATGTAGTTAATGTTAGAATATATATTTTTTAATTTCAATACAAATATCTAATTATGGATGTGAATAATTTTTATGTTTTTTTCTTCATATTTGCATACTTATACCTAGTAAATAGATAAAATACTAATAAATAAATAAATAATAAATATACTTAAACAATACACATAACTATCTAGCCCCAAAGTAAGAAGCATACAGATTCAAATTCAAATTCAAAATTCATTTATTTAAAGTAGGCTCAGTTTATAATCACTTTTGACACGTCAGTTGACTATTTGTAAAGATTCTACCACCGGTTCGGAAGGCAGGTTCTGCTGAGAAAATACCGGCAAGAAACGCAACAGTTGCTCTTTTGAAAAAGTCATACAGTATTATAATTTACAATTCTTATAGTTTTACTTACTGTGTAAAGGAATAACAAACATCCATACATACAGTATTACAATTTACATTTGATAACAATTAAATTACAATTTCTTATAGTTTTATTTCCTGTGTGAAGGTGGAAGCTGATCCAATGGCCTCCAAGCACCTTTGTCGTTAAGGAACTCATCAATAGTGTAGTAACCTCGACTAAATGTTTTTTAACACATTGCTTAAAGTTGTGCATTGGCAAGTCCATCACAGACAGAGTAGCTTGAGTTATGGGTGCTAAGATAGTTGATATTATAATATTAATATACAATTATATACTACATATAAATACTTATATAATGTATAAATATACACAGACACTGGAAAACACTCATGCTCATCACACAAATATTTTCCAGTTGTGGGAATCGACCCACGGTCGTGGATGCAGAAAGCAGGGTCTGCGCCACGCGACCGTCTTACTAATGTGTACTTCCATCTTATAATGCCTAGTATTTTTTTTTTCATTTATTTTTAAAGGAATATTTGTCATATCATTTTAATATGACCAATATTCCCATTCCCCTCCAACTAGTCGGGAAAGACTGTATTAGGAGTGGGTACGACAATAGGTACTCCTCATTGAATACCCTTGAGCTACTTATTGATATTGTTCATCGCATTGTAGCATCTAATAAATATTTTATTACATTCAAACCATAGTGGAACATCCGGCGGTGCTGAATCTGTAATGTCTTTATGCAATTAGATCCGGAAGAGTCTAGCGCGTCGACCGCGAACCGATTAATATTTATTTGTCGCATACATGTAAACACACTTTTACATTCAAACAATGCGTTTTTATTCGGTTGAGTTAAGAATTGGTTTAAAGTAAACAATAGGTTTTAGTATAAAACATAGAGCCGTGATAGCCCAGTGGATATAACCTCTGCCTCCGATTCCGGAGGGTGTAGTTTCGAATCCGGTCCGGGGCATGCACCTCCAACTTTTCAGTTGTGTGCATTTTAAGAAATTAAATATCATGTATCTCAAACGGTGAAGGAAAACATCGTGAGGAAACCTGCATACCAGAGAATTTCCTTAATTCTCTGCGTGTATGAAGTATGCCAATCCGCATTGGGCCAGCGTGGTGGACTATTGGCCTAAACCCTCTCATTCTGAGAAAAGACTCGAGCTCAGCAGTGAGCCGAATATGGGTTGATGACGAACGAAACAATAGGTGCAAAATAATTTGTGCGGTCGGGGATCCCAGTCAGTTTTATCATTCAAAATTAAATAATTATAAAATAGCGAATTTTAAGTTACTAGCAGGCACTCCGTGGTTTTATCCGCGTAGTTTTCGTTTTTATGCTTGCGTGGCTTGCTATGGATAATTTTTTTTTATATCAGTTCAATAGTTATAGAGATTTGCTACTCCTATAACCTCACAAACATCTTGTTTTCTTAAAAAAATAATATAAATGACATTTACATGTTAGACATAAACAAAGCGTCAATGTGTTAACACACACACATACATACACAACTTAACAGTTGTTTGTGTATCTGTTTATCTAACGCTTTTTTCGTTACCTACGTGACGATTTCTGCCAGTTCCTTCGTTGCAAAAAGCTTTGTTACATTTGTATTCGCTATAATATTTGTAGTCACGTCGTCAATTGACCCTTTATTCCAATAATAGCTGCATCCGTCCGTAACCGTAATTGAAGACCGATCAGTAAGGACGCCCTTTTTAGAGTTCCGTAGTCAAAGAAGAACCAAATATGTGGGTGTGTTATCATCATTTTTCTATTTTGTAATCCTTTTGTAAAATATTAAAGTTTGAAGAGGTAATTTTTGTTAGTGAACGAGCATAATCGACCAAATCAAACCAGTAAATATCGATCGAACGAAGTCGATAGAATTCGACCAACCAAAAACCACTCTTCCACTACTACTATTGGTGAAGTATAGTACTACTACTAAACCCTACACTGCGTGTGCGCTAGATGATAACTCGACCGGTTCTTTCAACTAGGTTGAAGTATATCTTATTTTTTTTCCATATTCTATAATATCTATCTTCAAAAATAATAAAGCTCATTTAAAGTTCAGTAAACAACAAAAAAATCATGAAAAGCAAGTAATTAATGAAAGTTTGTTAACGAATCCACGTAAGTAAGTGATTATTTACCTTATTTAAGAATATGTGGTGAATGTTTAATTTGTATTGGAACTTGTACAAGAAAAAAAAATGATCCATACGTCAAATGAGCCAATTAATACAAAACAAAACAATACTGAGACATAGTGCTAGAAAATTATTGTGTGAAAATTCTGACAATGTTGGTGCAAAACATAAATTTGTGCAATGAGAACTAGAATGAAACACTGATTGTATGAAAATTGGATGATCATTGAATCGTAACGGCATCGAGACTAATGGTGTTACACGTGGACGGTGCGCGTGCGCCGATACCAGAGCAATGGATTACATACACGTATAATTGAAAGAGCGGTATACTCGTGATTCGGCTGACCATCTCTTACAATTAGCAATGCGGGACACAAATATTCATAAAGAAGCCATTCGATAGCCAAAGTTTGTTAAAAACACCGATGTAAATCGTTAGATGGGCCCTTCCATATTAAAGGACGCACAATTTTATGTCACTACCCAAAGACGTGCACGCACACCTTATCTTAGTACGTAACAAGCGCATGCTGTGAGTGGACGTGGACTTAAAAAAATATTTACTGTTTTTTCTTATTTTAATCCCTTAATTATGCCTTCGTGTTCATTTTGGAAGTGTAAAAACACAAGCCACAACATGAATAAAGAGAAATGTATTAAGAGTGATGACGTACTCAATGTGCGAAACCAATGACAATTCCACGGCGCTTTGAGGCCCATCTAACGATCTACGATCGATGGTTAAAAACATTTACTACACAATTGATGAATTCCTTAACGATAAAGATGTTTGGATCAGCTTCCACCGTCACATAGGAAGTAGAAGTAAAAGAAGTTTAAAAATAAATGTAAATTATAATATTGTATGATTACAAAAAAAAACTCAACAGATTCTACCTTCCAAACCAGTCTTTACAAATAGTCAAACTTGAAAAAAGCTTGTAAACTAAGCCTACTGTAATTCAAGTTATCACTCTATCAAAGATAGTTAGATAAGTTGTTCAAATTACTTCTGAAAAAGTATTATTAAAAAGTACCACGTAAAAAGTTTTTGACAGCTTGATAGCCACAGAATAGATATACCCAAATTAAAATCCATTGCTCGTTTTGGCACACTATAAATTATCGTAATATCTTCTACTTTTTGTCATGTAGGTATGTAGTAGATAGTAGGTGACCCAAAAAGGGAAAAATATCTTATCAGAGTAGCTAACACACCACAATATTTTATGCATATTTTGTGATTTCGCAAAGTTTCGTACGAGTTAACGACGATTATAATAAAATCTAAGGTTTTATTACTTCTTAAAATTGTCTATTGTCTTTTGTTTGAATACGTGATATACTTGTTGTTTAAAAAAATGCTATTTGATATACTCGTATATTATATATACTGAAAACATTAGTATATATACCTACTAATGTTTTCAGAATATATATTATTAATCACATCTTCAATATTATCTTCATGCAAGTTCTTGTTATTTACTGTGGCATACAGTACCGCAAACTATAAAAAAACATTTTTTATACGAGACATGAGTGGTTTCATGACGTGGAACTTGTCATGAGACCATGCATGACGTTGAATATTATGTTCTGATAAATGTACTATGTTACATGATTTGTTTTAAAATAAGGTTCTATAGATATTAATATAAGATTTGACGTTGACGGTATAGTTGTACAAATTACATTTATTCATGGATGTCCATAAATATTTTGTATAGGTATTTGGTCACCCTAGATACACCTTAATGGCAAGTCATTTGGGCATCGTTCTTTGAATGGTATTTGATGTTGATGATAGAAGTTTTGCTTTGAAGACTTTATTTTGTAAATCTGCCTATTAAAACCGATCTAAAACTTTCACAATTTGTTCCAATAAGTCTGTTGATATGTCAATAGTGGGCGTATATGCTTTACTTTTTACCCGACTGCATCAAAAGGAGGATAATGTTTTTCGAGCGTATGTAGGTATGTATGTGTGTGTGTGTGTATGTCCATTTCTTTAAGACGCCAGATGTCTAGACGGATTTTGACATAAACGACAGAATTGTGGTAGTGACATAGGCTATAAAAATTTTCAAAATGGCCTCCGTAAATGAAAAAAGTTGGAGGTGGGTTTGTTTTTTTTCTTATCCTAACAATATGGGTATCACTTGAAAGGGCGTGCTGGGACCATTACAAAAATAAATGTATATACCTACGTATATATCACTGTTTTAACATAAATTGTCAAAAAAGTAATTATATTGGGAGAATCAAGTCAAGGGAAGGTAAGAAGTCCAAAAAAAATATTAAAAAACATTAAACCCGACTACTGAAGCGTATTGAACTGGTAAGAGAAACACAAGTATTACAATATCTATTTATTTTCAAATTCAAAAATATTAATCATAGCAGGCAGACAAACGGGTATAGAAAGATCTACCAAAACTATGTTTGTCGCCGCATGCGGCACCTTAAAGTTTTAAATCTGAAAAGGAAAATGCCCATCCCCGGCCCAGGCCTACCCTTATCCTACCCCGCAACTTATTTATATCTAATAAAATCTTGATAGTTCTACTATTATAATGAAATCATTACTTTATCAAAAAAAAGTTTGCTACAACTTTTTACGACATTTTCGATACATCATTAATTTGCCCCCTGAGTATTACGATATTTTTTGAAGACTTATGATTGGTTTGTTTGTTCGTTTTCTTGTTTGTAAAGCTTTTTGGGAACAGAAAAAAATAATACAGCTTCAAATGTTATTTCGCTGCTTTGGTACACCGGCGAATATTTTGCTTTATGAGAGTGATAAAAAAATAGATATTTTTTTTATACTTCATATTATCATCTCCATATACTTTTATTACGTATTACCTGTGTTCTCTGGGCCGACGTTGTATTGGCCGGTGGGCATTTCCCTATATATTGATATTGTGATACTTGTTTTCTTCTTTCAGTTTATTACGCTTAAGTAGTCGGGTTTTTTATAATAAAACTTTTGCTTTTGTACGGTGATGCAATATAACAATTTAGGTACCTATGTAAGTATTTGGCTGCACTTCAATGCAGCTTCTATAACGGAAGTTACTTGAACGCATCGAGCAGGTAGGTGCATAAATACCTACCCACTTGCAATAAAAAGCACGCTGTATCTACTTTAAGTTTTTTATAACTCTGCGGTTGTAATCAAGGTCATCGTTGCATTATATTAAAAAAATGCAATTGCATGGAGTATGGTCTTGGTAGGAATAAAATAAACCATCTAATATGTACGTAGGTAAAGTATTTTTTTTTAATTATCCGCATTACCGAATTTTGATTTTTTAATGAAACATTTTGGTTTACTTTCATAGTTACTAACTAAAACAATAATAGGTACGTTAAGGTAACTAAGTCACTCAATAAATGTAGGTAGTTTGTGGAAAAACACGTGAAAACCACGAAAAATATTGAGCGCCGAATAATACCTACTTACATGCAATCAGAAAACTACAACAAGATAAGTAATTTTGAAAATAAAAAGCTGAATATTCAAAAATTAATATCACACAGCATTATAACATTAATAAGAACCGATGTTTATAAGGAAAAATGTCATGGAATTTATTGGAAAACAATAACATACTCAATTACTCACCGACAGTTACGGAACACCTTAAATTCAACGTCCAATTGATGAAATCGATAGTTAACAACGACACAGAATAATCAAGACACCCAAACACTGTCCAAAACAGAATCGCAACGTATTTACGATGCCGGCATTTGTAACGGAGACCGAGTGAGCGACACGACAGAGCGAACTCAGAATTCACGGACATGTGAAATCAGCTGTAGCTGCGACTATGGCTAACGGAACGTTCCCCCCTTTCCCCCCCGACACTGCCGCATAGCAGATAAGATTATGTTTATTTACTTACGGATAAACTAGCAAAAATTCTAAATTGTTAGCCGTGGGAAACACGAGTACGTAGGTACTTGGCTTGTTTTTAGTTACTATCTCACTCAATTTTATTCGTATTTCGTGATATTGTGATAATAAGATTTCAATTTTCAAACAGTAAGTAAATTGTTTTAAGATTATGCTCATTCAATATCGATATGTGCTATCGCTATTGATGATAATGTAATTTTATAGCAAAGCGGTTTTATAGTGACATTTGTGGTAAATTATTTACTGTATTTATCTATGTTATTTTTTTTTGTCCACACACAAGTATTAAGAGAAACAAACAGAATATACAAAAATCTATATGGTCGTGGACAAAAAAGTATCCACCTCAGCAATATCTCATCATAACCGATATACCAAAGGTATATCAATAATCTAAGTTTTAATATTTAGGATTACTAGATGTATAACACCCAAAATAATGACTAATGCCTGCTTCTATTTCATACTTACCTATAATGCATATTATTTTAGACATTACTTTACAGAATTGTTTTTTATCCCACACTCGAGTCTAAATCTATACCTATGCTATTAGATAGAGGTCTATTTCAATTTAGTTTGAAAACTGCATGAAAATTCTTTCGGGTTTTTCAGCCGTACGGACTTAAATAGAAGAATCGAATTGTACTTAGTTAGATTCTTCATTTGGATTTTCTTTTTATTTTATATAAAAACTTTTTAATACAATTTAATGCATGATATGATTAAAAAAACTTGTCTGACAATAACTTAGGGAAAAGTTGTCGTGGTGTCGTACCTATAAGGTCAACATTTATTGCATCATAAGTAAAATATGCAACAAACATGAGTCACTAGCACCGATGACCGACCGCTTCCAAAGTTTCAAAGAGATAAAAACATTGATCATAATATAGACTCATTATGCTAATATGGTTACCTACTCATCATTATCTATACAAATATTATAAATAGGAAAGATTTAACTGTATGTTTGTCTTATGCCTAACTTTATTTATAGTCATGACACAATACTCGTAAGTGTTCTTTTATTAAAAAAAAATATGGAAATGCCGCCGTTATAAAAGGGTCTATACTATAATTGTATCTTGGTATTATTTCTTATCCAAATAAATTACTTCAGATTCAAGACTGCTTCAATACCTTTATTATCCGACTGCGTCAGAAGGAGGGTAATGTATTTCAACTTATTGAATTGTTCAATTCGTACATTACAAGGAAAAACAGCGTGAGGAAACCTGCATACTAGAGATTCTTTTAATTATCGGCGCGAGTGAAGTCTGCCAAATACGCATTGGGCCTGCGTGGTGGACTATTGGCCTAACCCCTCTCATTCTGAGCAGTGAGCCGTGGTTGATAATGATGATGATGAATGCCGCATTGAAACAGCATGGTTGGCCTTGCTCCAAATCCCCTCTACTATAAAGATAAAGGCCTAGTCCAGCATTAGGCTATTAAAATACGCTTAACCAGCAATGAGTTGTCGATGTTTGAACGCCCTTTGTCACTGTTCCAATTTAACCTTTCGTGATAAGCAGATGAAGCCATATATGAAGAGTCTAACACTAATTTATGAAACCTTGAAAGTAAAGTAGGTACATTGAATTAGTCGCTGCTGACGTAAAACTAAGTTTGGATTGCTAATCGATGCTACATGTAATTAAATAATCGCTTAAATTGTTGTATTGTAAATGTTTAGTCACGGTCAACAACAATATTTTCATTTATATATGTTTTATGAATGCCGAATGTTATGCTTTGGAGTAAACGTAATAATATGTTTGTATGTCTTGTTCGTTGATACGTTCTAAAGTCTAAGCCTATGTTCGGATAACAATGTAGCAATACAATAGATTTGTCTTGTTTTAATTGACCCACTAACCGTTAACAGTCACTATCGGTTGTATTATTGATAATAGCAGGCTAAACGACGCAAGAGTGCTGGGGTAACTAACAAACCCCTTGTTAGTTTTCCGGTTGCCATAATATGCTCTTCGTTCTGCTCCTCGCGCTGCCACGTAGTCGCCGGTTGCTGTGATGTTGCCTGCCTGGCAATACACTGCTCTTCACGCGGAAACCTGGCCACATAACTTCCCTGCTTACTGTTCTCGTTACTTACCTCGCCACTTGGCCAGTGCCTGGCTGCGACATTAGAATTTACTAAAATAGAGAAAATACTTCATAGCTATGTTCCGGTGTCCAAATGGTCCAACGAGGCAGTTTTGCTGCGTGGTATGTTTCTATTTGCCGTTTATTCAAATCGCGGGATTTTTTTTGCAGCGAATTTTCTGTGGCATGGGCGTATCTATACTTCTATACTAATATTATAAAGCTGAAGTGTTTGTTTGTTTGTTTGTTTGATTGATCGCGCTAATCTCACGAACTACTGCTCCGATTTGAAAAATTCTTTCAGTGTTAGATAGCTCATTTATCGAGGAAAGCTATAGGTTATATTTTATCCCCGTATTCCTACGGCAACGGGAACCACGCGAGTGAAACCGCGGAGGCGTCTACTAGTAAATTAATATTTTGCTCGGAACTTAATTTAAGGCGTGTACCCATTAGCGAGTTGCAACAATAATCATTGCATATTTAGTGCTTTGGAATCTGCAGTACCTATCAAGTATACACTAGAACTCGTTAAGTACTGTAACTGTTACGGTTGCAGTTACAGCTTGCTTGTGAGTATACCTATTTGTGCCTTTACGTATACCGTGGCTTTACGTATACCGTACAGCGTGGTCTAAAAATCCTTAGCAGAACATATTTATATCCCAAAAATCTATCTACGTTAGTATCCTCCTCCAAAGATTTCCATTTTTCCCTGTCGTCCCATCTAGAGTACGGTCTACGCTACCTTTGTAGCGTTTGCCCGCTGGATCTTTCCATGATATTACTGTTTTTGTACATCTACGGCCTTTGAGTCTGGCTATACGCCCAGCCCATTTCCTTTTTAATTTTTGGCTGTGTGTTACATCATCTATGGATTTGATCGCAGATCTTGTTTTAGTGTGATTTATTTTTTGTATTTTCTTAATGTTAAGCATTTGATAACTATAATCAAATCTAATAAATACAATCATACTATAACTATATATGTTATACAAGCGTTGCAAATGGTTAATTCTTACACTTAAATGCGCAATTTGTAAATCGCGCGCAGTTACGCGACCATGTGAACCTAGCCTTATAGTAGTTGTTCACCTTGATCTTTACGTTCTACACCGGACGTTAACTGACCTTAGACCGTCAACTTTCAGTTGCCTATTCAAACAATATATCTGCACACAATAGCGTCATCCTTCACTGGTTACTAATTAAGCACATCTTATTAACTCAATTCCCATCCAACCCATAATAGCCGACATAACTGCCATGCGGCACATTAGATCTAGGTAATTTGTGCCAGTAGATATAACACAGTACACAACTATAAACAGAGCCGAAGTACATTGGGGTCCCAAGATCCTGGACTGAGGAAACTGCATCGGAAATCGAAGTGTTAGTCGACCCCCATCTACGAGTACAAGTAAGTGGATCAACGACTTAAATTGGTTGCCAGGAGTCGCTGGATGCAGGCGGGAAATTGTTACAAGATGACAGCAATGTGAATAGTTGTCTAACAAAAGTAGTCAACCAAAAAATATTGAAATTCGACCAGTGTTAGGAATTCATGAAAGTTTTCTAATCAATTCTTGACTGACAACAATATGAAATTAAGTTTCACCATTAAACGTTTACTTAATATTTACCTCGTAAGCCTACCTTGATAGATAAGAGCAAAGAACAACCTGTTGATATAGGTCATTTAAGTAAAAGTAGGTACTTATTCAGCTTGCTGTTTCACAATAAGTGGGTATGCACCTTAAAATTATGCCGTATCAGGAAATATATTGAAGAAGTAGGCTTCATGGCTACAGGGTTTGAGAGGTACATACATTATCTAGCCCTGTCATTTTGATTTCTTGAGGGAAATTTAAAGTAGAGAAAGTGTATGGCGCACCTTAGTTGCAAACCTAGCGAAAATTGGGAAGTTCCGCTTCTAACTGTACCTGCCTTGAATAGCTGAATATCTATTTTTTAACATAGCGTTTTGGTCATTATTTCCGTTGATATTTTTTTAGACTAGAGAAGACTTGCGATTCAAAATTATTATATACTCGTACATCTCGTGGGGTTAACTTTTTAACTGTCTCGAATGATGTTTGTACTGTGTTTGTATGGATGTGCCAGGTGTCAAGTTAATGCGCACGGGTTATAGGTAAAATCGATTCTGTTTAAATATTTGTTTTCTTACTTAGATGCAATGCTTTTTCTATATGGATATGTACTTTAATTATGTTCTTTAAAATATATTCTATTAAGTTTGATGATTTTAATAAAGGTAAGTATTTTTTTTACTCATCGTATAGAATTGTATTTCGTAATTAGAGCTTTATTAACATAATTGTAGACTTTGTATCAATAAATAACGTTAACGGCTCTAATCAAGAGTGATCGTGAATAATTAAATTATTAAGGTGCGTTTTTGATCTTCATTACGATGCGATGGTTGTCCAACAATCGCACATTAAATACCTACCTATCTGCAATGGTAAAGATGTACAGGATCTTGAACATATTTTGTATTATTATATTGAAATTAATGTTTTGTACTTTGTATGAATAACAATTACTGTTGAAAATTGTTACTTAATCAATAATACATTTAGAATAAGGTATTTTTTGCAGTCGTACTCCTTCCAAAACGTCTCCACTATTTTTAATATATATATCTAAATATATTTGATAACTATGAGAATGGGAAGTAAAATATTTTCAGCCTCATACCGTCACCACCCATTTCAATAACGATTTTAGTATTTTTGTATGAAAATTTACCTATATGGCATAACAACATATTTTGTCAGGTCAAATAGTAATTATATGAAAACAAAGTTTCAAAGTATTCGTTCGTTTACGAACCAAAACATTTAAATATAATTTTGAATTATGGTAGTTACTTGTAAAGGCAAAATAATATATATTTTAATATAAACTGCGACAGGAAGTCATATAAGGTAACGGGCCCAGTTACTTTTTTGTTGGCCATATTATCTTAATCATAATATTATGGTTGAGCTATATCTTAGTTTGATCCTAATAAAATATAAAATTTATTTGGCTCAACCCAAGTAGTTTGATAGAAACACTTTTTTTGATTGACGAATTTGTGATTGACGATCGAAGCGCTTTTAAAACTCACCACTAAACAGGTGCAATGGCATTGCGTGTGGTAAATGTTTTCTTTCAGAGTCAATAGAGCACGAAGTTTAACATTCAATGCTCATTTCTCTCTTTGGCAGAAAGTGTGTTCCCTACAAAGATAGGAGAGTAAGATTATGCGCGTTAAATAAAGAAATAGTAAAATAAATACTAAGTAGTTCTCTAGATAGCATTCGGTTAAATCACTGGTAATATTAATTACTATAAAGTTAACGTATTTTTGCAATAATTCAATATTTAACAGTAATGCTGCGGTGCTATTAACTTTTTGACCAAAATACTCATTTTGAAAACATGTAAAGTTCATATTATGTTGAGAAAAATCAGTAATCCTTTCAAACTTTAGTCGCTACATCTATTTATGGTACCTATGTGTTGAACTAAAAAGATTTTTTGAAAGAGGTTATAGACATACCTATACACAGTAACGAAGTCACCATGTATCGCATAATCCAAAATAGAGTACCGTTTCTCTATAAAATATAGTTCAACATGAAAGCGTTCGATTCGCCAAGGTAGCGATTTGCATCCAAAACGAATCACTATGATTTGCTAGGCACGCCCGTTTCGATCTGTGGGCATGGCAATTTCACTAAGATTACTATTCCTAATCGGGTTTTCTATAAAATATATATCTTATGCAGGACAATCGGCAATTGGTCTTTTTAAGCAGTATAAGTCAGCCTCAGCAACGAAAACTTGCATTTCAATTATGGAGATTTTCATCAAAATAGGTGTAATATTATATTTAATAATTGTAGGTACCTATCTACCTATACTTTTTCGCCTATTAGAATAAAGAATAGGAGATTCTAATGTCCGCAAAAAAAAAACAGCTCTGTGCTGTTTTAGTTTGTTTGGTAGCAATTTTAAGTATGATACGACAATTGTCCCAATTGTACCTACCTACCAACGATCTTTATGCAAAATGTGTTTACGCTTGATGGCTCACAATCCAGTCACAAATGTAGGATATATACCTACATACAGAATATTATATAGAAAGCAACTATGAGGTCTAGGTTAGGAAACGCTTACCTATTAGAAAAAAGCCTCTGCATTTTTTCTCTAAAGCTATAAAGGCCTCACGTTGGCACTATTATGTCTTCTGTGACGTAACAGGAAATACGTTATGCCGGTAGAGCGTCCTACATCTTAGCGGTTCATATAAATATAAAACTTGGATGAGGAGTTTTAATTAAATGCCTGTTAGAAATGGATAGCAATTCTAATGTTCACTGTAAGTATCGGCGAGATCTCTTCGTTGAGTAGGTTTTTTTTTATTCTTTACAAGTTAGCCCTTGACTACAATCTCACCTGATGGTAAGTGATGCAATCTAAGATGGAAGCGGGCTAACTTGTTAGGAGGAGGATGAAAATCCACGCCCCTTACGGTTTCTACACGACATCGTACCGGATTGCTAAATCGCGGCGGTACGTCTTTGTCGGTAGGGTGGTCAACTAGCTACGGCCGAAGCCTCCCACCAGCTAAAACTAAAAATATGTACAGCTTATTGAAAACATTTTAAACTACTGCTTTTTAAATTTACCTATATTTAAAATATTTAAATAATAAAAGGAGTTGCTGCGTAAATTATAATAATTCGAAGAAAAAGAAAACCATTATTTTTTCCTTCCAGTTTTTGGTGAAGGTTGTCGATAACATCTTAGAAGCATGTGTATGTCATAGAAGCTCATATGATGAAATGAAAAATATTCAGGATTTTTGTAGTATCCGCATTTGTTGGCGCCTAGACCGAGAACCTGTAAATAAGAGGTAAATTCTGTTAAATGAAAGTATTTTTTTGCAATCAGTCAGTGGTTACCGGTAACTCGTTTGATATCTTGGGTCCACCTAGCCTTAATTAGTAGTACTGGCAGTTTTTAGTGCATTTGTCTAAAAAAACAAACGCTGGTGTGCGTACTTCGTTATCTGTGCAAAAATGACAAGCGTATCAAAATGTCATCATAAGGAAAACAGACAAAGATGCAAATTAATTTTCAGAAATTGTGTTCAAAGTGTGTAAAACGTCGTATGACATACGTGCGCTTTGATAATTACAGCCTCTGCTTCCTTACTATAGCTCTCGCCTTTGGCTCGAGCTGCAATATCGCCTCGACTGTAATTTTCAACTTACCGCATTTATATCATAATGTACTATTATGTTATAGAGTTATATATTTAAGTTATTGATTAAGTTATGTTATAGAGTTATACTTAAAGTGATTGGTACGTTTTAACGTAGGTTCATACCTCGCCCGCGGTGCAGCGGAATATTCCAGTTGGGAAGTAAGGTAATGTCTCAAAATATGGCATCACACTGTCACATGGTAAATTATGCCCATACTTTCGACACTGAAAACAATTGTAATCAATATCAATTAAAAAATACGAATTAATTGAAAGGTAAAGTTTCAATTACTTTATCAAAAAGGAATTCTAGAAAATAATTAAAATATTAAATTAATTAATAAGTATATGTATTTACGTATAATAAATAGGAAAAATAAAGTTTTTTATTCTATACTATCTGACGGTCGCGTGCCCACAAACAGGCAGACAGACAAAATTTGTTTGTAAATACTTGAGAAAATAGTACTCTGAAATCACAAAATCAATTTTATTTGTGTGTTCGTGTTGATTGATGATGTCAACAAATTTACTAGAAATTAGTTGACGGCCTCCGTGGCGCTGTGGATTTACAAGACGGAGGTCCTGGGTTCGATCCGCGACTGGGCAGATTGAGATTTTCTTAATTGGTCCAGGTCTGGCTGGTGGGTGGCTTCGGGCGTGGCTAGTTACCACCCTACCGACAAAGACGTACCGCCAAGCGATTTAGCGTTCCGGTACGATGCCGTGTAGAAACCGAAAGGGGTGTGGATTTTCATCCTCCTCCTGACAAGTTAGCCCGCTTCCATCTTAGACTGCATCATCACTTACCATCAGGTGAGATTGTAGTCAAGGGCTAACTTTTAAAGAATTAAAAAACAAAAAAAAAAAGGTAAACAAACGCACTTACATCATAAACGGTAGGAGCGGAAGGGTTGCATTCAGGGCGCAAGTGGCGGGGTGGTTTCTTATCATCGCCACCGCTACCACAGTCGAAGCCTCCCGATTTCTGACGTCCACAACCTCTAACCTTATAGGCGCGGTTCCTAGCAGCCTTGCTTGTAGCAATACATCTTCTAACTGCGAACATTTTATTTGAAATTCATATTATTACGCTGATTTTTTATTGTTTTAGAAACTTCTTACTCTGAATTTTGTATAATTTAATTTTTTATTTCTATGCGTTGTTGTAAATATTTTCAAAACTTCAAAGTCAAAATTGATTTGATAAGCACACGACACTAAAGAGTAAAATGACATGACATTTACTTTATGGTAAATTGGCTGTGAATTTATATTCTAAGAATATGTGATAGCCAGACCATCCTCATTCTATAAAACCTGAAAGTTTGTTAGCTTATTCCCCTCTACTCCTAGGTACTATCGGTACCATGGGATGGAGCGCGATGATCGTAGCTCTTCACATTACGATGATTTTTCCCTTATTTTATGTACTTTTGAAGCCAGTTGACTCTTATAATCAGCTAAGCTCAGTTTAGTTAAACAATCTAACATTATACATTCATAAACTGTTACATAAACTACTCACTTGAACAAAAGATAAAAAAATAGCTGGAATATCAGAATATGTTTTAAGCTGACCGTATTGAAATTTTGTATTAGGTATATTCCAAACCATAAATTATGGTAAGACATCTAGATAAATATGTAAAAATATGTACACCAATTTGATAAAAAGATCAATGTATCTAATCGATAAAATTGTTTCTAAGATATTCTCGTTTAGTATAAAACAAAAAGTATTTTATTCATTATCATTATTCTTCATTATACCTCTTCATTAACCATGTGGAAGTTTCATATCTTGTTAGCCGTGTGCCTCTTCACAGCTGAAGGTAAGTAGAGAAATATTTTAGCATAATTTTCGATGTACTTATGCAATTTAGCCTCAATAGCTCAACGGTAAGAGCGGTTGGACTCATCACCGAGGGGTGGTGGTTCGATCCCCACCCTGTTGGTTGGTCTATTGTCGTACCCACTCCTAGCACAGTCTTTCCCGACTTGTTGGGGAATGGGAATATTAGTCATATTATGAAAAACAAGATATGTCATTCTTTTTTATAAAAAAAAATCATACACGAGAGTTTAATGACTGGAATGTGCGAGATTGTTGTATTTACCTACTCGAGAATATGATGGATTAATGGTATCCTGGACCTAGTCAGATATGAAATGCAAATGTGTTTTTTAAAGACTCTTACAATTTTCTTTTGTATCAAATTTCGAAGAATGGTTAATGACATATCAAGCCATAATTAATAAAAGGAAACAATGGCCGACCAATAATAATCAATAATTCTTGATAGATCAACAATAAAGTTATTAATTTTATTATTTTGATTTATTTGTTATTCATTTGTAGGTACATAAAATGTCATCAAGTCAGATGAAATACTAGTTAAGTGTGACTATGAAGCTTTTTTTAGGCATTTTATTTATAATTCTGTCAAACGTAATATTTAGTTATAATTAACTTTTAGCATTTCCAAAACACGGAAGGATAGTAGGAGGGTCATCAACTGACATCAGCCAGTACCCATTTGGCGCCGCACTCTTGATAACATGGAATAACGTAAATTTCCAACAGGCCTGCGGTGGCACAATCATAAACAACAGATCCATTCTTTCTGCAGCATACTGTTGGGTGTAAGTAAATAACTTTAAATTAGAATATCCGGTATATTTCAGTTATACACTAGCTCACCGATTTTTTATTTTTTATTCTTTACAAGTTAGCCCTTGACCACAATCTCACCTGATGGTAAGTGATGATGTAATCTAAGATGGTAGCGGGCTAACTTGTTAGGAGTAGGAAGACAATTCACACCCCCATCGGTAAACTATCTAATCTCTATCGGTATCTAAACGGCACCGTACCGGAACGTTAAATCGCTTGGCGGTATGTCTTTGCCGGTAGGGTGGTAACTAGCCACGGCCGAAGCCTCCCACCAGCCAAAATTAAGAAAAAAAATACAAAAGATTAAGAATAATAAGCAGATGGAGCGCACGGAACACGAAGGTGTCGTAGCCGCTCCAAATACAAAATTCAAAAACGAATACATTCTCGAGTCAGTACGACACGAAGCGTCGCATCAGTGACTTTTAATATTATTAAAAAAAATGGCGTCTTATGTTTTTAAATATTTTAAAAACTGTTCTAAAAACTAAAGAATTAAGATTGAGTATTTTTAATGGTAATTTTAATATTATTTTACGTAATTGTTGTTAGAGTTTGGCTAATAAAAGTAGAGACTGATATCGCCCGGGATCGAGCCGTACACATCTCTTGTTGTGTAATTCTTTATGGGTTACTTGGGATAGGCGGGGAGAGTGACTTGAGTGGAAAAGGGAAGTGTTAGTCGACTATCAAAGGATCCTTTAACCCTACACACATCGTTCACAAGTAAGTGACTTCACTCAAGGTCATTCTCTGCCATTCTAGGGTCTTATTTTGGTTACAGTTTGATTTGTTAATTAAGTTGTCCTGACAAGTGTTGTGAATCATAACCTTTGTTCGGCATTAGTTTTCTTTTGATGTTTGTAATCACTTTTGAGTCCTATATTACTCATCTTATAAAAAGAAGTGGAGGTACTCAATAATGTGCATTATATTATTCCTTTTTTCTCTCTGCTCGCTCGAGTAACTGGAAAAATTCCCTCTCTTACTATATAGTTTTCAATTCTTATCTTTTACAGAAACACCCCGCTTGCTGCCCGATTTGTTATCCGAGTTGGCTCTACCTATGCGAATAGCGGCGGTGATGTCCACGATGTGCAACAATTCATCACCCACCCGGACTATTTCTTGAACTGGTGGGATATACGGAGCGATATAGGTATTGTTCGACTAGCGACAGCCATTGTCTTTGGAGAGAATATAAAAACGGGCTCAATTGCTGGAGCTAACTACCACATCGCCGATAACACCTACGTAACGGCGATCGGATGGGGTCTAACTTCTGTAAGTTTAAAGCATATTTATGTTATCGCCGCGTTGTAAAGAGTGTGCTCGTGGCGTTCGACCCGTCCACATCTCTTGTTGTGTAATTCTTTATGGATTACTTGGGATAGGCGGGGAGAGTGACTTGAGTGGAAAAGGGGAGTGTTAGATATCTGTCAAATGCGCCTTAAACCCTACACACAACGTTCACAAGTGCGTGACTTCACTCAAGGATCATTCTCTGCCACTCTAGGGTCTTATTTTAACTAAGCAGTAGTGTGCATATGCATGATCATTTCAATGATGTTAGAAGAAAAAAGAGCTAGATAGGTTGGTTATACGCAGACCACAAGTAGCGTTAAAACTATGCTAATTAGCAAACCTGAGCTCAGTTGCCGCACTGCTATCGCGCCGTTGACAACGCCGCTGAAATAATTTTCGTGTGCCAGTTGTAAACATCGAATGTTTATGTAACCTCTTTTTTCTTCTAACATCTATAATTTAAATTATTTAAGAGAAACGAAGACTCCATAACCATAAATATATGTGATGCACTATAATTAAGGTTTTGTTAAACAAATTTTCAGCATGGTGGAAGTCCGTCTGAAGATCTACAACATATTCAGCTTAGAATAATTAACCAGTTGGATTGCCAGCGCGCCTTTTCTGCAGGGAATGCAAACGCCAGGACAATTTGTGCCGGCTGGCATGTCAATGGCAAAGGCAAATGCATTGGTGATTCTGGTGGACCCCTTATCCACAACGGTGTAGTCGTGGGCGTGTTTTCGTTCCTCGGTTCCATCTGTGCTGACGCACGTTGGCCTAATGTATATGCGAGAATTTCTAGCTACATTGACTGGATTCGGACCAATGCTTAAAAATGGAAATAAAAGCAATACTCTTAGGTATCTTCGTTACGTTTAGTTTTATTTATATGTTTCCCTTTGCAGCAGAAAACATTTTATAAATGATCGTTAAAAATAAAAAACACTAAACGAAGAACACGATATTATTATCTGGCTACACTAAAGGCATAGATAAACAGTAAAAACATAGATTTAGTAGAGTACAGAACTAGGTGTAGTTATACTCTTAGGTACAGAAGCAAAATAAAATACAATATCGTCTGACGTTAATTCGTCAACAGTCACTGTCGATAAGGACATAACAAAACCGACCAATTGCGTGTCGGACCACGCGCAGTGTAGGGTTCCGAAGATTAATTTAGCACTTAAATTCCTTAATGTAATGCACAAAAATACCGATGCCCCACACCATGGGATAGACGACAAAAAATTCATCCTCACTTTGCATGTAACATACCCCAAAAACTTTTTTTTTGATTTACTTTTTACTACTTTTTTAACCAACTCGGCTGGGCTGCATTCGGAAATTCGGGAAACTTCGCGAAATCTTTTCGTCCGAAACTCCTCAGTGCCGAAAGACAAAAGTTTTCGAACACTGCGTGTTGCCAGTGATATGGTTCCGAAACTTGCGTCGTTAACAATGGGCATCATAAGGCTCAGAGTCACGCAGAGATGTTAGGAGTATCTCTGCGTGATCGAATCAGAAATGAGGAGTTCCGCAGAAGAATTAAATCACCGACAGAATGAGTTGCAAAGTGGCAATGGGCGGGGCACACAGTTTGAGGAGCTGATGGACGTTGGGGGTCCTAAATCAAGTTCATCAAAATCTGTTGTCCAAAGATTATAGTAATGTTTTACCAGTTAAACGTGTATTCTACTGTGCCAAAAAAATAAACCAATTGTTGGTATATTTTCCGAGTATCAGAGGTAATCAAAATAAAATGTAAATCAATCGTTGGTTAGAATGAAATGTTTTTAAATAATAATTAATTATCGCGGGTGGAACTCTTTCTTGGGCTCAACTATCTAATCTCTCACCACTAAAGGTAGTAATACTATCATTTAAAATTAAGAAGAACGTGTAAAATTTTATATTTTATTCACAAACAGCATATTGACGTAAACACTTATAGCAGAAGACATCCGCCGCGGACCATCGCCGGCTTAATCTGGTGTATGGCCGCCGCTAGCATTTACGTGGACACGGGGTTCGTATCCACGGAAATGTACCGGCCATACTACTAACAGATCTTCGTGCAGCAAGTATATATGGTGATAGTGGGGCAGCAAGGCCCGCAGCAGGGTCCACATCCTCCACAGGGTCCACAGGGTCCACAGGGTCCACACCTGGAAACAATATGGTAATAAGTAAGCGATGTATAGAGAACGGAAGAAAAAAAATTGTCTGCACATAAATTTGGTTCCGCTCTTTGAACAGCCAGATTCAAAGAAGTTTGAAGTTTATAGAAAAAAATGAAAGTAGAAATATGTTCCCACAAAAAGATGCTTATCGTTATTAATAACTGGGGTTTATTTTTGATTTATCAAAAATGTATCCAACTTTACCAAGTAGCAAAGTGAAACGATCTAGATACTCTGACTAAGTAGAAACTAACAACCAATACTTACATTTTGGAGTTTTATTAGGAAATGCGAGATTCTTCAAGAAAACGATAACATTAAACGGTAATCTTACTGTCTATTGCGAAATGCGGGTTAATAGGATTTTTTTGAGATTTTTATCATAATGTGATTCACTTAAAGGATTTGATAGAATTGCCTGTGTTTCCAATTTTCATTCTATATATACTCTTGGTGACGTTCAAATGCAGAATTTAGAATTCCAATTTTATAATTTTTGTTTTTTTTTTCCGCTGAAATGCAGGAGTTTTCAATTAAGTTCAATATAAAGCTGCATCCATCAGTGAATTAATTCGCCACGCTGACATTACGATACATCCTCTACATAGTCCATTTAAATTGTTTAGTGTGGGCATGGAGAACATGTCGGGTACGGAAAGTGAGTGTTTATGCATTCTGAAAGGATCCTTTAAACCTACACCGAAGGTCACAAGTCCTGGGACCTGCTCGAGGTGTTTCCTCTAACACAAAATAATGGGGCAATCACTGTCACTGCTACTCCTCACAACACACTTATGGATTCCTGGAAGAAGGTACTTTATAGCCGACCCAGGACTCGAACCCAAAAACTTATCATGATCCAAAGCTATGAGTACATAGCCTAACTACTGGACCAACGTGGCAATGTTTTAGCTAACATTTAGGGAAATAATTTTGCTGTCTTTACAACTATAATACGAACCACGAAGTTTGATTTTACATGTTAACTGGTAGTAGAAATGCCCTCACCACTATAGGGAAAAGCGCTTCTCTACCCCGTCATATAAACAAAAAAAAAATTAAAGGAAATTAAAATACAACGCAGTAAATTCAATATTACTAAAATAATTTGTTAAACATAAAATAACCGGGACAGGCAGTGACAGAATTAAACTTTATTGATAAAACGTTAATAATACAATTACAACATTTTTTCACAAATCACAAGATCGTTGATAGTAAACTCTCTATGAATGATCATGTTGATGTAGTAGCTGACAAAGCGTACAAACAACTCGGTTTCATAAAGCGAGTAACACGCAACTTTAATAATATTGAAGCCATAAAAACACTATACTTCGCGTATGTCCGAAGTACCCTTGAATACGCTAGCAACATCTGGTCGCCCTACTATGTCATACACACACAACGGCTTGAGTCCATCCAAAAACAATTCCTTAAATATTTGGCTTTCAAGGAATTTAAAATATTTAATAGTTATGAGGATGCTTGCAGGCATTACAAAATTGACACACTTGAAAGGAGAAGAAACTTGAGCGATATGTTACTGCTTCAAGCAATTTTAACAGGCAGACTGGATTGCCCTTCCTTGTTGTCAATTTTTTCTATCAACGCTTCATCTTTTAGACCACTACGTCGACACACAGCGTTACTGAGTGTTCCCAAATGTAATACTATATATGCGCAAAATTCTATAGTGTTACGTCTGGCCCGAACATATAATAAAGTTTATTACAATTTAGATTTATTTTACCTATCTAAAACACAACTTAAAAAAGAAGTGATTAAGTCACACAGAACTTTATAATTTACACTTACACACACACGCACACACACACACACACACACACACACACACACACACACACACACACACACACACACACACACACTTACAAAATTTTGTTAAGATTTTTTAGAACACTTTTATCTTTTAATGTTAATATAGGTACCCGAAATTGTATTGTAGCTTTGTATAATATGTATATTCTGTAATCTTTGTGGCCTTAGTTTTAAGCTTATGTAATCTAATAATTATGTACCTACTGTTACGCTGTTGATTACAAATAAATCTATAAAATAAAATAAAAAAATAAAATAAGATCCTAGGTAGTGTATCCTTAAGAGTAGGTTAAGCCACGTAATCAAATAATTGTACTTTTGACATTTGTTTAATTTATTGAAATCTGATTAAATCTAGTAGGTATTTTTATAACAAATCAGTAAAGCCATAGCCATCTAAAGTGAACAAATACTTTCTGTAACACAACAAAATTGTTTGTCAATATTTTTTTTGTAAAATACCTTAACGTACCAAAATTTCAGTATTGTGAAATAATAAGACAAAACAATTAAAAATATATCATTTCCAATATATTTTTCAATTAACTATAAAAGATTTAATAGCGACATAAATATGGGACCTTCTAAACCATGTGCTCCACTGAAAACATGCAGAAGTCGCGAGCTTAGAGGCAGTATTTTATATACTGACTGCTACTGCCTGCGTCGGAACGGATTACAGTATGACTGTCGAAGAAGTGGCTGCCAAAGTTCTCGACTCTGTGAGGTACTTCCCGCCCCTCTGTGTGGCCCAGCAAACGTAGCCTGTGTTAAACATTGCGCAAACCCAAACTCAGAACCTTTAACGAGTATATGCAACATGAGGCAATTATGCTGACGACCAAACAAATCACGTAACCTATGACAAATATCTAAAAACATGGAAAAATGGACATTGAAGTAAAAAGCTTGCAAAAACTCATATATCTCTAGTAATGGAAGAAAAGAGTTAAACAAGTAACATTAGAAAATATTTAAAATGATGTGATGCAGAATATAAAAATTAAATAAATCTCTTACGGTTACATTTATGCTTGAACATAATTGCTTACATTTTAATTCGAAGAAACATCAGAAAGAAGAGAAGTTATAATGAACTCAGGCTAATAACGATGAAAACTTCTTTTTTTGGCATTTTTAATTATGGCATGCAAGAATTAAAAATAAAATACGATTTATTCATATCAAAATTAGAACAAAATGGAGATCAAAATTTTTCATTACAATACATTCATGACAACGATATGATCGTTTTAATATAAAAAGTAGATATATAAAAATTTAATAATAAAATTCAAAATTCTGAGTGACTCTTTAAAGCAATTTTAATATAAATAATTTGAAAAAATCTATAAAAAATTGGAAAATATAAAAGGGCTGTCTTCTTTCCCTGAAGAAGTTTACGTATTTATGAAATATGTATGTATCCAAAGAAACTTTTTATTCATTAATTTACCTCGTGAACATACAAAATGATAATTTGTTTGTGTTTACAGGTGTTCTCCATGTGGACCGATGGTTTGCTACAAATATGAAGACTGCGGTCCACCGGTTAGTTTATAATCATTCATCAAAGGGCTAGTATAGACAGAATGAATTCAATCGTTTGATTCTATATTCTGCGTTCTGCATTCTTTATAAAGTTTCTAGTTTTGTCATCATCATCCATCATTATCTTCATCATCATAATCATGTTGTCGCTTCTCTCTTTGGTAGTGGTACACCTAACGTCACTTCTTCTTTTTCACGACCTTGACAGACTTATTAACGTGTCATAAAAAATATGAATGTTGGAAAATATAAAAATATGTATCCATATTGTTATTTCTATTAATATTCTCCTTATATTGTAATGGTAATTTATAATCATAATCATTTTCAGCCGATGGGACACAGACTCACTCGAACACCCGCATACATCCAGCGGCCCAGTGGCTCCGTTTCACGTTTGATCATCAGCTCTCTTAATGTATAAATAGCCAGATGTTGACCGCGCTGCTTGCTATGAGTATGTGCGCTGTGATTTTAAGTTGTAAAGAGGCGCAGAACGCAGGATTTAAAGCAGCAGAACTTTATCCGTTTGTGCGGGCTCTTAAGCTTTTCCCAAAGATAAAGCGTACTACAAATTAACGTTCAGTTGCAGTGTCTACCGCGCTCTGCATTTAAGCGAAATGGACTACAGGATTGCCAATACTTCCAGCAGGGGTCGATCCGATATTTGTGTAAGGCGGGCCCCTGCTGCCCGAGGCCGTGTCCCCCGCCCTGTCCGCCGTGCGTGCGACGTCCGCCCCCTGGAAAGACCTACGTTACGCGTTTTAGTGATTTCGACCTTATATCGCAATGGTAGTTGAACATGTTGACCTCCACGTAGCTTTACGGGTAATAATATTTATAATTATCAATGAAGTATTCACGGCGGACAGAAGTAAACTCTACCATTTAAAAAAATATTTTTTGTCCTTACAGAAAGCAAGAACTGCTGACCCAGATTCGAGGGTAGAAGACGGTGGTGAAAAAAAGGAGGCGAAAGAGAATCCACTGAAGAGGATAAAAAGCCGTGAGCTGCGTGGTGGCATCATGTATTACAGTTGTCATTGTATAAAGCGGAATGGTCTGCAGCATGATTGCCGGCGCACCGGTTGTGGCGGAGAACCAGCGTGTCTAGTTCTGCCGGACCCTTTGTGTGCACCGAGCCAGTTGGCCCGAGCTCGCGGGCTTGCAGATCCGGCACCTTTAGCAGCACATATTCAATCACAAGGAGGCGGTCCAGGTTTAACGGATCCCGGCAATGGATCTGGCACTAACAAGAGATTCATAGTGTGTGAACTAAAAGGCATTGCTCTGGACACGTCCACCAACAACAAAAACGGCCAATGCTGTAAGTGTGTCACGCCATTAAATATTTCACATAAAAATGCAAGTAGCTCTGCATATGCTAGTTACAAGCCAACGGTGTCTTCACCAGACAAAATACAATGCGAATGCAATTGTAGTAGCAATAAATTATCACCGGATAGTGCAAACCCCATATTGTTTGATGAGAAAACCTACCAATCGATACTTGACAGATTTGAAAATAAAGAATTAATACCAAGCGACGTTACAATTGGACCCGGTGGTCGACCGAAAAATGTAAAAAGAACTGAAGTAAACGATGAACCGTGCACTAGACCAGGCTGCGTACACTGGAAATCGCCGCCGCCTTGCTTATGGGATGCTCCTTGTAAAGCTGATTGTTTTGAAGCCCATCCCGGTATTCAGCCCGGCCGCAATCCATTATCTGGCAGCGGCGGTTCCAGAATACCCAGCACCTTACGTGAAAACGCCGGCGATAAATTTATAATGCTCACTCCGCTTTGAATGTTCTGTTCAGGTTGTTCATCAAATGCTGAGTCAAGCAATAAATATGGAGCGGCCGCGGGAGGATTACCAGTTCTAGTGATGAAACTTTGTTAGTAACTTACTTGCCTGACTGCTGAGTTAAGAAAAGGTGCAATACAATATTATGATTTTGTTAATAAAATAGTTTATTATATATTCTTTGTTTTATTCAGAGGCATAATTCTGAATGTGCACTTAATAGTTTTTGCCCCTAATTTATTGTACTAAAGTATACTACTTAAAGTACAATAAATCATCGATTGAATTGATAAAATCGCACGTTGATATTATAGTTAGGCAGGTAATTGTGCACTAACTACTTTCTGGTAAGGCTGATCCGATTTTAATAGGGCTTACACTAACATATAGACATACAACACAAGTACAAAGGTACTCTGTACCAACTCTCAAGGATTTATATTAGATCCATGCATAGATTTACGATTCGGTACAAGTATAATTCTATGGATCCATGTACTAACATCATTCGAGCGAGGGGTCAAGTTAATCGGCACACGAGCTTTAGGTACTTAATTGGTTTACACGGTACTAAAACACAAACTATTTCAAAATTTTTGTATGTTTTTCTGTCTGGGCTAATCTCTGGGACAGCTTAACCAATTTTAATAGTACTTTCAATGGAAGATAGAGGAGATTATAGAGCAACACATAGGCTAGTTTTTATTTTTATTCCGTGTGGAGGATATGAGTATGCAAAACTCGAGAATGGTATTCTGTTTACAATTTTGAACTCAGAAAAGCATGCATATTACGACTTTTCATACAAACTCGTAATCTGCATGCAAAACCCATGCAAAAACAGAGTCTTAATCTGCATGAATTTCTGTTTCAAAACTGTATACAACAACTGTATAACATTTGTTTCAGTTCAAAACTATAAACAGAATGTGGTCCTCGAATTATGTACACTCAATACCTCACAGCGCCTGGTCTATTAATTATGTTTGCTATGTCAGAACAAGATTTGCTGTGTCAGCTATTTGTTATACATGAAATAAAACGCAACTTGTACATATTTAATTCTTTATTTAAGCATTGTTTTGAATCCAATGAACATAGCTAGAAACTCTAGCGTATACATTTGGCCAACGTATATCTCCACAAACGGGACCGATGAATGAAAACACGCCTATAACTACACCGTTGTGGACGAGAGGTCCACCGGAGTCTCCAGTGCAGCCACCACGACCATTTTCATGCCAACCAGCACAGATAGTCCTGGCGTTTACATTCTGTGCATTATGGGCTCGCTGGCAAGCGGCGTGATTGGTTATTCGAAGTTGAACATGTTGCAGTGGCTCAGATAGACTTCCACCGGACTGAAAATTAATTAAAAAAAGTTTAGTGTCATTGCACCATCTTAAAGCTTTATTAATTTAAGATAATGATAATCCTACTTAATATTATAAACGTGAAAATTTATTTAAAATTTATTTAAAAGAAAATTTTAATTATTATAGACGTTAAATTCTAAAATAGACGTGAAAGTTTGTATGGATGTTTGGATGTTTGTTACTCTTTAACGCCACTACTACTCAAGCGATTTGGCTTAAATTTGGAAAGGAAATGGATTTTACTCTTTATTAACAAGTAGGCTACTAATTATCCCGAAAAAATCCATGGTTTCCCAAGATTTACGAAAACTGCTTTTTACAAGCGGATGTCCGTTTTTCCGGGATGAAAAGTAGCCTTTGTGTTAATCCATGCTATAATATATCTCAATAACAAATTTCAGCTAATTCAGTTTAGTAATCGAGGCGTGAAAGAGTAACTAGTAGAGTAAGAGTACTAGACTAGACAATGATGTGTATCTAGCCCCAAAGTAAGCCGAAGCGATTACCTGTGTTATGTATAGTTATGGGTACTAAGATAGCTTAAAGCATCGCATATTAAATACATTCATATACTACACAGAAATACTTATATATTGTATAAACATACCCAGACACAGGAAAACATCTATATATACTGCACATTAATGAACAATTGAACAAGGTCTCGAGCGATTTTTTTGTTAAGGCAGCTTTATTATTGCACTAGCAGACACCCGCGACTTCGTCCGCGTGGAATTAGTTTTTCACAAATCCCTCGGAAACCATGGATTTTTCCGGGATAAAAAATAGTGTTAATCCATCCTAAAATAAATCTCAATACCAAATTTCAGCTCAGTTCAGTAGTCGAGGCGTGGAAGAGTAACAAACATTCGTATTATCAAAATCATCAGTTTTCGCAAATCTCGGTAAACGGTGGATTTTTTCGGGATAAAAAGTAGCCTATGTGTTAATCTAGATTAAAATCTATTTCAGTTAATCGGTTTAGTATTAGCGGCGTTAAAGAGTAACAAACATCCAAACATCCATACAAACTTTAGCGTTTATAATATTAGTAGGATTTCGATATGCATAAAACTCACAGCAAGTAGACCCCATCCCATTGCCCAGACGTTGGCGTTATCAGCGACGTTGAAGTTGGCTCCAGCGATTGGGCCAGCTCTTACATTGCCTCCAAAGACAATAGCGGTCGCCAGTCGAGCTATGCCAATATCGCTCCGTATATTCCACATGTCCAGATAATAGTCCGGGTGGGTGATGTGCTGAAGCACGTTGTGGACAGCACCGCCGCTATTCGCATTAGTGGATCCAACTCGAACACGATAGCCGGAGGGGTACTTACCACTGGAAATATAAAATTGAAAATTTGAAAACACCCCCGAAGGTCATGAAATTATTAATAACACTCTCGAACAAGTCAATATTTTCTTTCAGTGCACTTTCATTTTAGACCCTACTCGAGTATGTTTACAGACATTCCGTTGTTCTTCCCCACTTTCAACCCTCTTAACTTTTAAACGATTTTCATCAAACATATCTAGAAACACTCGTCCGTAAGTCACCTTTCAGACAAAAAAAAATACAATTGCTTCATCCGTTCGAGAGCTTTGGTGCCACATACATACTGACAGACAGACACGTCAAACTTATAACACCCCTCTTTTTGCGTCGGGGGTTAAAAAGAATTCCCAATCGATGCCTGTCTTTGATTTAAAAATATGCATATTTTCCCAAGTAGAATCCAAATTTCAATCTTTGGAACGACTGCACGGATTTCAATGTGACAGTCGGTAGGGTGGTAACTAGCCACGGCCGAAGCCTCCCACCAGCCAGATCTGGACCAATTAAGAAAACTTCTATCGGCCTAGCCGGTGATCGAACCCATGACCTCCGTCTTGTAAATGCACCGTGCATACCGCACCACGGAGGCCGTCAAAAAAACTGAATTATCAGTTAAAAACTGAATTTGAAATGGTTGAAATCGCGGACTATATAAATATATAAATATATATATATATATAAAGCTGAAGAGTTTGTTTGTTTGATTGAACGCGCTAATTTCAGGAACTACTGGTCCGATTTGAAAAATTCTTTCAGTGTTAGATAGCCCATTTATCGAGGAAGGCTATAGGCTATATTATCCCCGTTTTCCTACGGGAACGGGAACCACGCGGGTAAAATCACGCGGCGTCAGATAGTATAAAATCAAATCATTAACTTACACCCAACAGTGGGCAGCAGAAAGAACGGATCTGTTGTTTAGGATTGTACCGGCGCAGTCTTGTCGGAAAGCCTCGTTATTCCATGAAATCAACATAACAGCGGCAAATGGAAACTGGCTGATGTTAGCTGTCGAACCGCCTACTATCCTTCCATGTTTTGGAATTGCTGTATAATAAAGAAATTATTGAAAAGTCATCACTTAAACTACAAATCCTACTAATATTATAAACGCGAAAGTTTGTATGGATGTTTGTTTGGATGTTTGTTACTCTTTAAATCAGCTACTACAGAAGCGATTTGGCTGAAGTTTGGAATGGAAATAGATTTTACTTTAGATTAACACATAGGCTACTATTTATCCCGAACAAATCCATGGTTTCTCGAGATTTTCGAAAACTGATGATTTTGATCATACGAATGTTTGTTACTCTTCCACGCCTCGACTACTGAACTGAGCTGAAATTTGGTATTGAGATTTATTTTAGGATGGATTAACACTATTTTTTATCCCGGAAAAATCCATGGTTTCCGAGGGATTTGTGAAAAACTAATTCCACGCGGACGAAGTCGCGGGTGTCTGCTAGTGCAATAATAAAGCTGCCTTAACAAAAAAATCGCTCGAGACCTTGTTCAATTGTTCATTAATGTGCAGTATATATAGATGTTTTCCTGTGTCTGGGTATGTTTATACAAAATAAGTATTTCTGTGTAGTATATGAATGTATTTAATATGCGATGCTTTAAGCTATCTTAGTACCCATAACTATACATAACACAGGTAATCGCTTCGGCTTACTTTGGGGCTAGATACACATCATTGTCTAGTCTAGTATTGTCTGTAAATTGTTTATTAATTTATTTATGTACTAATAATCACCATCATTTAGTCAAAATGAAAGTTTCTTTTAAAATAAAAAAAACAATTAGTGGAAATAAAATAAAGGCTTAATGATCATCGCTCTTGAGTAGTGCTGACACTAGATGAGTTTTGTCACTATGTTAATTTTCTCATGGCTACCTTTAAGCTGAAGAGTTTGTTTGTTTGATTGAACGCGCTAATCTCAGGAACTACTGGTCCGATTTGAAAAATTATTTCAGTGTTAGATAGCCCATTTATCGTTTTCTTACAGGAACGGGGACCACGCGGATAAAACCGCGCGGCGTCAGCAAGTATCTAAAATGCGAACTACATTAAACTAATTAACAAAATGTTACTTAATAGATTTACGTTTACTGTATCAATCAAGGTCAATTTTAAATGCGCGGATTTTGAAATTGCTTTATCTTTCGTGTGTTCGTGTGTTATTATTTTATATCCACTTACCCTCAGCCGTGACGAGGCAGATAGCTAACAAAATGGGAAACTTCCACATTGTTAATGAAGAGGTACGAGTATGATGAAGAACAATGAACAGTAATTAAATCATTTTCGATTATATACTAAACGAGAATATCTTTAAAGGATTTTTCGTCGATTAGATACACTGATCTGTTTATCAATTATCTACTTGTAATTCTTTATGGTACCTATAGTCGTTGGGGTAAAATGGGTTTTTCGCCGCAAATGGTACTCGTAGATACACAACCCAATTATGTAATAGTTTGAGATATATATTTGAATAGTTTTGATAAAATCCCTAGGGTGATAGGAGTTATATTATTTTTTTTTGGTTTCTTAAAATTTTCCTATCTTTATAATAATAATCACAGAACAGACATCGCTAAAAGCTAACGTTATAACTGTGATAATAATAATAAGAACTTTATAGCCATACTTAATACTAGACATACACAATTTTAATTGTACTCAAAAAACTGTGATGTGTGTTATACTATTTTTATAAGTAGTGTTTTATTTGTTATGTAGAAGAAGTTTTTACTCCAATAATTATTTTGCTTTGATTAGGAAGACCTGATTTCAAAAAAAAATCTTGTAAAAAAATTACGGAAATGAAGTGTACCATCATTTTAAAAACTTATACACTTGGTCGTATTGTGGCGCTTTCGATCAGTGAACGAACGCGACACAGTGCGGACAATTTCGTTATTTTCATTTTAAAATTTACCATGAAAATTAAATGCCAGGACACATTAAAAACAGAAAAATAATGTACCTACTAAACTTGCGGAAGCTTTTAGACCTACTTAATCCGGCCCTGTCACAAAATTGGTTAATAAAGGATATCCACAACCACAATTATAAACTATAAATTTCAAGTTTGTAGAATAAAAAATGTAGGACTTTCTTTCAAACTTGCAAGGGCCCTTAGACCTCTTTAATCCAGCCCTGTAGCAAAATTGGTTTATAGAAGAGTTGAAGGGGGTTAGGGTTTAGGGGTTGAATTTTTTATCCCTATTGCATTTCACATTCTATCGATAGTCAAAGTATCTATTACCGTGAACATAATTTGAGAAATGACAAACTTTCACAAAAAAATGTTCCACCCTCATTTAACCCCATAGGGTTGGAATTTTCAAAGTTCTTTATTCATGTTATACCGACCGTGTGTAGACCATTTTTCACAAATATGACTTAAAAATGTCCACGAGACACTTTGTATAATTACAAATACAAATACATTAATTACAAATACATTAACTACGAGACACTTTGTATAATTACAATACAAACAAATTAAAAGTAAAAATAAGTTATTATTATTTTCTTTCATATTCGTGTTACAAACGAAAATATTTTAATAGAATTTCGACCAGAACATAACTCATCAACGTCAGAATTTCTGATCAACATCAAAATGAAAAATGAAAAACTGAAAAACATCTAAATTCTATTCTATTAAAACTATTTCTATCTAATGGATTATTCATTTATCCAATACAAAAAAAAATCGATTCGAACCAAAAGTTTCTGATTTTAGTGCATTCATCCAGTAAAACAAACACAGTCCTCTGGTTTAGAGGATTTATACTACCAATAAAGAAATGATGTGCTTACTTATTTAAACTTCCGCTTATTTAAACTATGGGTCATTTTAAATAAAACACAATACAATATAATATATGATAAAAAAAGATTTTTATATTCAAGCATTATTCCGAATCCAGTTAACATAGCTAGAAACTCTCGCGTATACATTAGGCGTACCATCTCCACATGTAAAACCACCGAATGAAAGCACGCCTATGGCAACACCGTTGTGGACGAGAGGTCCACCAGAATCACCAGTGCATGCACCACGACCACTTTGATGCCAACCGGCGCAGACAGTCCTTGCGTTAACGTTCTGTGCATTGAAAGAGCGCTGGCAAGTAGCGTGGTTGATTATTCTGAGCTGAACATGTTGCAGTTGTTCGGTTAAACCGCTACCAGGCTGAAAAATAATTTAATTTTTAATTTCAATTATAATACGTCTGATATACGTATATATAATCAGCGTCGGCCCGAAGTAAATTTTTAAATGGAGCGAGATCCAGTTATGGCGCCTCTCCTGTTTGCTCCTAATAATGTGAAGATATATTACCTATACCAAATCATGAGTGTAAAGTAAGAATGAACGTGAAGATCTTGACCATACTCTGGGTTGACCGATTGAAAATCAGGCGCAGAACCGTCTACGGTTGAGTAGGATTATCATTTCAGCGCTCTCTAGGATTTGGCGCCTGGGGCGACTGCTCCGTTCGCCGTATGGACGGGCCGGCCCTGTATATAATTATATACGTCGTAGTCTCTTGGTTGCACAAGGCAGCAAAATTGTTGCTTGTTGTGACTGGACCGATTGCGTCCGTCCGTCTTTAATGCCGAGCTACCAACGGATTCTGAGATTGGAAATAATTGAAAAGTCGTAGTACCCCATGTCGGGAATGAAGTTCTTCTTATTCATGGAAAGCAAAATTTAAAATTAAGAAAAACCAACAACGTAATTGAAAAGAGAGAATAACCTTCATGGGTTTTATAAATTTTCTTGAATGAAAGTTAAGTCTCAAGTGCCTTTAATTCCCTCAACATTGCCCTTGAAACCGGAACAGAGCAGTTAGTACTGCTTGGGGCCAAAAATAATCATTGCGACCAAAACTCTACCTACTATTAATATAAATTTTAATGCGTTAAAAAGATCCGATTTTCATGCGGACGAAATCTCGGGCTTTGTTTAATTTTATTTCAGTACCTACTAGCGTTCGCTTGAAAACCGATGTAAACTTTCAACACCTATTTCACTCTCTTCTAATTTAATTTTCGCGACAAAATGTATCATTTAACCTTCTTCGTAATATGGTCTCAAATCGTGATAGGTTTCATTCGAATTCTTTCAGCAGTTTGATGCCCGGTCAACAAAAAGACAGACAGTAATGTACAAAATTTGACCTGTTACAATTTTATTATAAGTATAGATATCTGGAACTTACAAAACGTAGACCCCATCCAATAGCCCATACGTAGGTGTTATCAGCGATGTGGAAGTTGGCTCCAGCGATTGGGGCAGCTCTTACATTGCCTCCAAAGACAATAGCGCTCGCCAGTCGTACTATACCAATATCACTCCGTATATTATGCCAATCAAACATATAATCCGGGTGAGTTATGTGTCGTTGCACGTTGTGAACAGCACCGCCACTGTTCCCATTGGTAGAGCCGACTCGAACACGGAAATTAGCATTGTGGCCCCTGGAAAATTAATATCATGTGATGAATGATGATGATGACATTTTTTCAAATGCATTGCTGAAATCCACACATTATATATGTGAAAGTCAGTCTGTCTGTCTATTACATTTTCAAGATTAAAGTGCAAACCCAATTTCTATAAATTTCGGTACAGTGATAAATGGGCACTAGAAAGCGCAGTGTTGGTCGACCCCCACCAGGTGGACTGTCGACATCATGCGAGTCGCAGGGATTCGCTGGATGCAGATAGCTCGGTATCATGATGTTTGGAAGTCCCTACAAAATAAAAAAGCCTATGTCCTGCAGTGGACGTCCATAGGCTGACATGATGATAATGATAAATAGGACCTTGGAAAATCCGTGGTTAATGCATCTTATTTTGAAAAAAAATTACAAAAGGGGATTCTACGAATATTCGCAGGTTTCACACTTCTCTAATTGATTTTACCTGCACCTCTGTCTGTCTGTCAAGAATTAGAGCTTCGACCAGAATCACAATGCTTTGTAAGTAGGTACAAACAAGGTACACATACCTATTACTAAGCATTTGTAAACCTATTAGTAGTGAAGAGCCCATAAAAACTTAAGCTTTTGTTATCAACCCATATTCGGCTTACTGCTGAGCTCGAGTCTCCTCTCAGAATGAATGGGATTAGGCCAATAGTCCACCACGCTAACCAAATGTGGATTGGCAGACTTCACACACGCAGAGAATTTAGAAAATTCTCTGGTATGCAGGTTTCCTCACGATGTTTTTCCTTCACCGTTTGAGACACGTGACATTTAATTTCTTAAAATGCACACAACTGAAAGTTGGAGGTGCATGCCCCGGACTGGAATCGAACCTACACCCCCCAGAATCGGAGACAGAGGTCATATTCACTGGGCTGAAAACTTTTACCTACGTATATTTGAAATGCAGTACTATCTCTGATTTAAAACCATACTTACACCCAACAGTGAGCTGCAGAAAGAACGGCTCTATTGTTTATGATCGTGCCACCGCAGTCCTGTCGGAAGGCAGCATTGTTCCATGATATCAACAGTGCAGCGGAGAATGGGTATTGGCTGATGTTAGTCGTTGATCCTCCAGCAATCCTCCCTTGTTTTGGAAGTGCTACAATATAGAAGTAGGTTAGGACTGATTGACTAAGCTAGACACGAGGTCGAGGGTTTGGGTCTTGGGTCGGGCTGTCAAATATTAAGCTTTTCTTCTAATAATAGTAAAATTTCTCAGCTCGGAATTTTGCAATTGGAGGTGTTACACCCTTGTGCCATTAATTAAACAAAACAAAAGATATATTGTCGGCAAATATGCGTCAAAAAGCTAAATCCAAATACAGAGATCGTAAACGATTAAAAAAGTCGGTTGTCTGTAAAGTCGGTTTACTGACGATAGTTGAACGTGACAACGTCATAAGAAAATCCCGATGGAATGGTTGCATTTTTCAAAAGAAAATGTTCGTTTTTCTAAAATACTGTTTAATAATCTTCATAGACCAGAATATACTTTATTTCTTGTAAAAAAAGTTCGCAACCCTAGAGGGAGGGTACGACGCATGACGTAATCCTTTTTCGAGTGTGTGGCCGGCTCCATCGAATTATAAAAAAAAAAATCAAAAATAATTCAAAAAACCAGTAAAACATTGACCGCGCGAAGTAGTGCAAATGTAAAACTTTTTAAATAATTTTTAACATTACAATAAATATATATTGCGTTCCATTTTGTCCCCAAAAATCTTCCTATTAAAATTTAATCTATTTATATCAATTTATCGCCCCTGAAACCTGCATACTAAATATAATGAAATTCGCTGAAGTCGTTTCCGAGATCTGGGAGGCTATTCTGTAACGATATTTTATCACTTCGACAGTGTGAGCTTCGAACTCGCATCTATCGCTCTCTGTCTGTAGTATCAGGTTAGACAGAGAGATACAGAGGTGAATTCGAAAATCGTACTTGCGAGTTATATATAACATCATTACAGAAAAGGCATGGCATTGGATCATAGATACACTCGTACAAGTATTGCTCGGTTTATAGCTCGAGGATTATCGAAAATTATGCTAATATTATTCTACTTACCCTCAGCAGCGACGAGACATATGGCTAATAACGTAGGATATTTCCACATTGTTACTGGGGAGGTACAATGGAAAACAATGAAATGGAACATAAATGTTTTTTGTTTATATATTAACGAAAATATCTTTAAATAAATTTCCATTGATTAGATATAGTGATAAGCTTTAAATTTAGACATTATATACGACGTTACTTAGAAGCTACTTAGTAAGAGTTTTATATATAAAAAAATATATATTTCTCATTATATTAGTATATAATCAGAAATATATATATTTTTTATAAATAGTTATTTTTACTTAATTATGTAGTTTCAAATTACCAAAAAAAAGCGCTTAGTTGATTGTGCGAATCTAAGAGTATATCCTATTTTACAAACCATCGGCATAAGATTTGATAGAAAACAATTGATAGAAAATATTCACACTGACTAATTGCACATAGGTTGCCTCGTTAAATTGCGGCCAAACACATTTTTCATTAGAATTTTTCCGACATCACACTAGAAGTTTTCGATTCTCATTCACATTTTTATCATACCACCCACCCAATGAAACCGGTCCAACCGTGCACTAGACAAACAAACATACAGAAAAATTAGAACCAGTTCTGAAAATGGTTCATACAAATAAAACGGAATCTGCCTTTATTCTGGTCTATTTTATTACCATAATATAATGTAATTTAATTCACTTATTACAAAACTGCGGACGCCCGCGTATTCGTCCACCTTTAGACCTCTTTAATCCATCCCTTACAAGTAGTGTTGCTGCAAAAATGGTGTAAATTCTCCCGTTTTCCCATCATTTCCCTTCACTGCTTTGCTCCTATTGATCGTAGCGTGATAAAAGTTTACTGTAACCTGCCCAGAAGTATGAAGAATAATTGTACCAAGTTTCGTCAAAATCCGTCGAGTAGTTTTTGTTTCTATAACGATCATACAGACAGGCAGACAGACAAAAAATCTTCTGATTGCATTTTTGGAATCAGTATCGATCACTATTCACCCCCTGATAGTTAATTTGGAAATATATTTCATGTACAGACCTCTCTACAAATTTATTTTAAGTATAGATTATAAGTATAGACTTTTGTAAAGAACCTTGGAAAAGTCAATCCTGTCAGTGAATCTCTACTCAGGTGTGGTGGAGATAAGTTTATTAATTTACTGCAACAGAATATTTATAATTATGGTTTACCTTTAAAGTCTATAGTATTATCACTAATGGTTTATCCCTTATATAAATTATTAATCTGTGAAAATTGACATTTGTTTTGATTTATTATCCGACTGACATTATAAACACGAATGTTTGTATGTTTGGATGTTTACTACTCTTTAACGCCGCAACTACAGAACTGATTTGGCTGAAATTTGAAATGGAAATGGATTTTACTCTTTACGCTTTGTCCCGAAGACTATGGTTTCCCGAAATTTGCCAAACACTGATGATTTTGATGGTATGAATGTTTGTTACTCTTTCACATCGCGACTATTGAACAGAATCACCTGAAATTTGTATTAAAGGTAGAATATAGTCTGGATTAATACATAGGCTAATTTTTATTCCGGAAAATCCATAGTTCCCGAGGGATTTGTGAAAAATTAAATTCCACGCGGACGAAGTCGTGGGCGTCCGCTAGTTAGATAATATTTTTACTAGCATTAATTATTTTTTATATTTTTTATCATCTTTTCGACTGATTTACCACCCATAGACTATATCAGTCAAGATAAGCAAAAATTCTTTTCATATTCTCATATCTTGTAATACTTATTTCCATTTAATGTCAGAATGAATGTAAGGAGCTTATAGATAAGTAGTAGGTAGGTATGAATGTACCTATGTAAATTAATGTCGGTAACGATCCACTGTGAATGGCATTTTGTAATCGCACTGCCAAGATCTATGTTGCCAGTGCACATTTTGTGTGTTCGGTACGGAACCTTATTAACGCTTTTTACGTTTTTTAAGTTACGAAAGTTTGAAGCCTGCTGAATTACACAACTTACATTTCCCTTCGTGATCGATATTGGAACCATTTGTTCCATCATTGCACGATGCAGATTCTTCCTTGATAGTGCTCATCTAAATGTCTTAACAGTGTGACTTATGGAGGAAGTCAGAGTTTCCCCATCTGTCACACAAACACCAAACCGTTCCCAGTTCCTGTATACTTTCCGACATATATTTTCGTTTGTCACTATTGAAGATCCTATTATGGAGATATTCGTTTATACGCTCTTTATAACGATTAATGAATTGTGCCCATGCAAAAGACTTTCTGTTACATGAAATCAATGCGATCGGTGACATAGGAATGAATGTGCGTTTATCCCAACAAAAACCTGGTGCAAAACTCTTGAGTGATTATTATTGAAGCAGATTAGCAAAAGGTGTTCTATCCAGAGTGATACGCCTTTAGATTTTAGTCTACCATGCTAATGTTTGACGGGTCATTTCCAGGCATTTTTCATTTCATTTATTAGGGCAAAAGTTAGAGAGAACTTCTTTTTTGGTTTGCAATATCAGTATGATATACTGATATTGCAAACCAAAAAAGAAGAACCAGTATGACGTAATACGAGATTCAGCGTAAGAAATGTATACCCTCATCTGTTATTTTATTGGGATAAGAAATAAATGACAGAAAATATTTACATCCATTTATTGTACATAGGTTGCCTAGTTAAATTGCGGCCGGATGATGATAAATGATATTTTTTTTTAATTTATTAAGTCTCCTTCCCTCATTAGTTAATATAAAAAATCTTACATTAGTTAATGAATGAGTTACCCAAAAGAATTGAAAAAGTAAAGGTTGCCTGCTTTTACGCTGCAATTCACTAGGGTTGCCAGATATTAACAGTTAAGTAATGTTATTTATTTACCCTAGTCAGTAATATGTCAAGTAAAAGCATATTTTATGCCTTCCTAATGGTTTCCTAAATTTTGTATGAAAAAGATGTTTGGCCGCAATTTAACTAGGCAAGTTATTTGCAATGTGAACATTATATTTATCTTTTTTTATCACTAATGTATAACAGATGGGGGTATATATTTCTAATGCCGGATCTTAGACCATTACAAATCAGTTTATTTTTTGTTTGGACAGGTGCTTTCATAGTTTATGAAACTACAGTATGAAGTAATACTTTTTAATTTATACAGAACCCTCTGTGCGTGACACAGCTATATGCACACTAGTACAGTGAATGAAAGTCGTACCTCCGTTTTCGTTCAACCTTCATCGATTTTCATGAAAATTGGTGACAATAAAAGTGACATAAGGCCAACTTGCGCTTTTGCCCTGGGGGTGGATGCCATCCCTTCTCGGGGTTAAAAATTATTTTTTATTATACATGGTTTTCAGATTAATCGTCAATCGAAAAAATCGAAGAGCAGAAATTTTATTGACTCCTATCGCAAAGAGTAGGTACATCTAAATAAAACAACGTGAATAATTCAAGAGTTCAATATTAATTGAAGAGACGTATTCGTTTTATTTTTTTTATTTTAAGCATTGTTTTGAATCCAGCTAACATAGCTAGAGACTCTAGCGTATACATTTGGCCAACGTACATCACCACAGACAGAACCAAGGAAAGAGAAAACGCCTATAATTACACCGTTGTGGATAAGGGGTCCGCCAGAATCGCCAATGCATTTGCCATGACCGTTGGTATGCCAGCCGGCACAAACAGTCCTAGCGTTCACATTATGTGCATTAAAGGCGCGCTGGCAAGTGCCGTGGTTAATTATTCTCAGCTGTATATGTTGTAGTATCTCAGATAGACCTGCACCGGGCTGAAAAGTTATATAAGAAAAGTTCAATTCTTGTGCACATATGGTATATATACAATTCTTGTGCACATATAAATTTATGGTTAAAGAGAAACATGAACATGTATTACTGAGACGGGCAGCGTGACGTCAGGAATGTGTATTCAGCAATGAAAATCTTCGTATAGTTCCAACAAAGTGTATTATCACCAACAAAGATCGCACTCGACTGGCTACCAGACGACAAAATAATTACCGACTATGACTCAAACAGTTTTACAATTCAAAATGGTTTCTGTATCTTATAACTAATTTTAAATATACAGTTTTACGGCTTAGTCTAACATTATGAAATTAATATTATTATAATATTTAAATTAATTATAAAATGTAAATAGTTTACTTTAATCCGAGTTTAAATAATAAAGCTAAAGATCTGAATCTTTAGGTTTAGTCAAATCAGTATCTAATAAACGAAAAACTGTAATCATGACATTGAAGAATTATTATCAGCAAATAACAGACAATGTTTATAATAACATATAGATAGTTTAGTATATTTATAGTTTGTTAGATGGAACTCGTAGGCCCTCGTAACACATGCTCACTAATATACATGCTCATGTTTCGTAGAAGAAGCTTAATCTAGTCATCATTTGATACCCAATAATAATTTTATTACTATGGATCGGAGCAACAAACATACACACTTACACACGAACTTTGGTCTATAGAATATTAGTGTGATTTTATATTTAATTGAAGGCAGCGTTGCGCAGTGGGCAGTGCCTGGGTGTAGCCAAGTGGCACGTCGATTCCCTTTCTACAAACGCTAACGCTTCGAAAACTAGAAAATACATTTTCTAGGGAATCACAGATCCGATCGAAAACTTGATCACGTGACCGGTCGATAGCTAATTTCATTCCCATACATTTTTCAACTTTCGAAGCGTTAACGTTTTTAGACAGAGAATCGACGTGCCACTTAGGTAGAGGCCCTGCTTTATGCAGAACCCCACAGCCGTTGGATCGATTCATACAACTGGAAAATATATCTGTGATGAGCATGGGTGTTTTCTTGTATCTGAATGCCATGATATGGCCCACTGGATATGAGCTCTGACTTCGATTCCGGAGGGCGTGGGTTTCTAATCCGGTCCGGGGTATGCATCTCCAACTTTTCAGTAGTGTGCATTTTAAGAAATTAAATATCACGTGTCTCAAAAGGTGAAGGAAAAAACATCGTGAGGAAACCTGCATACCAGAGAATTTTCTTAATTATCTGCGTGTGTGAAGTCTGCCAATCCGCATTGGGCCAGCGTGGTGGACTAATGTACTAACCCCTCTCATTGTGAGAGGAGACTCGAGATTAGCAGCGAGCCGAATATGGGTTGCTAATGATGATGATGATGAAGTGTTATTACCTTTAAACTATAGAGATATATATGTTTAAAATGAGCTGTTTTAGAATAACACATTACACACACACTACGGTTTACTGTGGGACTAAATAGTGATGTATGTACTGTTTTATATTTTGTAGTCAAATCTCAATATGCACAAAACTTACAGCAGTTACGCCCCATCCGATTGCCATTACGTTGGTATTATCAGCGATGTGGAAGTTGGCTCCAGAGATTGGGGCAGCTCTTACATTGCCTCCTAATGCAATAGCGCTCGCCAGTCGAACTATACCAATATCACTCCGTATGTTATGCCAATCAAAGAAATAATCCGGGTGAGTTATGTGATGTTGCACATTGTGAACAGCACCGCCACTGTTCCCATAGGTAGACCCGACACGAACACGGAAACCGGCATTGTGGCCCCTGGAAAATATAAAAGTACAAAAATTGTGTCCCTGGACTAAAAAATATCGCGGAATCGGATCAGTAAAATTCATTCTGTAAAGGAGATGGTCCATTTCAGGTCCACTCTTGTACCCCGTATAATTAAACTTTAAAAAATACAAGGATTATATTAAAATCTAAATAAGTGATTAAATCTAACTAATTAAAAATAAATAAATAAACCCAAGTTTTTGAATTATATCAAGATGGCGCCTTTACAGCAACTATGACATGACAATTGACAGCAAACGTCAAATCGACTACTTCATTGAAAACGTCATCAATCCTGAATCAGGATTGATGACGTTTTCAATGAAGTAGTCGATAGTGTTGCATTTCTTGGGAAATAATAAATTTTATTTCAAAAAAATTAATGTAAATTCGTAGATTTGTATAATCAAAAATAGTTAAAAAAAAAATATTTTCTTTTATTTCCGCCTGGGTACAATGACTGATAGTACTCCATACAATTTCGGACCATCTCCTTTACAGCGCTGTGAGATCGTTAGTGTCCAAGGCAACTTCGTTATTAGTGAGATGTGCAGATGGACTAACGAGGCTCTATTGCCAAGCTATACCTTACTGTGATTGAATTTTTTTTAACTTACACCCAACAGTGAGCTGCTGAGAGAACGGATCTGTTGTTTATGATTGTGCCACCGCAGTCCTGTCGGAAAGCTTCGTTATTCCGTGATATTAGTAGTGCTGCGGCAAATGGGTACTGGCTGATATGAGCGTTCGACCCACCAATAATCCTTCCATGTTTTGGAATTGCTAAAAATTATTATTGATAAAATTATAACTACATCACACTGAACTATTATGTCAGAACCCGTTTCATTATTCAGTTGTCTCTCATTTTTATACACCCGTATATAGAGCAAACACATCTGCAAACCAGCAGGCTTATTCACTATCTTTGACGTATGCTAGTTGACATACACGAAATTGAGATTATATGTAACAAATGTCTGGTGGATATCATAAAGTAGGAAGATGATAATTCTCAATTGATTTGATGTTACGAATATGTATTTTAATAGTTTGACATTAAAGACCGAAGTAGTGAATAGGCCTGCAGTTACCAATAGTAACTACTTACATTGTAATTCATAGACGTTCTGGGCGCGCCCCCAGGGGATCGTTCACCCGCTAGAACTAGAGAATTTAAACTCTATGCGTTTGAGAATTCGAAACTCAGCGGGTGTATTGTCCCCTGGGGGTGCCCCTGCAACGTCTATGAACTCCACTGTTAGAAACTATTCGAAATGTTAATTATTACTTGCAGGAGTCTATAAAAACAAGTTTATTCACATACCTACCTAAATATACTAAAGCCAAATACGATGTGCAATGTTTACCAAAATCGCTAATCATTCACATCTAATAATAATTTTAATTACCTTGTTCCTAAATTAATGAAAATTAATTTGAATAATAAGCTTAGAAGTATAGATATAGTTACAATCTTTTGAATTACATTTAATAAAAAAAACAATCATCATTCATCATCATTATCAGCCGATGGACGTCCACTACTGGACATAGGCCTCTTATGGACCTCCAAGCTCAACAGTAAAAAAACATTATATAATTTAAAATAAATTAGGTATGAAATGAGTTAAAGCGTTTTTTAGCTTCATTTCTAAATTGCTTGTTAGTAAACATTTCACATTGAATTTGGATCTCGTCAATCTCGTTTAATCACAACAATCTCAATCTCTCTCATTCATGTCAATATACTCTCGTGTGCAGATTATTTACATCGAAATTTTTAGTAAAATATTTATCTAAAATATTTATCTAAATATTTATCTAAAATACTTACCTTCAGCTGTGAAGAGGCATACTGCTAACAAAATATGAAACTTCCACATTATTAAATATGAGGTATGAAAAACAATGGTTTGTAATAAAATAGCTTAGGTTTATATACTAAACGAGAATATCGTTTTTTAGGGTTCCGTAGTCCACAAGGAACCATTGTAGTTTCGCCATACTTCCGTCTGTATGCGGCTTAACGCAGAACCTACTAGAAAACTGTAAACTAGCATCAGTATGTAAATTAAAAATGTGAACAAAGTCGTAAAATAAAATTATGAAACATATTTTTTAAGACTACCGCCCTACATGTAAAGTGGAATGATTTTTTTACTCGCTTATTTCATAGTGTATGGTTGGCTAGGTCTTTAAAAGATATGATGGTTATTTTAACAACATTTTTCGATTTAGGGATCCGTTTGTAAAATATTATGCTTTTAAGAACAAATTTTTGTTAGAATCAAGTGTCCCCACCCTCTATCGGCTAAACGACTATTTATAGGTGCGTGAAAAAGTTCCCAAGAGTAGGATATTTATTAAAATTACAAGTAAAACAAGCAATTAGCAAGCTAGTGGCGAGCAAGCTAAAAATTAATAATCGAAAACCCTAAGAAACGTAATTCGTAATCAAAAATTATTGCACACTAAAGTCTCTGTTGTTAATAATCAATCATAGACGTATTATATATGGGTCTCTAATGTACAACGTAATTAATTACGTCTATAAAGTGGCACTAAGAAAATTTAAAAAAAGGGTATTTTTTCCAACCTTTCCTTTGCATGTAGGGTTTTTTCCCTACATGCAAAGTGAGGATGAATTTTTTATCGTCTATCCCATAGTGTGGAGTATCATTATCGGTTTTTGTGGGATAAGGGATTAATTTTAATCTACGGAGCCCTACACTGCGCGTGTCCCGATACGCACTTGGCCGGTTTATTTATTTATTATCTTTGAAGTAATTTTATCGATTAGATACACTGATCTGTTATATTAAAATGTCATGTTACTTATTTGAAACCATAAATTATAGTATTACACCTAGATATGGATCTGAATCCATATATTTTTAAAATACAAAAGTTTTATAACGGATTAATTTTTTTTAGGGATCATAATTTTTCACATTATAAATAGCTAGTAGCTGGTAATCATTTTCAAAATAAATCAGTATTTTTAGTTCACAATATAACGGCAACTAATATCACGAGTGAGATTAAAAACTTGCATTTTACAATCTAAGGATGACATACACGTACATGACGTGTAAGTCACAAGCCATTGCCATTGTGAACTTAAAAAGCAAAAGAAATATGGCGGTTTGTGGTAGAATGGTATGGTAGAAATATTAGAAATATGGTAAAATCATGAAAAAATAACTTTTTCTTAAAATAATTAATAATTATTTCTATATAGCGACAAAAACAACATTATTATGGTTTTATCTTTCAAACCGGACCTAACTAACCATTTACAAAAAGGTATTTTATTGAAAGTTCAGAGATAAGCGTGTGTAATCACCACACGTTTTTGACGACCTCCGTGGCGCGTGGTATGCGCGGTGGGTTTACAAGAAGGAGGTCCTGGGTTCGATCCCCGGCTGGGCCGATTGAGGTTTTCTTAATTGATCCAGATCTGGCTGGATTTAGCGTTCCGGTACGATGTCGGGTTGAAACCGAAACACTCCTTTTCGGTTTGTACACGACATCGTACCGGAACGCTAAATCGCTTGGCGGTACGTCTTTGTCGGTAGGGTGGTAACTAGCCACGGCCGAAGCCTCCCACCAGCCAAATCATCTACAAGTTAGCTCGATTTCATCATAAATTGCATCATCACTTGCACTTACTATTAGGTGAGATTGTAGTTAAGGGCTAATTTGTAAAGAATGGAAAAAAAACGTGTTTCTTATAATATCTATACATTTTAAACAAAACCCTGCTTTGTGTCTGTATGTCCGTTTGTTCACGATAAACTCCAAAACCAATTTTCATGCGGTTTTTATCAATATGGATGAGGAAGGTCTGAGTACAAAATTTTTCAACATTGTCTTAACTAGTTGAAATATGATGAATGGATGATAATAGTTGCAAGGCAACCCTTATTTTACTTTGAAAGAAAGCAAGGTTTTTATTCTGTGGCTCAGGAGGCTGCTAGTCTAATAAATAATTATAAAGAAAAGTATTAAGTCTCCTGTCGCAAGCCCTCAAGGGGTCCATATCTAAGATTAAGTAGTTATTTACTGTAGGGGATTTGTAGCTTTTAAATAATTCATCTATATACCTATATAATATATTTAGAGCCGTGATAGCCCAGTGGATATGTCCTTTGCCTTCGATTCAGAGGGCGTAGGTTTGAATCCGGTCCGAAGCATACACCTCCAACGTTTCAGTAATGTGCATTTTAAGAAATTAAATATTACTTGTCGGAAACGGTGTATGAAAAACATCATGACGAAATCTGCATTCTTGAGATATTTTTTACTTTAAAACTACTTATACTTACTTAGAGAGGATTATACTTGCGGAGAAATTATACTTTGTATTAATTTTTGTTAGTGAAAGTATTTTATTGGCATTTTTATTGTACATATTGATTTTTATTATTATTTTAACGGTCCACTGCAGGGATAGACTTCTGTTCTTATAGGAAAAGGGGTATGGAGCATTAGTCAGCACGCTGTTCCAATGCAGGTTGGGGGGGTATTGACTTTACTAAATTTAACCCACATGAATCCTCATGCTTCACGGGCATTTTTCTGAAGACTATTGATTACTTACTCAATCGATAGGATTACCAGATCAATTGTGACAACGTTAACTATACAATTTACTAACTTACTAATTAACTTGCGGACTTCGTCTGCGTGGAATTTAGTTTTTCATGAATCCCTCGGGAACCATGGATTTTTCCGGGATAAAAATTAGCCTATTTGTTAATCCATGCTATAATATATCTTAATACCAAATTTCATCTAATTCGGTTCAGTAATCGAGGCGTGAAAGTGTGACAAACATTCATATCATAAAAATTTTTCGCAAATCTCGAGAAACCATGGATTTTTTCGGGATAAAAAGTAGCCTATGTGTCAATCCAGAGTAAAATCTATATCCATTCCGATTCAGCCAAATCGCTTCAGTAGTAGCGGCGTTAAAGAGTAAGAAACATCCAAACATCCAAACATCCAAACATCCATACAAACTTTCGCGTTTATAATATTAGTAGGATTTTTTTTACCAAATACACGCCATTATACGCCACGTTATTTTTAGCCGCTATGTTTTATCCCCATTTTCCCATATACGAGGATACGAACTACTTGGGTCAAACCGCTGGCAGTCTTCTAGTCGGGTAAACGTTTAGCGTTGAGGTGTGAAAAAAAAACAAAATTAATATGATAGGGAAGGTGTTTTATTTTTAAGCATTGTTCCGAATCCAGTTGATATAGCTAGAAACTCGTGCGTATACATTAGGCCACCGTGCATCTCCACAAATAGAGCCGCCAAACGAAAGAACGCCTATAGTAACACCGTTGTGGACGAGAGGACCGCCAGAATCTCCCGTGCATGCGCCACGACCATTGGTAGGCCAACCAGCACAAACTGTTGCAGCGTTTACAAGATTTGCATTGAAGGATCGCTGGCAAGCGCTGTGGTTGATTATTCTAAGTTGTACATGTTGTAGTGATTCAGATAGACTTCCACCGGACTGAAAAATGTTTAAAGATAATGTTATTGCACAATGCATATACTGCCGCGTACTTCCTATTTTATACAAGAAAGGAGTCTGAGACTAAAATCTACTGCCAAGTCTGCCTGTAAGAGACGGTGAGCCCTGGCACACTAGACGGCCTCCGTGTGTGCAGTGGTATGCGCGGTGGATTTACATGACGGAAGTCCTGGGTTCGATCTCCGGCTGGGCAGATTGAAGTTTTCTTAATTGGCCCAGGTCTGTCTGGCGGAAGGCTTCGGCCATGGCTAGTTACCACCCTACCGAGAAAGACGTACCGTCAAGCGATTAAGCATTCCGGTACGATGTCGTGTTCAAACCGAAAGGGGTGTGGATTTTCATCCTCCTCCTAACAAGTTAGTCCTTTTCCATCTTAGATTGCATCAGGTGAGATTGTAGTCAAGGGCTAACTTGTAAAGTGTTGGAATAAGCAATACATGTCTTTCATACATTACTAGCCAGTAATAAGTATCTATATTGTTTATTTAAACAGCCATCTGTCAGACATTCAAGTGTCATATTATCTGTCATTATCTTCTTTTTCAAGTGATCTGCAATTCACTCTAATTTACAAATATTAATAAACAGATAGTCAAAGCAGTGTAAATGTGTTTTCTTTCATCTCGCGACTCCAAATTCTAACATAAAGAATAAAAAAAATAAAAAAGAAACTTGACTTTACAACTCTAGAGTGCTTGTTAGATTAATGAGCAACACAGACGCAGCTGCAAAACGTCACTTGCGCCGTGATAATCATACAGGTAAAACCGGATTTATATTTGTCTGACGTGTCGTGAACAGAATCGGTTTCTAACATTTTATATGCGGCAAATCAAAAGCCATCACGACATGTCACACACAACACATGTAAACGTTGCCCTACAAAATGTATGATACCGATTCTGTTCTGATGCGTTACGACACGACACGTCAGACAAATGTAAATTCGGCTTACGAACATTCACAAAGCATTAAGTATGCTTTGTTGGGGAGTATTTCCCATAGATATTCTTTGCCGAAAATTAATTAAAAATGTTCAAAGAACATGTGTTCTAAAATTTTTTTTTTTTTTTTATTTTTTTTTTTTTTGTAAATACGAGCTTAAAATATGTCCCTTGTACGAATGACGTAGTCAAGTTTTACGTATTTTAAAATGCAAGGATAGATAAATGCGTGTGTTATAGTTGGAATTATTTGAATTACTTTGTATGAAAAAAAAAAAAAAACATACATACAGCCGAACGTAGAACCTCCTCCCTTTTGGAAGTCGGTTAAAAATATTAAAACCTTGAAGTTATGGGAAATACGTCCAAACAGCATGTATAATAGGTACTTACTCCGAGTAGTCCCCATCCGAGTGCCCATACATTGGTGTTATCTCCGATGTGGAATCCAGCTCCAGCTAGTGAGCCTTGTCTTATATTGCCTCCAAATGAAATAGCGCTGGATAGTCTAACTATACCAATATCGCTTCGTATATTTCCCCCACTGTTTACATAGTTCGGGTGAGTGATGTGTTGGTGCACATTGTGAGTAGCACCGCCACTGTTCGCGTTGGTAGAGCCAACTCGAATACGGAATCCGGAGGGGTGTTTACCCCTAAAAATAAAAGAATTAATATTATTAATAGTCGGATGCAAACTTTTATGACGTAAGACAAAATTTACTAAATCAATTTTTATGTTAAAATTAAATATGACCAATTAGGAAGTATATTCAAACAAGTAAAGAGTTTTTGAAATTGGTTATTAAATGACAAAGTTATTAGGTAAGAAACATTAAAAAAAATGCGTCGAATTGAGAACCTTCTCCTTTTTTGAAGTCGATTTATATTTTTTTTTAGATTAAAGCGAAATTCGCTAACATCAACATTGCTACGCACACGGGGTGTTGCTCTGCCTCCGCGCCCCTGCGTAGTAAGGCAGGGCGGTTTTACTTACCGGTCAAACCTAAAATTTTGGATTGCGCAGCTTAATGGCAGGCGTCCACTGATCCACATAGTACAGATCGCATCGAAAGGATTTTGTCCAGATTATACCGTAATATTAAAAATCAGTTTAATGCGACCCGTCCGATACGTAGGTACGATGCGGATCATTGAACGCCCGCCACTCATGATATTAGGAAACGTCATAAAGATTGCATCCGACTATACAGACATATAATATCACTAGCCGTGCCCCGCGGTTTCAATCGCGTATGTCCAATTTCTGTAGGATAATCGAAACAAAAAATAGCCTTAATTAATCCATATAACAACAGCTATATGTTAGTGAAAGTCTAGAGATTAACTGAAATAAACTGCAAAAATTTGAAGAATTTATTCTTTTATATAAGTACCGTATACTTTCAGCACTTTTCACAGACATTTCAATTTTAATTATAAACATCCTAAAAAACTCAAGTGTGAAGTCACATTTTAAGGTTCTGTGCTTTACTTACACCCAACAGTGAGCTGCAGAAAGTACTGATCTGTTGTTTATGATTGTGCCAGCGCAGTCCTGTCGAAAAGCTGCATGGTTCCACGATATCAACAACACCGCAGCAAATGGAAACTGACTGATGTTAGCTGTCGATCCACCTACTATCCTCTGCTGTTTTGGAAGTGCTGAAAGTAAATTATTAACAGAACTATAAATTAAAAATATACAACCGAATTACCCTGTAATAGGAAAATTCAGTATATAGTACGTGAACTCATGATGTTACCATTTTTAACCGACTTCAAAAAAGGAGGAGGTTTGTAACTGCGATCTCACCTGGTGGTTAAGTACAGACTAAGATGGAAGCGGGCTAGCTTAGAAGAGGTACAAGTTTCTTCTACTCATACTCTGACGGTTTCTATATCATTGCGTAGATTGTAAAAAAGTCATATTTTTTGAAACGTGACAAGTACATAAATAAAAATCAGTTTTTAAATATTTTTGTGACAGTACGTCTCAAAACATGACGGACTATATTTTAGCGTTTCATGACGACACGTAAACTCAAAAGGCGGAATTATATTTGTCTGACGTCTCGTGTCGTGACGCAACAGAACAGAATCGGTATCATACATTTTGTATGCGACAAATCAGAACATAAAGTGAAAAATAAAATAAAACGAATCACTAAAATGTGTACGTTTGTAAATTTATTTATTCGTGGGACTTGTATAAATCTAAATTTATTACTTCTTTACTTTACTTACCCTCAGCAGTAAGGAAGCACACGGCCAACAACAAAGGTAACTTCCACATTTTTAATAGAGGATATAATGATAAGGAATATATAAATATTTTGGTTTATATAATAACCTTCATTATCTTTAAAGATTATTGCATATTATAGATTAGATACACTAATCTGAATATTAAGAACTTAGTTGCCACAGTTACGGTTATAAGTAAGTAATAGTAAATTAAAATTACCACTTTGGAAATATTAACGTAATGTAATGTGAACCCTTTAATAAAAACATGATGTTAAATAACTATTTTTTCAAATCAGCGATGATTTTAATTTTTTTAAAAATTGTTTCTATTTTGTAATCTGATCTAGTATTCAAACATTAAGATTTATATAAATAAAAACTAACTGAGTGTATAAAGCGATCCTATTATTTATCATTTATGAACAATAAACATTTATTCAAGTAGGTACATGGTTAAAATTCATTTGCTAGGACCAAACATACTATGTAGGTATGTACCAATAATAATGTAGTTCAAATTTACGTTACCAGCTATGAGTTAATTGAATAATTCAGGTCACATATTATATTGCAACAATATATTTTGATGAACAGAACTTCTGACAAAAAGTGGTTATGCTAGCGAAATTTATTACTATCGGAGATAAATTTTAACTTGTACGATTTTGTTTTTGCCAAGAAAACAAGTAAAGTTTGATCTCGTTGCTAAAGACATTATAGAACATGTATACTTACTAATGTGACTAAACAGACGAATGTATAGTTCCGTGCTCGACAGTCGCTGTGTAAACGGTGCTTAGAGTTTGTACGTCATATAATTGCGGCTGCGGTGCGGCGCCGGCGCGGTTTATGCCTGTGTACACGAATTTGCGGTGCGGCACCGGTGTGAGTGCGGCGTCGTGTATACGGAATCTTACCTTTTTAGGCCTTTACTTTTATTTTGCTGTATTATTAAATTTCAATGGTGTAGTACCTAATAAAACGGCGCAAAAAAAACATAGAATCTCTTCACGAGTCATACATTCGTCGACGTATGCTAGTTTAGCCCGCCACTAACTGTTCCACCAATCTTTGTACAGAAAAGGAAATATGGTACTTTTTATATAGGAAAATTGACGACACACAGTATTTATGGTACTTATATTAATAGTATTCAGAGATGTTTTCAGCATTTGAAGCTAGCTATCAAATTTTAATGATAAGGTGAATTAAATGTAGAAGCAAATAGTAAACTGCTTTAAACTAAACAGTTAAATGTTTTCAACGATAAAGTCTCAGCAACTAAATCTAATTGCAATATACAGAAATAGCAATTACATTAATTACAACAAGTTACAGAAAGAAACTTTAAATTACATCCTCTCGCAAAATTGCAAGATGTCCTGGCACAATTTGGTACAATTATCTGCAAAAATGTCACAGTGTGGAAACTCCGACAATAGGACATTTAGAGCGGTCAGAGTGTGTGGTATTGAAGTATTGGCGCGTGACACTGTTCTAGAAAAAGAAACAAGCATCAATTTTCGGCGGCGAGGATACAGGTTGTTTTTAGGAGCAAATATTCGACACAAGTCATTACGAAGTTCTGGACAGTCTATTCTTCCTCTAAAGACTTTACTTAAAGTAATTAATTAATCATAAGCTCGCCGCGTCTCCAACGAGTGACCCAAGTGATCCAATAGAAACTTTGTGGGGTACAGAAAGGGATAATAACCTTGGGGATGGTTGTACAAATATCTAAGAAAAGCTTTTTGAACTTTCTCCAATACTAACGAATATGTGCATTCATAGGGATTCCGAATACAGGCGCTAGTTTCCTGTTTACTACGAACTAAAGAATTAAATAAAAGTTTTATTGTGGGACTGTTTTGAGAGTCCCGAGTATTTCGCATAATGAATCCTAATTGTTTTAATGAATCAGAAGCGATTGATAAAATGTGATCATGAAAAGTTAACTTGGGGTCGAGATAACTCCCAAATCTTTAATATACATTACTCTGGGGAGAAGAACTTTACCCATATTATAAGAGATGCTTTATCCGTGCATGATATGACTGACTGAGCACGTTGGATTGAAATCCATTTTATTATTCAGACTCCTATCCAATACGGCATCAAGTTTTCTCTGCAGAGCAACACAATCATTCTCAGATTTTACTTCTAGATATAATGGGTAGGAATATAATTTAGACTTTTTTTATTATTTACAAGTTAGCTCATGACTACAATCTTACCTGATGCTAACTGATGTTACAATCTAAGATGGAAGCGTACAGGAACGCTAAATAGAACAAGTGACAGAGAAAACTATTATCGCTAGATGTCTTGGTTAGAAGAAATCACAGATTGAGCTTGTATTTTGCTCAATCTATGTTTTCTTCTAAATACACTATTCAATATAAATTAAAATTATGAAAATCATGTAGGTATATTACCTTAAACATTGCAAGACATAACTAATCATTATCATATTACAGTTGCCAGTTTTATATTTTATCTTTTTATCATAATCGCCTGAATGGTGTACTTAATTGATATTATTTTCGCAAGGCAACTTCAACAATTAAACCATAAATCTTACAGTCATCTTAATCCGACAGCTAATCACATAATTTTGGACGATATAAAACCAATTACATGTGTTTTCCCGATCCAAATAATCGTACACAGTTTGCTAGTGGGATCCAATATCGAAACGATGAAGGCGATAACAGTTTTATTAGTTTACCTTGCATTTGCTTCTGGTAAGATACAAAAACACCATTCCATTTTTAATCATGATTATGATTATGAACAATTTACGATTATTACTATGGTAACGAGCAATATTTATTAATAATTTCCCGTGCTATTGTCATTTAAGTTACAACAATGTTAAGGGCGGTTTGACCACCTTCTGTTAGGTGTCGGAAGGTCTAATCGTAAGTCTTGGTTTATGTCAAAAGATAAAAACAAAACTTGTGAATAAGCTATCTAACAGACTAGACCCTGTGAGGTGCTCGAATTATGCATAACTCAATGCCTTACAGTGCCTGATCTAATCGGATATTAATTTATTATTGTCAGAAGTTGGTGAAACCGATCCTAAGTTGTAGGTACTTTCTAACACTGTAAAGATAAGTTTTATTTTTCCTGCAGCTCTATGGATATATTATAATCTAATTAGGCTATTCTATGTTATTTGATATAACCTATAAATATTGCATTATCTGTTTTATATTATATTCCAATGAAAATAATGTTTTTATTATAAATACGGCTAAAACACGAGATACAACGTCGGAGTATGCCAATTGCCCAACTAGTTTCGGACCCTTACGAGGCCCTTTGTTATGAGCTGGTTCTTGCAACGCGGCGCGAGCTTTGCAGAGGGTCTGAGGGAGGAGAGTGAAGGTCCAGTTACACTCTCTGGCGGTTCCTGAACGTCATCTTGATTTGATTTCTTAGAAGCAAAACGAACCAACACTATTTTGCTCCAGATTAATTATTTGCGTCTTCGAATTTAATAGTGGTGTCCACGCTGACGGCTCCCACTCATGATAACGATTAAAAGGTACACTCCTACGTTGTAATAGTTTAGTTTTAGCCGTGTTTTATAATAAATTCAATACGTTTAATTTAAACAACAATTATTCCGCACATTTTAGCATTGCCTCGGCAGGAGAGAATAGTTGGTGGAACGACTGTCAGCATCAACACGTACCCGTTCTCAGCAGTTCTTTTGATCACATCTGGCGTCATGAACCGATTGCGCCAAAATTGCGGTGGTAGCATTATTAACAACAGATCTGTCTTGACTGCTGCTCATTGTATACAGTAAGATTTTATAGCATTATTATCCTTTAACCATTCGCTGCCCCCGAGTATTTTATCGAAAAGCCCGTCGCGTTGAAGAAGCCGACAGTCAGGGAATGCGGTTTTAATCTACCGTTGTAAGCCATTTAAAAATATATTCCTCTATCGCGCGGAGCATGATATTGTGCTCGCCTATTGCCCTTAGTTTACTTTATATTTTTTTACATGTCACGTAACGGATACGATGGGCGACCGGTCGTCCATTTAGGAGTCAAATGGTTAAGTACCAACGTGCGGTCTTTGAGGCCACTAGCAAGGACTTACTTGGTAGTTTACGCCTTTCCCCGCGCTATACTGAGCCCTGCTTTTGAGTAGCTGCAAAAACCAGTGGTGAATTTGACTGGTGGGAGGCTTCGGCAGTGGCTAGTTACCACCCTACCGACAAAGACGTATCGCCAAGCGATTTAGCGTTCCGGTACGATATCGTATAGAAACCGAAAGGGGTGTGAATTTTCATCCTCCTCTTAACAAGTTAGCCCGCTTCCATCTTAGATTGCATCATCACTTACCACCAGGTGAGATTGTAGTCAAGGGCTAACTTAACTAAAAAAATTAACCTTAAGAAGCTTTCGCTTAACTGCTGGAGTTAAGCGAAAGCTTCTTAAGGTGCTGGTCGAAGCTTTTCGCTATTGACTGAAACAACTATCGAAACTTATAATCTTGACTCAATGTTCCACATGGCGGTAATCTCGTGAGCAAACGTTCCACATGGTGGTTTTCTCGTGAGCAAATGACCACGACTTTGTGACCGAGAAAATAGGTGTACCTATGTAAAGTTTCATTTTTACTCACTATGTTCGTATTATAAAAATTATCAAGATACTACCTTACTGCTGAAGGCCACAGTGAGTTGCGTGATGGACCTCTAAGTTAATCACCTCTAAGTTAAAAAAGCTAAGAGGTCTCACGCGTAAAGATAAGTCGTAACGCACCTCTAAGACCTATAGATAGACGTTCCTCAATATCAAACTTGAAGTTCAAGCTACTTGAGATCATAATAACTGTGATGTTTAATAATATGGTAAGGAGCTCAACACTATACTCAATTCGAGCTCTTGGATTATCGTCTGTTATTTAATACAGGCCTAAGATTTAGTTCATTCATATACATTAAAATATTTAAATACATTGATTCTTTTAATAAGCCGAAAGTTTTTATTAAACGCAACGCTTCCATCTTAGAATGTAACATCAGCTAGCATCAGGTGAGATAGTAATCAAGAGCTAAATTGTAAATAATAAAAAAGTCTAAATGATTTATTCCTACCCATTATATCTAGAAGTAAAATCTGAGAATGATTGTGTTGTTCTGCAGAGAGAACTTGATGCCGTATTGGATAGGAGTCTGAATAATAAAATGGATTACAATCCAACAAAGTGCTCAGTAGTGACATTTGCACGGATAAAGCAACCCGTCCTATTCTCTTATAATATGGGTAAAGTTCTTCTCCCCAGAGTAATGTATATTAAAGATTTGGGAGTTATCTCGACCCCAAGTCGTTTTGTTTCTTGACCACATTTTATCAATCGCTTCTGATTCATTAAAACAATTAGGATTCATTATGCGAAATACTCGGGACTCTCAAAACAGTCTCACAATAAAACTTTTATTTAATTCTTTATTTCGTAGTAAACTGGAAACTAGCGCCTGTATTTGGACCCCTATGAATGCACATATTTGTTAGTATTAGATTGGAGAGAAGAGAGTTCAAAAAGCTTTTCTTAGATATTTGTACAAGCGTCTCCAAGGTTATTATCCCTTTCTGTACCCTACAAAGTTCCTATTGGATCGCTATTATTCCTTTAAATGTGCACATTCCAACTTTTTTCTTTTCAATGTTTTACAATAATTGCGTAAATCTACTGAGTTTATTGTGGGTTCTTCTTGGACCAATTTCGATTTTCAATTTCGATTTATTTATTTGCGAACCAAGGCGCGTTTGGAACCCTCGTAATTTTAAGTTTAAGACTTATTATTAACTATAGACATTATTACCTGACGTTTCGAAAGTGCTTGTAAACTAAACCTAATTGAAATAAATAAATTTTGACTAATCTATATAACATCTTTTTGTCCTTTCAGACATGGCAATTTGAATACTCATCGTGTTCGCTCCGGATCTTCCAATGCCAGCAGCGGTGGTAGACTTCACGATATTTCTTCCCGCCTCGTCCACCCTCATTACAACCAAGGCACATTGAACAACGACATCGGCATGTTTAGAGTGTCATCGGCCTTCCAATTCGGACCCACAGTACGAGCTGCAGCAATCATTGGACAAAACGCAATTATTCCTGACAACGCACTTGTTTGGGCTATCGGATGGGGATGGACGTCTGTGAGTTGTTAAAGTTACACTTATTTTCTGTCGCCCTAAATATTTTCATACATCTATCGCATCCTCATATAACTAACTGCCTCGTTAGTATAGAGATTATGTGTTAGATCGCGAGGTCCTGGGTTCGAATCGTGGGTCGGGCTATATGAAATACTGAGATTTTCTTTCTTCTTAGATAAATTTCTCAGCCCAGAGTTGAAATCTGCTAGCCATTTCAGAGATCATCATCATCATTATCAGCCTATGGACATCCACTGCTGGACATAGGCAAATAATGTTGATGATGATGATGATGATGATGGTGATGATGGTGATGATACTGATGATGCATGGACAAGGGTTTCAAGCCGCCAGCAGCTGCCTGCAACCCGTTTGATGTCCTCAGTCCACCTAGTGGAGGATTGAGCAACACAGCGCTTTCTGGTGCAGGTTTCGAGCACTTTAGGAAACATTCGGCTCTTCTAACTATGTGGCCTACCCATTGCCACTTCAGTTTCCCTCTGAGAAATATGTCAGATGTTCCAGAGATTACCTTATTTAGCTTAATCTCTGGAACATTAAACACAACAGACAGACAAATAAAAAAATAAAAGTGTCAAACAGTGTTAGCTTTACCTTTTTCTGCTCTGTCGATAAAACACACCTAATTTTATTATATTATATTGTGTACTGATGGTATTTATGTACTTAATGATATTTTGAAATTTTTAGCACGGTGGAAATAATCCATCTGAGCAACTACGTCACGTGCAAATTCGGACGACCCCAGTAGCTCGATGCCAAAGAGCTTACACTGGTTTCACCATTACCGCGGCCATGATATGTGCCGCCTGGGATACGCATGGTCGCGGTTCATGCCAAGGAGACTCCGGTTCGCCTCTTATCCACAATAACGTTGTTGTAGGCGCTACCAGTTTTGGTATGCGATGTGCTGATCCAAACTATCCTACAGTGTACGCCAGGGTGGCTCACTTCACTAACTGGATAAGAACCAATGCTTGAGCCAAACAAATTTTGACATACCGTTTAATGTTTTCAATGATTTGAATGTGTCTGATTATATAAAACAAAATATTCAACTGTCTTTTATTTTACACTAGTTTTTTCATAAATAACAGTCCATAAACTTCTGGACACAGACCTCATGCCTATCTCTTGATAGGAAGACCTCAAATTTATCAAATCAGAATTCCAAATTGGTGCTGTAATAACAATGAAATGACCATCTTGTTTTACTTATCTCTCTACCTAGTGCCGGCAAAATATGTCAATCGTTTCCATTAGGTATCTTCTATTATTCTTCAACTTATCATCTACTCTTTTTACACATTTAATATCCTTTTTCACATATTCCAACCATCTTTTGTTTGGCCTTCCTCTCCTCTTTTGTCCTTCGTCTTGCAATTTTATCATTTTACTGTTAATATGACTCTCATTCCGTCCGCATTACTTGCCCCTACAAATCATGGTAATTATGATAATCAAATATGTACCTACTCACTCCATCTAAAATAGACAATCAAATATGTACCTAATCATTCCATCTCAAATGTCTAAAAGCAGTACTGCAGCAAATACCCTAATTTTAAGAAAGTCAAATATGAACACCAATTTTATGGGGTCAATTTTGATGACTACATTTGGTGCTCATGGATGACTACAGACTTCCGAAAGCAGTAATTTATTCGAAACTGAACACTGGTCAAATTAAATCTGTTCATCAATACTTGCGCTTCGATGTTCTGAAACGCAATCTTTTATCATAAAGTATACCTTTTATCATACAGTACCTACGGGTAGTTGGGAACAGCTTGCGTTGCGGAGGCTAGCGTGGCGTACCTAATATCGTGTATGAGCGCACATCGCGAAAACTTCGTTTAGAAGTACTTGACGCGACTTGCGAACAACCAGGCTAAAACCTTTTTATACCTACCTACAGCAGTAATTGTCATTTATTTTGCCAGTCGTGCTACCGGACACCTATGTTTAAAACTCGTGCGCATTAACTTAACACCTGGCTACCAAACACTACCAAACAAACACAGTACAAACATAATTCGACCCAGGTGTCAAGTTTGCATATACGCAATATGCCTATTTGTTATTATATTAAAACAGGCGCATCACATAGTGTGCTCTAAACATGTCTGCAGTGAAGTTTCAAGGGAAATAGACTTGAGACTTTTGTTACATTACATTGTTTTGTTACATTTTTGTGATTTTATTAAAAACTAGCGGACGCCCGCGACTTCGTCCGCCCTTAGAGCTCTTTAATGCAGCCCTTACAGTAGTATCCCTGTAACAATGGAGTAACTTCTCCCGTTTACCCAACATTTCCCTTCACTTCTCTGCTCCTATTGATCGTAGCGTGAGTTGTATAACCTGCCCAGAAGTATGACGAATCATTATAAGTATAGAAGACTAGCGGACCCAGTCAAGCTCCGCTTCGACTTATCTGCACTTCTTCCCTACCCTACCTTAGTCCCACCCTACATCTACCCTCACGTAGATCCCGTTCCCTGGAAATATCAGGATAAAACGTAGTGTATATTAGGTAGGTGCTATTCCAAACTGCTGTCAGTTTTTCTTATTCTTTTTTCTACGAAATTTGCGGTAAAAATGCTCAGCTTGGTGATGGAAAGTTGCAGGTAGTATTGTACAAACCCGAACCCAGGCCATTATCATCAATATCTTTTGATTGCCATAGGTCGTCATGCGTTCGTCATAATATACGCATTGAAGCAACCACAGAACAAAGAACACCTTATGCTGTCATATATCAAAGGAAGCAACATTGTCGCGTGTGGTTTAGTTTAAATGAGAGTATGTGTTATCAACGCGATGCAACGACTTGCGGTACGGACCGTTTCAGTGTGCTCGTGGCGTTCGAGCCGTCCACATCTCTTGTTGTGTAATTCTTTATAGGTTACTTGGGATAGGCGGGGAGAGTAACTTGAGTGGAAAAGGGGAGTGTTTGTTAACAGTTAAAGGCGCTTTTAACCCTACACACATCGTTTACAAGTACGTGACTTCACTCAAGGTCATTCTCTGCCATTCTAGGGTCTTATTTTGGTTACAGTTTGATTTGTTAATTAAGTTGTCCTGACAAGTGTTGTGAATCATAACCTTTTTCGACATTAGGTTTTTTTATATTTGTAATCACTTTTGAGTCCTATAATATATGTGATAAAAATACGGAATTTAGATTAAAAAAGAATTAAGGTTTTATTAATAATATTACTCTTAATTAAAAAACCTACGTTGTAGGTGATAAACAATACACAATTGTAGGTAGTTCTAATTTTAACACCATAGGATCTAACCCAATGATATTTTATACGAGATGGGGCACTAGCGCATCAAAACTGAGGAAAAATGTGGAAAATTTACTTAGTTTCATTTAGTCTCTTATTAAACAACGAACGTTATTGAAACAATACCTAAATATCGTCTAATGTCGAGTTGAGTATTCAGGAAGTGTAAAAACTATATAAATATGCATAAATATATACTTAATGGAATTAAATACAAAATTGTGCAAGTGTGCGCTCAGTGGTGTAGCTAAATTAATTATAATTTTGTAGGGACGTAACTATCTATAGTATAAAATGAACATTGGTCTAAACTCCATATCCCCTCCCCTATTAGAAGGAAGGTCTAGCCGTGGAGTTCTTTTTATATAAAGCTTCTTATGCATTTGATATAATCCAGGAAGCATATCTGGAAACTCTGGAATAGATAGATGGGTAGTTTCCATCTCCACAGCCGTATGTGTAGGCTGTGACGCCTACTACTGCGTTGTTGTGGATCAGAGGAGCCCCGATGTCACCGCGGCATGACCTGCGGCCGCCGGTCTCCCAGCCAGCGCACAGCATGCTAGCTGACACGAAGTTCAAGCCGTAGATCGTTTCACATCTGCCTTGGTTTATGGTCCTGAGTTCAACCGCGCTTAGTTGCTCAGATGTTCCTGCCTGAAATTTTTTATTAAAAATATACAAAGAGTTATTATAGCTTGACAAGTTCGTTGATGGTACTCCAATAATATACGGGCGACGGGGGGAAAGGACTACGTGGGTGTGAAGCCGTGCGCACGCGGCAGAGGGAAGGACTGCGTGGGTATGAAGTCGGTCGCGCGGGACAGCACTACACCCCTCCCGGCCCGCGCGGACAATCTGGAGTGCTACGAACGAATTTGCCAAAATATAGGTATACCATTTGTCGGGCAGTTTTTAACTTAAAGTTGTGCTGCAATGATTAGTAGAAAGCATATTTTATGTTTTTTTGCAGTTTTAGTGTAGAACATTTTTGTATTTTCTACCTTATCTACCTACTATAAAAAAATGTGCATCATTCTTACATAAAACTACAGAAAAATGACGCTTTAAACAGTATAAAATTATGGAACTTACTCACATTACCCCAGTCAACCCCGACACAAAAAGACGCTAATTTCGCAAAAGATGAGGTACCCCTCTGATTATAGCCAAACCTACGCTAATACGCTTAATACCAATGTTTTTTTTTATATTTATAATTATAAGCCATAAAATAAATAGTTTCCAAGTTATTTATATAACATTACCTCCTTAGTTTTTAAAAACCAATTTATATTATATAACCCTCTTCAAGCGGTAGCTCTTGTTCAAGTAGCACTTGTCTCGTTTTTTTCTAAAGAATGAGAATTCAGTACTTTTCTTAATTAATATCATACTTACATGCGTACGGATCAATTTGATAGCCAAAACGAACTGATAATCCGCCAAATTGCTGTTCGTCGTGGCGATCGGTATAGGTCGAACATTAGTTCCAAAATTTATATCTGAGTCCACTCTCATTATACCAATATTGTTAGCTTGGTTCCATAAAACATAATTTGAATGAGAAATTAGTCGAATTATTTTATGAAGGCTGCCTCCAGCGCTCGCGCTATCAGAGCCTACTCGGACACGGAACAGGTTTATTTGATTGTTTGGAGCACTGTAAAATAACAAAATAATATAAAAGTGACAGTTTTTTTTAATATATTATTATTATAATAATTGTATAGCACATCACTATATACTCGTAACGTTTCCCAACCCTAGTAGTTCCCGGCGCCCGCGCGCTCGGCAAGTCGGCACTCGGCAGTCAATCCAAACCAGGGTATATAAGAATGAGTAATATAACAATAAGTTTTAATAAACTGTATGAATAGACAATGTGTTTTAAATAGTAGTTCCTATAGTATACGTTTATGTAGAAGGGGGAGTCTACTACCACTTTACCAGGCAGCTTTTTCGACTGTCACCGACTCGCGGTGCACCCTGCAGATCGACCGACGAGGATCTGTCGTCTGATAAATGGCGGTATATCCGTTTCAATTGGCTAGACTATCATATATTGCAAATAGTCGAGCCCTGCGATGACCAACCGTCTGCCTAGTCATTATCGGGCGTTACTTTGTATAGATTAACGTACAAAACAGCCCTTAATCCCCAGTTGTCCCACTATTCCCCCTCTGGAAGCGGTTGTAGTAAAGGCGAGGTATAGGGTGTCAAGAACCTCCGATGGAGATCACTTGCAACGCATGCACTCTAAGGAATGACGAAAAGATGATTAAAATGGAAGAAGGTACATTTTAAGAAGGTACATATATTGTTGAAGTCCGAAGAGAAGTCGATGATCCTAAAATCTGGCAACTTATTCTATTACAGTCCAAAAGTACCAGAATGTTTTTGGGTTTGTCGTCTAGAAATCTCTCTTAAACAATGTTAACGCAAAACACGGCAAGTAAATCAGTTCAGAATTGAGATTGAGGCAAATTGGTAATGGACACTTAGGACAATGGTTTGCCGACTCAATGATAAGAAAGAAGGCTGGTATTTAGCGGCTGGATCTTTATGACTGGAAATCCCTACAAATGGCGTACGTCTAGCACTAGCAGCAGCACTGGACCTCTATCGGCTAATAAATGTTGATAAAAGTACTTACTTCCAACATGACAGGGCTGTCAAGATTGATCTGTTATTTATAATAGCACCAATGCAGACTGGAAGGTAGATAGTAGTACTGACGTTTCCATACAGTATTATAGCAGCATAGGGATGTTGGGAGCTAGTAGGCTCAGCATCTTCTATTATGTTCTCCTGGTAAAATTCTGATAACGCTAAAATAGTACAAATCAAATAAATAATGTCGCGTGTCAGTAGTACGCCAAGGTGCCAAGACAGTGATAAATTTACTTAAGCCGTTATAGTCATAAGGATTTAGTATTTTATTTTTATTTGGTTATGCCAGGCATACTCGCCCGGATGTGACTGGCATAACCACTTCAGCCAAACTTTGTTAGAAAAGTACAGTTACACGACTCGCAGTATAGTTGTCCATTGTAGTGATAAAGATATAAGAAGGCTTCGGTCTGAACTTCTTTAAATGGTGATTTGCGTCGAGCTGTTCTACACGCCTTTGCTCGACGAGCTTACCATTGTCATTATTATTAACTAGCAGAACCTCGCGGTTTCACACACGTAATTTTTGTTTCCATAGGAATATTCCCGAAATCGGTTCAGCAGTTTCGGAGCCGATTCAATGCAAACAAACAAAGAAACAATCAAGTCTTTCCTCTTTATAATATTAGTATAGATTTACCCCAAACTGGTATCTGAAAACGCAAGTGGTTTCCATTGTCCGAAGACCTACCTACATACTTCGGACAATGGGAACCACTGAAGACCAATGTTAAGTTACGAATATATTCTCGGTAATTCGTTTTATTTTAATCAGATGTTTTCGCTCGTTTTTACGTATAATACGATTATCTATAACAATGATAATATTAATCCTACTCAATTGAAATTGATAAGAATTAAGCACCAATTGGAAAATCCGAAAAAAGTTCCTTAAACTGTCATTATCAGATAAGAATATCATAAGTAACTAATAATAAAAATGCGAACATCCGCAAACTGCTAACGTCATACCGGATGCATTACCCCCGTTCGTCTGTAATGAGGTTATACCTCCCACGCGAGGGTTTAGGACGTGGCTTCTTGAACGCCAAGAACCTCCATAATCGTGAGGTGTGCAATCTCAGAGATCATATTCTCAAGATAAATGTGAGTATGTATCAAGATGTCGTTGCAGTGGACAAAGGTCTTACCTCGCTATCCCTGGGCAAAGAAAACTGGTGCAAGCCTATAGTAGTTCGAATCGTGTGGCAATATGGAAGAGCAAGGAGTTGCAAGGACGATTCTACAAGGCCCTTACCGGACCTTGGACCGAATGTAGATCAAATAACATCGATATGTTGGTTGGTGGGTTTTGTCTATGCAATTATGGACGAATTTATAAAGACGAGAAATTACCAGAAATATATAAAAGATGGCACTGTCGAACTTGTACTTAGTCGTCCTGGGGAGTCCCTCAGGCGTATTAGTTCCGGGTGTTCTCACCTTGCTAACGGTGAGTACTTGCATAGACATAATCAAGTAGCCAAGGTAATCCACCAATAGCTTGCTCTCCGGTATGGCCTTATCGATTTTGAGATGCTTTACTATAGATACGGCCCAGCGTCAGTTCTTCAAAATAGTGCGTTGCTGTACTGGGACCGAATGATTATGACTGGTAGGTATATTGTTGCCAACAGGCCTGATATAGAGCTAGTCGAACGGTGCAATGATTGTTGATATGACTGTTCCACATGACGATAATCTGGTTAAAGCCGAAAAGTAAGTATCAAAATACTTGGACCTTTCTCACGAGATTACCGCCATGTGGAGTGTTAAGTCAACTATGTATTATTGTTCCGATGGTCGTTTCACTCAATGGTCTTATAGCGAAAGTTAAGTTAAAGTTACGTATATTAACTGTTGGATCAAGAGTCAGATACAGAAGGCAGTGATTCTTGAGACGGCGCGTATTGTGAGGAGGTTCCTCACTCTGGTGCCCTGCCCGCCAGTTGCTTGGGCACTCAAATGTCCCGCAGTGGGAGGAATGTTTTTATATTTTTTTAATAGCGTTTTGTATTGTATTTTGTATTTTATAAACATTGTTAAACTTTAAAAAGAATGGACAACTTAAGACTCGTAAAAAATGCAAATGTCACCAGGTCTGTTTCTTTGTTTGTTAATACGCTTTCACGGCTAAATGACTAAAACAATTTTAATAAAAAACCCAAAGGAAAACTACATTGTCAGCGTGTAACTGGCTATGTTTTATCCTCGTACTCCGATGGGATGGGATAACCGATATTGATAACTATTTTAGTTCTACTATCAGCCCCCGTATTCTGTAAAGTTACATCACTGTGACATCGGCCGTTGCCATGCAAACTTCGTTATAAGTGTCATTTGAACATTTAATGAATCAATCTAGCAATGTAGGTTTCATTTTTCGGAAAACGTACCAGTAAAAATACCGGGCAAAACTTGGTCATCTAGGCACCTACTAGAACCTAGGACGACCCTAACCTACCTAGAACCTAACCTAACGAAGGACCTAGGACAAGAGCTGACAGCAGATAATGTAATAAATATAATGCTGGAATGCAGTGAGAATGGAATATTGTTAGAAATTATTGGATAATATAATGAAGATCAAGGAGAAGGATGAAAGAGAGAATGGGAGGTAAATAAGACTCCCGACGTTGGTGGTAGGTTTTATGGCAGGGACACCAGCGTCTAGAATGTAGGAGGGGTTTTTAGTCAGTAAGAGTTCGTTACTACCCAATATGGGTGTCTATGAGGATTGGGACAATCCTACGAAAAAAAAAGAAAAAAAAACAGGCACCTACTAGAAGTGATAGAAAATCACAATGGATACCAAAAATCCACTTACCAACAGTGCTTGTTAAGCAAATAGCCAATAGCAAGAAAACTTTACTCATGATGCACATCTAAATCACAGTAAAGTTATCATTATAGCGAGTTGTAATTTATATTTATGACCTGTTCAAAAAATATCTGATTTGATTAGATAACGATAAAATCGATGTTATCGTATCGTAAGAAACGACTTGTTAACAAGTAAGGTTTTCAGGAAAGCGTTCTAGGGTTCCGCAGTCAAAAGGTCACCGTCTGTCCGTCTATCCGTCGATCCTTCTGTCTGCGGCGTACTTCAGTAGCTATTGGCACTCGAAAGTTTTAATTTAGCAATAGCATGTAGGTACCTACATGAGCTACCTATGCCGAAATGGGACTCGAAAGAACTCTTTTTATTTGTTTATTAGCGAGGGGTATCGATGCATAGGTCTTTAAAAATTATTGTGGGTGTCTTAACATCATTTTTCTATTTAGAATCTATCTATGAAATATTAAGGCTTAAAGTGATTTATTACTATAGTAAGTATTTTCCCATGTGTTAGTTAACGGTTGTTGAATTTTGGGACATGTAGTATATTCAATGAGATTGAAATGAAAAATTATCACAGCTAAGTAGGGATTGGAATTAAAAGAGTTGTAGCCGAACAACCAAAAACCACTATTCTTAGTTTTGGCACTGGCAACATACAAGTACGGAACCCTGCACTACCCGTATTCTAGCACGCACTTTGACGAAAAAAAATTTGATTGTTATTTTACCAGATCTGTACAGCAGTACCACACTTATTTACCTTACTTTGCTAAGAATAGTACACTAATTTGTTTTTAATTTCTCTTTGTAATCTCCTCAAAGTAGCGCCTGCATGTAATCATTATATACGTTTCAATATATTTGTTATTATATTCAAGAAGGCGCAATGATTTTTATTTAAAGTAAATTACGTAAATAGCTATTTTATTCGGTAAAATTAACGTTACTACTTGCTACTGCTATACTAATGCCACTTTACGTAAAATGACGATAGTTATGTAATTTCGTCTAAGGAGCCCTGACCCTGCATTCATCATCTGACCCTGACCCTGTATTCGCATGGACTTCCAAACACAGCGGTCTCGAGCCGCCAGCATCCAACGGCTCCCTGCAACGCGCTTGATGTCCTCAGTCCATCTAGTGGAGAGTCGATCAACACTGCACTTTCCGGTGCGGGGTCGTCATACCCTGTAGTGTACCTGCGTGTAGTGTGGGACCCCGTAGTGGGCCGTTATTTGCTGATTAAACAAGTGCGAGCAATTGTGGCAATATTGCTTGAAGTCCTGATGGTAGTGAAGACTCAACTTTTTATATTTTCTCCAACAAACACAAACTTCCCAACTCCGAGGATATATTTATGTATTTCTTACATAAATAGCTAATTAGTGAGACCACTAAATACAAATTAACAGGATCAAGTCTTTTAAACCCGCTACAAAAAACCTATAAATACTTGTAGCTGATTTCCCATGACACCAAATTGAAACAAACCCATCAACAAAAACACAAACCAATAGTTACTTTTTATTGGAATTTATTTAAAGAGTTTTTTTAATTGATATTTAATATAACCAAAAATAGTTATATTAGTTTATTTTCTCGTTATCTTTCTTATGTATTGGTTCGGAGCCAGTTATTGTATCTTGAAACTCTCGCGTAGATGGATGGGAAGTTTTTATCTCCATTACCAAATGTATAGGATGTGATGCCCACTAATACTTTGTTGTGGACGAGCGGTGCCCCGATGTCATTGAGGCTTGGGCCCCGGCCGCCGGTCTCCCAGCCAGCGCACAGCATGAAAGGTGTTACAAAGTTCACGCCATACACATTTGTACATCTTTCTTGGTTTACAGTCCTGAGTTCCACGGCACTTAGTTGCAGCTCAGACGTTGGCTGAAAATATTTATTAAGACCGTTATTATAAAGCCAAACCCAATGTGGAATGTTTATCAACAAACAAAAAACAGTTGATTAGCATCAACTTTTAATAACCTCGTTATTCATACAAGTTGGGAGGAGGGTTTTTTTTTTCTTTATAAGTTAGCCCTTGATTACAATCTCACCTGATGGTAAGTGACGATGCAATCTAAGATGGAAACGGGCTTGTTAGGAGGGAGATGAAAATCCACACACCTTTCGGTTTCTACGCGACATCGTACCGGAACGCTAAATCGCTTAGCGGTACGTCTTTGTCGGTAGAGTGGTAACTAGCCACGGCCGAAGCCTCCCACCAGTCAGACCTGGACCAATTAAGAAAATCTCAATCGGCCCAGCCGGGGATAGCCCAGGACCTCCGTCAAGTAAGTCCACCGCGCATACCACTGCGCCACGATGGCCGTCAAAATATTTATTAAGACCGTTATTATAAAGCCAAACACAATGTGGAATGTTTATCAACAAACAAATTATATAAACAAAAAACAGCTGGTTAGTATCAACTTTTAATAACCTCGTTATTGATACAAGATGGGAAGAGGGTAGTTTACCAAAAGTTGTTACTAACCAGATGTTTTTTTACTGTTGCATAATTAATAGTTATGCAACTTAACAGCCACAATGTCCTACAAATTGCGTGGTACATTATTTCGTTCTGATACTCGGAAATTTTTATTTGTAGGTAACTCAGTTAGCTACCAGAGTCAAAAATTTTCGTAAATAAAAAAGTTGAGCGTCTCATCGAGATGAAGCTACTCACGAAAAATTAATTTGATAGTAATCAGTTGTAAATAAATCTATGGATCCCTGATTATAAGTAATTTTTTCAAAAAATTAAAATTATTTAACCAATACTTACGGTCGTACGACTCAATCCGATAGCTAAAACTTTCTGGTAGTCCGCCAAATCGTAATCAAGCGGGGCTACCGGTATAGGTCTGACATTTAGTCCAAAATTTATTACCGAGGTCAATCTCAGCAAACCAAAATTATTATCCTGGTTCCATGGGACATAATTAAAGTGAGCAAAAAATCGAGTTATTGTATGAAGGCTGCCACCAGAGTTCGCGTTGGCTGACCCGACACGAGCGCGAAATAGTGCTACTTGATTGTTCGGAGCACTGTAAAACAACAAAATAATATAGATATAACTGTTAAATCGTTAAGCACGAGTATATCTTACAAATATAGCAAACCGTCGCTCTTCACGTTAATCTCGAGAACAACCGCTTGTAACTACACTAGTAAAGTTATAATTGTTAACGCATACCACATTTTGAGAAAAAGCTTAAATACTGAAGTCCGTGTGTATATTTGCCTAATCATAATATACTATCACACTATAATATTATAAAGGCGAAAGTTTGTGTGTGTATAAGTGTGTAAGTATATAGTTTAAGTTTGTTTCTCCTTTACGCTGCAGCTACTAAAGCGATTTGGCTGAAATTTGGAATGGAAATAGGTTTTACTCACGTTGGATTAACACATGAGCTACTTTTCATCCTGGAAAAATCCATGGTTTCCGCGGGCTTTGTGAAAAACTGAATTCCACGCAGACGAAGTCGCGGACTTCCGCTAGTTATTAATCACTTGCGCTAGTGTTATGATGGTTGTTGGCCCACCGCCCTAATGTTACTCTAAACCTCCAGGTTCTAGAGAGCAGAATTATGCTTCAGCAGGCCAAAAGCAGCCCGCAGTTTGACCTTCTACGATAGCTTAATTAATACGTGAAGCAGTTATCGAATAACTATTTCAAGCCACTTGATTGAGGCTTGCAACTATATGGACATGGCAGATCAACATTGTTCGCAACCCTCTTCACGCAAGTTCAATGTTTACTCATTTTGATTCCAAGAAAATAGATCTTTTTAATTATAATTAACATATTAAATGAAAGCTAAGTGTGGCTGGATTTAATTAAAAGCACCCTCGGTTATTCATATGTTCTTTGGCACTTACGTCCAACATGACTGAGCTGTCGCAATTGATCTACTATTTATTATCGCACCACCGCAGACTGGCTGGAAGTTCACATTGTTGCTTGCATACAAAATGATAGCTGCGTAGGGGTGTTCGGAGACAGTGGTTGCAGCTCCTCCGATTGTCCTCTCCTGGTGCAACTGTGGTAACGCTGAAACAATACGTGAAACAAAAAAATCGGTTGTCTGTACAGTTGGTTTACTGACGATAGTTGAACGTGACAACGTCATAAGAAAATACTGATGGAATGGTTGCATTTTTCAAAAGAAAATGTTCGTTTTTCTAAATTACTGTTTCATAATCTTCAAAGACCAGAATATACTTTATTTCTTGTGAAAACCCTAGAGCAAGGAAACGACGCATGACGTCATCTGTGTGCGTGTGTTCTCCATCGAATTATAAGACGTTGTCACGTCAATAATCTTACACTACTTACTAAAAAAGTAGTTGATCCATTGTAGCCTCAAATGTTGTAATTGAGAATCTAGTCAGTGTACTTAGTAATTAAAAAATACTCTTTATATTTCTTTTTACGGGGTACAATATTGAAGCCTTACAAAAATAACTCAACGAAACGACTCATCATTATCATTGAGTTTTCAGGAACAGCAGGCTAATTCACTAACTTTGACCCATATTAGTTGATATAAAAAAAAATGCGATTCTATGAAACAAATGTCATTCGGTGAATACTAACAACCCTTCGTGAATACAGTAGGTAGATGACATTTCTCAGCTGATTTGATTTTTATTTTAATAGATAGGTTGTTAATAAATAAGTGGGCCCTCGAAGAGGAGATGTGGAGCTCAGACCCACCACGCTGCTTCGCAAGGGATTAACTTCATCATCATCATCGTCATATCCGCCGATGCCAACCATTGATCACGATCCTGAGCCGCCTGGATCCAGCGAATCATATTTAATTAAATTGTTATTTAATTCAAAAAATCAACTTACCAGCAGTGCTTGTTAGGCAAATAGCCAATAGCAAGAAAACTTTACTCATTATGTAGATACATCTAAGTCACAGTAAAGTAATTAAAACAGCGAATATCAATTTACTCCCTTTATATAATGTACTTAACTGCTTTTAAAAATATCTGATGTGATCAGATAACGATAAAATATTACAAGCAGTCAATTGATAGATTAAAAACATGTGATAGATCTTTGTGACTTTATATAAAAGCTAAAAGTTTGATACCCCATACTCCTACTATACGGAAGTAGGTAGGAAGAAAACTATCGAGTTTGGATCGTGGAGGTTTTGGGAGGTAGCAGGTTTCAAAAGGTCAGGTCCTTAGCTGTTCCTCGATACCATGGTGCAGGTGTAGATCTTATTGAGAATTCCGTTTTTTGATTTCAGGTTTAGATTTGATGCATTGACATGGTGATACCCAATAGCTCAATGTGATCCTTGGAACAGATGTACCCTGGAAAGTGGGAGCCAAAATTAAAGGGTTCTGGTGAAATAATTAATAATTACAGGGTAAAATATCATCATCCTTAACCGACCCGCATTAAAGCAACGTGAAGGGTCAAGTTTCAAATCTATACTTCCATTGAAGCCAGGATTCGAAACCAGGACCTCATGATACCAAACGATATTTCGGATATAGAATTGCGCAAATCAACGAATCGCAGACAGTCGCTGGTTAAATGCGGTTCATGACTTTGGGGCTTTGGGTTTCGAAGTCCTTAATATTGTATAATCTTGATTGTTGGTAATAATTTAAATCTGATTTTATCACACAATATTACATATAACCTAATTATCTAAAGTAAAATTGATGATAATTAGGAAGAACCGGAAAAATGGGTAAGTAGGTACGATTATTGTCGTAATCAGATAAGAATAACGCACTTTTTTGACAATTGAAGTAACTTATTAGCGAACCGTATTTGATAATAAAGATAGAAAGCCTGTGATAGTCAGACCTTTATAATAAATGTTATAGAAAGGCTGAAAATTCGTCATTCAACAAGGTGCCAACAGAAAATCAGTCCTGTATGCTTCATCACGCAGCATAATAATGAGCTGGTACCTTTATCAAGGTTGTGCCATAAATGACAAAGTGGTGTTTGATGCTTCCGCTGCTGCTTTTGGGTTATGGTCTTGACATGCCCAGGTGGTTGAGGCATCAGACACTATAATTATTAGTGTAAGACCTTGTGATGTGTGGCACAACTTTTAAATAAACGTCTTTTCTTTCTTTCTTCTTTCAGTCCACTACTCATACTGTAAGTACCTTTTTTTTACAAGTTAGCCCTTGACTACAATCTCACCTGATGTTAAGTGACTATGTAATCTAAGCTGTAAGCGGGCGAACTTGTTACGAAGAGAATGAAAATCCACACCCCTTTCGGTTTTGTTCACAACATCGTACCGGAACGCTAAATCACTTGGCGGCACATTTTGCCGGTAGGGTAGTAACTAGCCACGGCCGAAGCCTCCCACCAGCCAGACCTGACCTATCGATCTATCTACGGTAGCCAATTATGAAGCATGAACTGTGGTACTTTGGATGTAGCAGGAAACAAAGGTTTGTTGTCTTCTCTCTTTATCTTCTTCTTCTTTAGGTCCTTTCAAGTGGTGCGGCCGAAACAATTTTTTTTCTTACCAACTCTATCCCGGGCTGCATTCTGGTTATGGTATATTAGGTTACTAATATACTAAAGTTAATAGATCAGCTGCTGGTCATTATCATAAACATATTATGTTGACTTTACACCACAATTACTGTCATACATACAAAGCTTTGGCGGTTACAGTTTTAAAACTTAATTTTTATTAAAAACTCTACTCTACTGGACTGATTTGAAAAACTCTTTCACCAATAGAAAGCTACATTATCAAAGAGTAACACAGGCACAGGAAATAGGATCTACGCTGGTGAAACCGCGAGATTCTTCTAGTACTGAATATAAACATTGAATTCATTTATACAGGAACATGTATTTTATTATACCTGCTACAAAAAAAAAAAAAATCCGGTAGTTATCAGTCTGATTTTTTTCACGACTGTCAATAAATTGCAAAAAACTATATACCTACACCAATTTGTTTGGAAATAATTGAAAGAGTCATTCTTTTATTTAAGTATGTATTTCAAAAAAGTAACACATTGTTTCATATTTTCGCGACAAACTTTAAATATTAAATAATTAATTAGTTTAATAAAACACATTTTTCTTAAGAATTGCCTTCAAGCCATGACACAGTCATCGGTTGGTAAAGTCTGGTGAATACGGATGGAAAGTTTCCATCACCACAGCCGTGTGTGTAGGCTGTAATTCCCACCAGTACGTTGTTATGGACGAGAGGAGCCCCGATGTCACCGTGGCACAGTCCGCGCCCGCCGGTCTCCCAACCAGCGCACACCATGTCGGGAGATAAAAAGTTCATGCCGTAGACCATTTCACATCTGTCTTGGTTTATAGTCCTAAGTTCAACTGCGTTTAGTTGGAGCTCAGAAGTTGCCTGAAAATATGTTAAAAATGTACAGACCAGTTACTAATAATGTGTAGCATATTTTTTTAATTTATTTTTGAATACTTTTAGGCATATTTTATTACTAGCTGACGCCGCGCGGTTTCATACGCGTGATTCTCGTTCCCGTTCGAATACAGGGCTGATATATAGCCTAGAGCGTTCCTTGATAAATGGGCTATCTATCACTGAAAGAATTTTTCAAATCGGACCAGTAGTTCCTAAAATTAGCGAGTTCAATCAAACAAACTCTTCAGCTTTATAATATTAGTATAGAATTATTGTACGATTTTTTTTAAATTAACTAATGAGGATTAAATAAAATGAAAAACAAATAATCATTTAATACTATCCGTCTGCAATTTAACTAGGCAACCTACTCGTATATGTGCAATGTGTTAATGTGAATATTTTCTATCATTTATTTCTCATCCGAAACAAATAACTATTGAAGGTATTTATATTAGGTATACTTCTTATGCCGTATCTCGTACTATAGTATTTTTCAAATAGCATGAGTACGGTGAAAATTCGTGTCTTTTTAATGTCATTGTAGTGTTTGTATCTAGCAAATAGATACCTTTATTCACTGTCTCATATATACTCGGAGTGGAGAGGTAAAGGGCCACTCTGTCATTGTCGTTAGTGGAGATTGGACGTCCGGTGCAGGCCATAATAGTGTAGTGATGAAGCAGTGACTTACTGCTATTACAGTAAGGATCCCTACAGTCATACTTACGGTCGTGCTACTCAGTCCGATAGCCACAACATTCTCATGATCTGGCAAAGTGTAATCAAGCGGGGCGAGCGGTATAGGCCGGACATAAGTTCCAAAATATATTATTGTGGTCACTCTCAATATGCCAAGACTGTGTGCTTGGTTCCATGAGTTATATGAAGAATGCTGAATAAGTTGCGCTATAGAGTGCAGGCTGCCAATATTGGTCGCGTTGACGTAACCGACTTGTGCGAGGAATAGAAGAACTTGATTATTCGGGGCACTGTAAAAAAAAATAGTCAGTTTGTATAATAATATCTCTTACCTATAGTATAATATCTTTGGTATGTTTGTCAACGCCAGAAGTACCAGAATTAGCGAAAATTGCAGAATATTTGAACATTTGACCATGTTTTCAGAAATCAAAAAACATAAAATTCAAAAACTTTTAAACGGCTGTACTGTTCCAAATACTAAGTTCTTGGCCCCAGAAAACGTTTGGTGTAAATTTTGTCGAAATCCATTTGTTTATTTATCTTTATTAATAATTCATTAAACCTACATATTAGTAAAGATGAACGAATAAACCAATTAGATAAAAGAGATTTAGTTTGTGGTGTTGTAGGGATGGATGTATACTAAATCGATTTTGAAAATTATTTTACCAATAGAAACCCACGTTGTTTGTGAGTACCATAGACCATATTTTGTTTAAATTTACTCACTGGATCGGCTAGTCGGCTAGTAATATTACATCGTTGTAGAAAATTTTTGAAAAGTTTTTATTTTTAATTTTTCCATAATCTTTAACAGATCGCAACGAACACATCTACGAAGACCTTGTAAAACGTCTTTACTTACCTCCAACATACCCGACCTGTCAAAATTGATCTGTTATTTATAATGGCACCGACGCAAACTGGACGGTAGTTCACATGGTCACTTGCATACAGAATTTTAGCAATATAGGGGTATTCGGAGGCAGTGGCTACAGTACCTCCAACTATCCTCCCCTGGTTGATATCTGGTAACGCTAAAACAACACGAAACAAGATAAATAATCTCACGCGTATAAAATGGTTGGTCTAGTAGTCAAATAAAACTATTGTTAATATGCTGTAAGATGGAGAAGACATTTAACCAAAAATTTTATATCTTGTACTTTGACTTAAGATAGAATTTCCATTTGATATTGTTTCCATCTCTAATTGTGATTGTGAATACAGTTTAAGGCACTGTGACCGAGAGGTCGTGGTTCGATCCCCGTCCTATGGACTATTGTCGTCTATTCCGACTACTTGGAGGGGAATGGTAATATTAGTCCAAAAGATATGGCCAATATTGTTTAAAAAAAGAAATAAACATGTCTTATCTATTATTTATAAACATGATATAAATTATGCCATAAAATAACGCAATAAGTAATTAAAATAATAGATACCACAATACTTACCAGCAGTGCTTGTTAGGCAAATAGCCAATAGCAAGGGAACTTTACTCATTATGTACCTACATCTAAATCACAGTAAAGTAATGAAAACAGCGAGTCCCGATTTACTCCATTTATATAATGTAATTGTTTCAAAAATATCTGATGTGATCAGATAATGATAAAATATTACACACAGTAAATTAATAGATTGAAAGCCTGTGATAACTTGTTCCTTGTGAATTTTATAAAAGCTGAAACTTTGTCAGGTTCTAGCATGCGTAACCAAATACCCCCCAGGGTAATGGTAGCTATGGAAATTGGACCGTGGTCCAAACCCTTGGACAGTTGAGGGTCTGGAGCCTTAAAACTTGACATCTTCCAAAAGCAACCGAAGCCTCCCATAGGTAAGAACGTTAAAAATCAAACTTGAAGCTAAAAATAAAGAAAATCTGGGTCACACAGATCAGGATCATAATATTTAATTATTATTTTTCTTATTTACTCGCGTCACTAACACTCCCACAAACTATTGCTGCAGGCAAATTCGGAGATCATCATGAACAGGAAGACAAATGTAACAAATGGAAAAAAAATTGTGTCATTTTATCGCTCTCGTACTTATTGGTATCTTAAATGTCAGTAATTTGCAGGCAGTCACTGGTTTCAGACAATTCAGAACCTGGTGTTTCGAAGTCCCTATTGAAGATAAATGTACGTATAAGTATTTTGTTGCTCAAGTCATAATTTTTAATCAGATTTTATCGCTCAATCTTACATAGGTATAACACGATTATCTAAAGTGTAATTGATAAAAATAAAGCGTCAATAGGAAGAACCGGAAAAAGAGTAGGTTATTGTCATTATCAGATATAAACAACGCTATTTTTTTAAGCACTTCGCACACTAGCTGGCCACAGCTACGACTATTACGACCAGGTTATCTGAATAAACTATAAGAAAGCGTGCACTTGGCCCCACTGGCCAACGAGCCGCATACCAGGCTGGCACGACTATTCGTTGCGACCAAGCTATTACGTATAGTTAGTTATGGGTACTCGCGCACTAGTTCCATCTTGTATTGCGTGGGTAGAATAACAGCAGTCCTTCACGAACGGTTGTGATCTTGGTCGCAAATTCTGGCCGCAGCCAAACCGAGTAGATTTTGCAAACAACTTGTGATCGCAAAAGCTACAGTTAACGGTACGGTAAGTAATCATTTATTAGCGAATCACCACAGATAAATATAATTGTTAGTCTGACCTTCTTTCTGAGCATATTTATCTTAATTTGTTACTCACGTTATTGCCTATTTAATACCTAAGGTATTATTGGATCTCCGCAAGGGAGGAGCTCCATTTTATTAGATAATTCAATACAATATTAAGGTTACATTCAAGCAGACACAACGGACTCTATAATTATAAAGTTACTGTACTTTACCAATTTTACAAGCATAATATAAAGTTAGGTATACTATTCAAATTAACTAGAATAAGTTTTTTATTGTACCTGCTACTACATAAGTCAGTCTCAAGCAGCAAATGCTACTCACGCACTAAATGGGTTTTAATTTAAACGAATCTAAATAGACTGTTTATAATTTATATATTTAAAACTTAAGTAGGTATGTACATTAGATTAGTTTCTGGACAGACTGGACTGCCAGTTAGGAACATAATAAAAATAAATAAAATATCTTAAGCATTGTTTTGAATCCAGGTAGCATATCTGGATACTCTAATGTAGACGGATGGGTAGTTTCCATCTCCGCAACCGAATGTGTAGGCTGTCACGCCCACCAGTATGTTGTTATGGATGAGAGGTGATCCGATGTCACCGAGACAAGATCCACGACCGCCGGTCTCCCAGCCAGAGCACAGATGATTGAGTGTCACAAAGTTGATGCCGTAAGCCTCTTGACATCTGGCTTGGTTTATTGTCCTGATTTGAACTGCGCGTAGTTGCTCAGAGTTTTGTGATGTTGCCTGGAAATATTTATTTAAAACTTATAACAGACGTTAAAGGAGGCAGCGGTTCAGCAAAGAGAGCGGGCGCCACCCGCTACGCAGAAGAAGAATCGATGGTAGAAGGCGAAGTTATGCGCATCTTCTCCCACCCCTGTAGACACCAGTGAGTAGAACGACGAGCGCGTCGGGATGTAAAAGGGCCTGCATCTCGCGATCCTTTTACATCCCAATAGGACGCAGGGGGCCCCGCTGGGTTTTAGTGGGTATTCTGGTTTGCAGCGAGTCCCACATACCCGGTCGCAGACTGCACAACTCTGCTTGTGCAGCCTCCGCACAGGATGCGTAAACGCATTTCCCAGAAATGTCCTAGATATCTACTACAACTTAATATTTTTTTTTCTTAAAAATGAAAACAATTTTAAAAGTCATACTTACAGTGGTACGACCCCATCCGATAGCCCGAACGGGCTGCGAATCCGCCAAAACGTAATTAGACGTGGCAATCTGTATAGGTCGAACATTGGTTCCAAAATTTATTATAGAGCTCACTCTCAGTATACCAATATTGTTATCTTGGTTCCATGCGTCATAGTTTGTGTGGGCAATAAGTCGAGATATAACGTGAAGGCTGCCACCAGCGGTCGCGTTGACTGAGCCCACTCGAGCACGCATCTGGTTTACGTGATTGTTCGGGCTACTGCAAAATAACAATATATTAGCCCATTTTTAACCTGTTATCGTCTTATACATTGATATATATCGTGATCGTGATAGCCCAGTGGATATGACCTCTGCCTCCGATTCCGGATACCTCTAACTTTTCAGTTGTGTGTGATTTAAGAAATGAAATATCACGTGTCAAATCATCATGAGGAAACCTGCATACCATTGAATTTTCTTAATTCTCTGCGTGTGAAGTCTGTCAATCCGCATTGGACCAGCGTGGTGGACTATTGGCCTAACCCCTCTCATTCTGAGATGAGACTCGAGCTCAGCTGTGAGCCGAATATAAGTTGATAACGAACATTGATAAACGCAGGCTGCACGCACGAAATAATTTCCCGTTCCGCCTATGTACAGTAAAGTAAAAAATACCAAGAGTTAGGTCTCTTAATGATTTTAAACGAAATTAAATTTTTTTTTTGGTCGCTGTGATCAGTCCATATACTATATTGTAAGCGTGTGAGTGACTTTGGGGCGGTTTCTGACAGAAGAGTCATAGCTCTGCCGTCAACTACTATTATTTAGTTTTCTTTATTTCTAAACCTCTCTTGTAAAAGAGTAAACAAAATAACAAATAATTATTTCAATTTGGTAACTGCGGAACCCTACAATGCACGTGGTCTGACGTGCACTTCTATTTATATCTATACAATAAAGAGGTAAAGTTTGCGGTGTTAGAGGGTAATCACTGAATCTACTGAACCGATTTTTAAAAATTTTTCACCACTATAAAGCCACGTTATTTCCTCGTATTCTTACGGAAACAGAAACTATGCGGATGAAACTGCGGGGCGTCAGCTAGTAGATTATATAAGCACTTACTTCCAACATGACAAACACGTCAATATTGATCTGTTATTTAAAATAGCACCGCCGCAGACTGGAAGGAAGTTCACATTGTTGCTTGCATATAACACTACAGCTGAATAGGGGTATTCAGAGGTAGTGGCTACAGCACCTCCAATTATCCTTTCCTGGTAAAACTCTGGTATGGCTGAAACAACCCAATAAATATTTTCACTTAAATGAAAAAAGTCTGTCTATGCCTCATTGGTCCATTGGTTAGCCTATTTGGTTTCAGATAACGACGGTCAAATCTGGGGTTGACAACAAGGTATTGAGTATTTGGTTTTTTGAAGCAATTACTTAAACTTCTTCCTGATTGAGTGATTTTAAGAGAGTTTAACATTATCATCGTAAGTCTGCCAGCCCGTATTGGGACAGCGTGGCGACTCTAAGTTATATACCCCTTTTCAGTACCTGGCCCTGTGAAATGAAAGTAAGCTTTTGACGGCCTCCATGGCGCAGTGGTTTGCGCGGTGGATTTACAAAACGGAGGTCCTGGGTTCGATCCCCGGCTGGGCAGATTGAGATTTTCTTAATTTGTCCAGGTCTGGCTGGTTCGGCCGTGGCTACCGGCAAAGACGTACCGCCAAGCGATTTAGCGTTCCAGTACGATGCCGTGTAGAAACCGAAAGGGGTGTGGATTTCATCCTCCTCCTAACAAGTTAGCCCGCTTTCACCTTAGACTGCTTCATCACTTGCCATCAGGTGAGATTGTAGTCAAGGGCTAACTTGTAAAGAATAAAAAAAAGCTCTTGAAATAGCCTACTATTAATGTATAACTTGTAGAAAAGCAAAAATGTACTTACCAGTACCAAGACTGCTTGTTAGGCAGAGAGCCAACAGTAAGGGAACTTTGCTTATTATGTACATCACCTTCATCATGATATCAGTTAATATCACACCAAGTATCAATTTACTCCTTTTATATATCCCTTAAAAAGTCTTATTTTTATTGTCAGATTAGATAACGATAAAAAATATTGAGATCAATAAAATAATATTCTTGGTATTGCACCAACAGGTACTAAAACAAAGACCTGGCTTAAAAATTGCATTCAAATTATATCTATGATATTGTTTATGTAGGTAATGACCCAGGTAGGTAGGTGACCCCAGGGCCTGTACCCATGTGGCATGTCTCTTTCTACAAAAGCTAACGCTACGAAAACTAACAAAATGTATGGAATGCAAGGTGGGCCAATAGATGTGTCCAGAAGTTTAGATATTGATTCTTATATCATTGGTCTAAACCTACAATAGACTATTTGCGCCAATTTCAAAGTGTTTTTCTAAAATGACTAACTCCAGTAAAATTATAATCATTTGTCATGATTTTAATCAGAAATTATTCGTCACTTTTTCGTAAAAGTACCAACTAAAATGTTATACTTAAGCAAAACAGATAATAATAGACATTTTATTATATATTATGACTAACTTGTACAATTTAGATATATGGGAAGAACCGTTAAAGAAGGGTCATAAACTACTTTATTCAGATAATATTACTGCGAACTATATTATATATTAACGAACAACAAATTTTAAGAACTAAATTACTTATTTATTTTAGTATTACCTCCTAGAATTATTCATATTATTGTTAAAATAATCAGAATCAGCTACGGAGGAAGTCAATTCATGGATAAATAATACGATGAAAAAATAAAAATAAGTAAAATTTATTACAATCATAAAATATTTAAAACGAACATGACTAGAATTTTCAACGGTAACACGTAGCTGGATCACCAAACAGGCATGCATAGGCCACAACAACCTCCACACACGGCTACTCCAGGGTAGCTGCAGCGCTTGGCAGAGCACACCCCAGGTTCCGTGCAGCAGTAGCATGGGCAAGGCTTGCAGCGGTTGGGCCTGCAGCATGGAATCGCCACAGAGTCGCAGATCCTATCCGGTGGTGGTACGGGATTTCCAGGCTGTAATCAAAATCAAACAAGAATTTGGTTGAGAATTTGATTTGATCCTTAATACCTTACTCATCTCATTCTTTATTTTAATTAATTATAATGAGTTGGGATCTCAGACTAAATACATAAGGACTAGTATGGCACCCAAATTCACGAACAAAATTTTCTGCCATTTTCTAAGGAAAACTAGCTTAGATTTCATACATATTTTATACTAAACTAGCAGTTTTTGTTCGTTTTTTACACCATATAACTTCACAAAAAGGTATTTTTACGGAGGTTTTTAACCGACGGACACGATTGTACACTATGAAACATCGATTCTTTTGAGACAATGTTTATAATCGCATAAGATCGTTGATCATATACGTTGACAGAAAAATAATGTCTTGCGAGGCAGGTATTTATCTAATTAGTCTGAGGTTGGGATAGTATTCTGTATTTTTTTCGGTAGATGGGCATAGTCTCGTAAAGTAGGTATCCATCAAACTCAGAATACAAAAAACACCAGAAACCACGTTTAGCCGTCATTTTATGGATAAACGGATGTTTCTAAAAATTGCTCGTCACACAACACGGCATAAACAGAGCGACTAATCGAGAAATTACACCATAAAAAGAGTAATTTCAACGGCTTGCAAACGGCAATTTCAGATTCTCTTCTGAATGTACCACACAAAATAGAAAAATAATTTGTTTAGTGTCAAATTGACAACGAGCCTTAAATACTTACGTCATGTAAATGACGTAAAATGTGCAATTCAGGGATATATTTTAATTCGAATTGAAGTGCTTTAATCTTGTGTGAATTGAATGACTTAGTCATGCAATTTTGGCTTATAGATATAGACACAATAACTCATTTAATATGACATACTTAGTTTTATCCAAAAGATAAGCTGTTCCGTTTTTATATGGGTCGTTATCATTTCCGTTCCGATAATAACAGTAATACAGTGTTTTGCCCATTTTCTTAAACAGTTATTAAAACCCTTATCTACTAAAACGATTGGGCGGATGTTTGCTTGGCGGAACAGCTTCGCCGGAAGATGTAGCCACAGCCTATGCCTATTACCAGACCAGAACTGAACCCATTTAGAAAATATAAAAATCCTGAACTAACGCCAACTGGGAATCGAACCCAGGACTTGTGTTGATCAACTGCGCTACAAAGGACATATAAAATATTTCCCTCATTACCTTATCACATGGCGGGCATGGAGGCAAGCAAGGCAGGATTGGCGGTGCCGGACAGGGCGCTGGACAAGGCCTGACGGGCGCAGGACATGGGGAACAGCCGCCGCCCGGACACACCGAGCATGGCCTTAAATCGTTCCCCGAAGCTATGCACGGCTTCGTCGAATACGGATAGCAGGCCCCGCATGGCATCCCCGTACACACACATGGGTCGTAACTGTAAAATGGAGCACTCATTTTTGATTTTACAATTTTTATAATTTATATTTTTTAATAACAAAACTAAAACTAAAAATGTGATGATTATTGAAAAAAGAATGTCATTAATAATTTTGACACCGCATGACTTATTTATGTTTCTTCTACAAAGTAACTGAAATTGTTAGATACATAGAGGTTAGTTGAACTTGCAGAACAAAAAGTTTGGCAGACATAATTTCATCACGAATTTTACTGTACACTCGAGTAGGACGAAAAAATTAAGCGGGTTTGGTTATTTTATAAGCAAAATTTATAATAGGGTTAATTCCCTTAATACCTTCTATCATTACGTTTCTTTTTAAAACAAACCTCTTCTTAAATCTATGTTAAATTATTTACATCTTTGTTTACATTTATACATAAATACTTTCGACATTGGTAATAAATAGGTTACAGATAAATATTCTTTTAAAAACTCTAAAAACAAATCTGACAAATACTTGACAATGATTATAGCCTAAGAAAAAATTTAAAAATTTTAAATTTAATTTATAAAATCTAAATTACTATAAAAATTGAAAATAAACGTAAATAAGTAATTTAAAAGATTACCCTTTTAAATAAAATTATTAAAATGTGCGCCTGTTGTTTCTGTCCCACGTGTCCGGCGATACTTCCATGTGGCACAGCGCCATGCAGGTATCCATGCCCCCCGCCGCCCCAATGCTGCCAGCCATGCTGTCCGCCCCCAGTTCCATGCACGCCATGCCCACCGTGCACATGCAGTCCAGTGTTCAGGCCATGTCCGGCGCCCATCTTACCTGACATCGTCCCACCAATAGTGCCAGTGTTGCCTCCCTGTAGACCTCGAAGACTGCCGCGATGTGAACCTCTACCTTGTCCACCGAAGCCAGTGTTTTGCCCACCAGTTTTGCCTTGCTGCCCGCCTCCTGAACCATGTGACCCACCCCCGGTAAACCACATTAATAAATAAAAACGTTACTTAATTTATTAAATTTATTAGATAGGTAAAATATGTCAATGACTAACCCGAGTCGAGGGATCTCGATCGACTGATCAAACGAGTCAGCTACGGGCTGTCTAAGCGCAAAACTAATGAAGTCTTTGAAATAATAAAATAGAGTTTAAATTATTTCGTCAGCCACAATAATAGCGATGCAATAGACGGGTGTTAATTTTGTGTATCAGCTTAACCTCCAAACTGATCAATCGATTTCAATTTGATTTTTTATGAGATTTATGACCCCTGTAACTTCGTCCGCATGGAGTTCTTTAACAAAACGCTTTTTCAGATTTTTTAGAACATTTAACGGAGAACATTTCCGTAATATAAGATTTTTGTGTAACTTTAATCGTTTAAGTAACGCAAGCACCGGAAGCTCTCGAAAGGAATAATTTCTTTCTGTTTTTGTCCTATCTGAACAAACTCTTCAGATCTATAATAGTATTAAGTAGATTATTATAATATTAGTTAACTTTTTCATTTTCTCAACAGGTATGCCCGTGTCCGGACCCGACTCCTTGTTACCAACCAGTGTTGCCGTGCTGCAACCCTCAATGTCCACCACCAATAATTCCCAAACAGCGCCCCATCTGTCCGCGAGCGCCGCCTCCCCCATACCCTTGCCTGCCCGTCTCTCGCAGCTGCTGTCCGCCTTGCGAATACGACCCAGTCACTCGACGAAGACCTTTGATAGTTCACAACAGTGTATTCGATACCAGACCAACGGGCTTGCCTGAAAATTCTTACACAAGACGAAACCCGAGTGTACGATACGCTGTATCCAATTACGTCAAACAGGTAAATAATCTTCAATATCTTCGTATTGGAATGGCCCATTACTGGGTCTGCTTTCTTCGAACAGCGTGATAGGTCTTTACTCTTTAACTATCTGGCTCTACTCTTTGAAATATTAGAGTATCAAATGTTAATAATAATGACCGGGACCAACCTGCTCTCTGAAGCATAGAGGGGACAACACCAACTTCCCAATTCCAAGTTGAAAAATTGCACCGAAATTTCTAGCAAGAAAGAGAGGCTCAGTATTTCATAGTCCAACTTAGGACTTGAACCCAGGAACTCGTGATCCGAAGCACACGCATTGTGTGTGCACCTTTCTTGACCCAGTCCATTTAGCACTAGTGCACACCCGGGACTCCGTCCGCGTGAAATTTAGTTTTTAGTGAAATCCCGCGGATATATTACTTGTGAATTTTTCTAGGATAAAATATAGCTTAATTGTTTGTCTAGAATCTCTATCTTCCATTGAAAGCCTTTTTTAAATCGGTTCAGCCTGTCCTGAAATTAGTCCGTACCAACAGCTAATAATTTTACAATTTTGTTTGTGTTTTCGTATCTTATCGTGTAAATAACTATAATCACTGGAGAACACACAGTTATTTTGAAACCACAAACAGACTCTTAGTTTTATTTATATGACTGTATTGATTAAAAAATGAATAAAACGGTGACCTAATGCTGTCGCAAATTTTCATTTTCAGGGTCCTCAATCCGGCTGCTGTCATCACGTCAATGTACCTCTTTATTAACAAAATTATGTTCGTATTTAACTATGCAAGTACTACTAGTACTAGTCGTGGTGTGCAAGTGTTTTTATTATTCCTGGTTTCTTTGTTGGAATTCTGGAAAAGTTTGTTTGGAATTAATAAAGATGTTTTTGTCACGAATATACATATTTCTTATTATTTCGTTCGTCAAATAAAACAAGTTCCAGATCTGTGGTGATGATTTTATAGCTCGACAGAGTGAGTTTTGAATTAGTCTGTGCTTCTCTCTACCTATACCTATCGTGTTAGAAATTGGAGAAACCTCAATGAGATAAAATCGATTGGACTATTGTCAAACAAATTGTTTTGGGATGTTAAAATGAACAAAGATACAGTAGCTAAATATGTCCTGCTTTTAGTCTAATTTATAAACAAAATATAATTCGAAATTCTAAGGATCTCGGATCCAGTTTCATTCGGATTTCAGTAGCGTTATTCAGCGTGGGGTTTGAATTTGTCTTTCTCTCTGACCATAGTATCGTTTTAGACAGAAATAGATAGAGACGAATAAGAGGATCGCACTGTCGAGTTATACAAATTCGTCATAGCGTTACAGCTCGGAACCTTAGTGTCGCCGCATACGGGCCACACGCGACAGCCACAAACGCCGCCACAAGAAGCAAGAAGGGGCCTCAAAAGTAACTGTAGCGCGCGACAGCCACTTGTGGCCGGTGGTCGACAGTTGCGTTCGGTACTTTTTTTCTGCTACTTTTCGACTCTAACAGGTTTACTGAGATAAGGGAGAGAGGGGTGCGAAATCGCGCGAGTAGCCGTTGCGGGCGACAAGAAGTGAGCAGAGACGATTGTAGCGTGTGGCGTCCACCGGTGTCAACCGTGTGCGGCGAGTCCATATAAAATGTATGAAAACTACAGAAAATATGCCGGCAGCGGCGTTTTGTGGGTGTGGCCGGTGGCCCGTGTGTGGGAGCCCTTAACAGTCGATATGAGAATACTTGAGGCTTGTATTTGTTAATGCCTATTGTACGAGTATAAGCCTACGACTGCCGTAATGCTACGAAAATAAAACGTAATATTTGTACTATTTTGTTTATGGTTAATTTATTTAGTAGTTATTAATTATTATTAATACAATTTGATATTTGCAACAATAATCAAACTAAGAACGGTTATAATGGTAGGCTTACTATCCATGTTAGTTCTTGAATTTACGAGATTATGACAAAGTATAAACAAGGATTCAAAGAGTACATCTGTGGTGGTAGAACGATAAGATTACACAGCAAATATTCTTGACTGAGGTTCACAATTACGTTTCTTGTAAAATAAATACTGTGACTAATAATCCAGCACAAATTATTCTTGAATTTTCTTGGTTCTTGTTCAATTTACATTGCAAATATTTTCTTGATTCTTGCAGTTCATTTTACATGATTTGCGTGTGGCAGCTGTAAATATTGATGCAAGGGTTCACAGGGTAGCACCTCTGTGTTGGTGGTACGTTACTCTGGCAAAGGTAAGACTGGGGTCCACAGCTGCCCTGGGGTCCACACACTGGTGGACAAGGCGGAGGAACACACGGCATTGGCGCGGCACAAACTGAGTTGGTTGCACAATAAGGCATTTTGAAAAAATATTTATTTAAAATTTTTTCAATTTATTTCAATTTCACTTATAATTTTTTTAATTATGTTTTGTGGTGGTTGAACAAATGAGATAATATGATTCGACGCGGTATATTTATAAGTAACGTTTAGCCTACGAGATTTATTTTGTACTTCTCATCTAGATGGTTGATATAAGCAAAATGCGCGTTTTGATTGGATAATTATTGTTAGCGCATCACGGTGGCTTGGATTCTATAAGATCTACGAATCTCTACTAGTGCGAATGACAAATAACCGCGTAGGTCCGCGTAGCTATGGAAATCTATGATATCAGGATCTATCTATCTATCCAATACTGAGGTGTGATAATTTCTTAAGGGACGGTAAACCGCTTCGTAATGTAACGAGTTACGGCGCTTCTCTATCTGGCTTCCCTTTCTCTCACACATACGGCAGCAGGTTTAAGTACTCTCTTCTGTCTAGCGTCCCGAGGCGCACACATTTTTATATTGACTAGGTATCCCTAGGTCTGAACTATAAACGATCATTTAATTTTTGACCTGTAATTATTAGATAGTGTATAAAACTACTAAATGGATATTGAAGAGGTTTTCTGTTGTGTTTTACAGGCCGATGGTTTACGTTATTATCCATATTTCTTTTCGATAATCAATTGAATATAACAAATATATAAAGTTAACTTTATATATTTGTTATATTAAGCATAAGTTAAGAGATTATTTTATCTCAAAAAGTAAATATAACTGAGTCAAGTTAAAGACTTGGCAATTAAAATGAATGAATAAAATAAAAGAAAACTTATATACGTGTGATTTACGTCACTCATTAAAGTCATATTAGTAAAAACCATTGGAATTTATAAAATTAAAAAGTAAAAGCAATATTATATTTTAAAACGAAATTTTTGTTTGATCATACGCAATTATAATAAATATATAGAAATGTGCAGCCCAGTACTTGATTTGCCGAGCTATAAGGAACCTCCGCCATGCATACCTTGTTACCCAATCCAGGTATAGGGTACTCTTAAATCTCAAATTGACTCCTATTGGCTCTTATTTATACAGTGGCGTGCTCTTCATAAATGTAAAAATGCACTGAGGACTCTAGGAACCAGTACTGAAGAATAAAATTTACAATTTGTGCAATTTGTATTCATGGTGCCTACCCTAGTTACAAACCTTGTGCGTGTCACTAATAAGAAAATTAAATGTAAATTATAAAGAACGATATCTAGTGGGATATTTACAATATTATAGCTTGGGCTTTATGTTCTTGTGGTTTTTAAAATAATTTAAACGGGAAAGACGGCGGAAAATGGTTCAAGATAAAAAAATAAAAGTCAATTTCCAATATTTCCAATATTTATAAATGTAGCTGCACAGTTTTAACTGTACAGTTTTAAAAAATTGAAATTATAAAAAACTGTACAATTCTCAGTTTTGCTCCACACGAGTTAGTTAAACACTTCGAGTACCTACAATTAAAACTGCTTAAGAAGTTAAAAGATCTATTATAACCCTCATAATTTAAAGCTATCTATCAGCCAATGGACGTCCACTGCAGGACATAGGCCTTTTGTAGGGACTTCCAAACGTCACGACACTGAGCCGCCTGCTTCCATCGAATACCTGCAACTCGCTTGATGTCGTCAGTCCACCTGGTGGGGGGTCGACTAATACTGCGCTTTGTAGTGCGGGGCTGCCATTCCAGCACAGCACCTTGGGACCCCAACGGCCATCGGCTCGTCGAACTATGTTGCGCTATGTGACAGTGACTTTGGTTCTTCTGCAGATCTCTTCTTTTCTGATTCGATCATGCAGAGATACTCCTAGCATAGCTCGTTCCATTGCCCGCTGTGTGCCTTCTTATTTAACAATATTGATACAGTTCTATTATAAGTATTTTATAGCATTAACAACCCATATTCGGCTCACTGTTGAGTACGAGTCTCCTCTCAGAATCAATGGGGTTAGGCCAATAGTCCACCATGCTGGCCAAATGCGGATTTACAACACACCTAGAGAATTAAGAAAATTCTCAGGTACGCAAGTTTCCTCGCTATGTTTTCCTTCACCGTATTATAAGTACCTATACTTTTATTAAAACACAATTATCAATTTTAGGGTTTAAAATGCTTACCTTGTGGAATGGACCCGGTGACTGTGCGTAGGCCGCTGATCGTCCACGACAGCACTTTCGACTACCGCCCCACCAGCTGGCCCGGCATGCTCCTCAACAGCCAGGATAAGAAAGTCAGATACCAACTAATAAACTACGAACGACCGGTATGTATGATTTAGGAAGCGGTAAGCCAAATATCCAAAGAGAAGATTTCAGTTCTTTAACTGCACTTCCAAAGATTTTTTTAATGAAATAAAATATTCCATTACTTTCTCTCATCTTAATATTCACATAAATATCACTGCTCTTGTCTCTCTCAAATACATTCTTGAGTTTTCCACACAGCGTCTTCGCCGGCAAAGATGAGGTGCCCGATATCTGACTTAACCCAGACGTGGGCTACACTTAAGCCAATACACCCTTCCCAAACGTCTCTCTAAGCCAAAGTCCGAGTCCCAGAGGAGACGACCTCAGAGAGTTATTTCGCCCATCTACTTTACTTTTGCCTTCGGGCCCAATTAGGCAATTCTTCTGCGCTCGCCCAAACCCCCCGGTGAAGCCGCTGAGGTCCCAGCGAATGGTTAAGGAGCCTACGGCACTTACACAATCAGAAATCAGGAAAAAAAATCTTGAATTTGAGACAGGCTTAATTGTTGTAAGTACCTATGTTCTGTTTCTCTCTGACATTAAAATATCTAATTGCAGGTTCAATCTCACTATCCGTCTTGCGCACCGTCTTATAATTAACAACCGCCTTCCTTTCATCACTACAGTTCAATACATACCTTGTAAGTATCCAATAATCTTGATTTTATAATGATTAAAGTTAAAGACACAGTTTTCTTACAGCCTTGTTTGATATCTCGTATAAGATCTATGAATGATTTGGTATTAATATACAGAGTCAATCAGAATATCTTATTTTACGTTTTATAATAACTTGCATTTTAATTGTAATTAAATACTTATTAAAAAAATATATTTCAATTTAAAAATATAAAATGACACTATGTCAAGTTAAATGTCAACAGACATAATTTAAATCGAAATTTACCTTTTCTACTCTTTATTTGGTTATTCAAGAATTTTTTCAAAATGTGCAACCGAATGGGCGTCATAAACCAATTGCAAACCATTATGTCAGCGATTCAGTAAGTTTACATACACCTATTGCCTTGTGCCAGCCTCATTTCATTACAATATTTTTTCCGTTAATTTCTGAACCCGGCCCCTATCTATCCCGCGCACCAGAAACGCCCCTTTGTTAAATGTTCTGCGCGAGTACTAATCCTAAAAAAAAATAAGTTAGTGGGATTATTGTTTGACGAAAAATCTTTACCTTCAGTAAATCGTATCTACCATGCAGAAAGTCGGCGACAGATAGAACCTCTCCGTGGCTCGAAAAGCACTTACAGTGGAATTCATAGACGTTCTAGGGGCACCCCTAGGAGATCATTCCGCTGAGGATCAAATTCTCAAACAAATAGAGGTTAAATTCGACACTCAGCGGCTGAATGATCCCCTGTTGTAAGTCGGTGTAAGAGTAAGGGTGCACCTGTGTTTTTGGAACCTCTAGCCATACTTTAGTACTATACTCTCTTGTCAAAATGGCTAGGCTCAAGAAGAGATTTGCCGCCATAGCTGACGAGTGCGGCGGCCCGAAATTGGGAGGATTATTTATGACATTTCACGACCACTTGCGCAGTTGGCAGTGCTGTGGTACCTACTCAACAGAGTGGTCCTGGGTTCGATTCCCAACTCGGTTCAGTTCAGAATTTCATTATTTCTAAATTATGAATTGTAATAATGTATTGGTAGGTAGGGGTAAAATAAACTTTGTACCTCTTCGAAATTAGCCCGCTTTCATCTTGACTGTAGTCTGTATCGTCACTTAATATAAGGTGGGATCGCACTCAAGGGTTAACTTGTCATAGCATCAAATAAAATATGATGTTGAACTTTCAGATGCGGGCCTAGCGGATGCCACAAGCCATGCTGTCCGCCCTGCAGGCCGCCATGCTGTAGCGGCGGCGGTTCGCTCGTCACAGTTTACAGTCAAGTAGCTCATATACAGTGATGCGTTCAAGCGAAACACACTCTTCATTTAAAAGTCAATTATCTAATGATTTCCTATAGATGTATTACCATGTGATCCTCGCTAAGAAATCTAAGGCATAGTTTTAATATCATCATCATCATCATCATCATCATCATCATCATCATATCATTGTCAGCCAATGGACGTCCACTGCTGAATAGGTCCTCTCTTTAGGACCTCCAAACAATGCGGTTTTGGGTCGTATCTAGCCTGTTTCTAGCGGTAGCAGTAGTTAATATGAGTGACTTTAATAGAGCCTCCATAAACGACAATGGGAAAAGGTTTCATCATTTAGTCCCCCGATAATGCGAACTCCTTGATCATCGCGAGTGTTGCCGTCTTACGCTACTCTCCTTGAGTAAAATAGTCCTTAATATTAGCAGCGAAGAGTTCATACAAGCCGATTCCCTCCAAGTTACCTTTAAAAATCCATGCATATTCATTGTTGTACTGTTTTCTTCTTCAACTTTATCAACCCATATTCAGCTCACTGCTGAACTCGAGTCTCCTCTCAGAATGAGAGGGGTTAAGCCAATAGTCCACCATGCTGGCCTAATGCGGATTGGCAGACTTCACACACTGTTGTACTGTACCTTCATCTAAATTCCATCCTTCGCCACTGCATAATAAGCTCCTCTGAAAAGAAATGGATGTAAAAAAGTAGAGTAAAAATAAAATATTCAAACCAGCCAAGCTGTAGCTTTGTTTATGGGTTTTACGAATAAGGAAAAGCTATATCTCTACTTATTTTAAGATTGATAGCTTTACGTACCTAATACTGACATAATTTTATCTATTACAGACGCCGTACTAGCCGTGGGCCAACCACCGCAACCTATAGCAGCATTTGACAAGGCAACCATAGCAATCGGTCGTCATGGCCCCAGCTGTGTCACGACCTATTGATATTAACTTTTTTTATAGATACATTAATTTAGTCTTGTAATGTCATGTGGAAGTATTTGTAACGTTAAATTATTGTTATTAAAACTGATTGTTATAATTTATTATCTATATTAATAACAGATGTACTAATTATTTATATTCAAAATAAGCCTTTTGGCTTTTGCTACTTCTAACCTAATAGTTAGCTGACGCCCGCGACTTCATGGTAAAAATCGGTGAAATAGATTAGGTATGAAATAACCATAGATATATATAATCAAAGATTTACGAGTCGGTACAAGTGTACAAGACGAATAATTAAATATGTATATGTGTGCCAATCTGCATTCGGCCAGCGTGTTGGACTATTGGTCTAACCCCTCTCATTCTGAGAGGAGACTCGAGCTCGAGCCTTGTATGGGTTGATAACGACGAAACCTATCGAAGAAGCACGCCGTGCGCACGCCACTTCACGTCATTATCTGTCTACGTAACTTAAATCTGTGGCTAACTGGCTACCATAGATTTAATATAACTTTTTAGAAAGTCTGGCAAGCTACTTTTCTGTAAAAATAAAAACTAAATGATGACTTGAAAAATGACATTAATCAAATTTTAGTTCATAAATAACGTGTACATAATTATTGAAAAAAGTCAAAAAAAACATCTTAGTAAATTAAATAAAAATTGGAAAATATAATTTAGAAAAATATATATCATCATAATATTTACTAACCTGCTGACTTAAAAAAGTAAGGAAACTAATAAATAGCAATCATCATCGTCGTCATCATCATCATCATCATCGTCACATTGGTCTCTTGTATTATATGTGTAGTGGTCTCTTGTATAGACTTCCAAACAGTAAATAGCAATGCAAACAAAATACTTTTCTTTCTCTAGTAACTTGACATGGAATAATAATTTTTCCAACGGAAAACATACTTTACTAAAATAGAAAGCTTTACCTTCTAAAGCTACAATAAAAATTTTGCTAGTACCAATATGGGAATTCCAATTCCCAAGTGCGCCAAACTTGTAGTTGCAACATGCGGCACTGTGAGAAATTCTAGTGAGATTACTCTGCGCCCAGTAAAACAAATCCTACTAGAATTAGAAGCGATCCCCGTATTCAGAGCGAATTTGGAATTTGGCGCTTACGATAATAACGCGTGTGTTTCTTTTATATAAGTAGTAAGTACCTTTAACAAAAAACTTGTTGTAATTTCCAGTATGTCGGTGCTACCCCGGGGGTTTGAATGTGCGAGAGCCGCACCTAGGTACGGTTGCGTGAAAGGCGAATACAGCATCTACTACAAGCGGCCCTGCTACGGCCAGCCCAGGCCTCAGCCGTTTCAGAAAGAAGTAGCGCCATATTGCGGAGGACCTAGCAATGCACCGCGTGAAACGTAATTTCATTTTCTTACTAGCCGCCGTCCCGTGCTTTCATCCGCGTAGTTCCAGTTCCCGTGAAAGTACGGGAATTAAAATGACACAGAACACTTGTAAAATAACGTGGCTTTCTAGTGGTAAAAGAATTTTCAAAATGGGTTCAGTAGATCCAGATATTAACCCATAAGATACCACAAACTTTACCTGTAAAATGTTACAATTTAGTAGGTATACATTTCACAAAAATTCGATAAGCTTGATAGAAATCAATGTAAAGTCTAAATAACGTTTTTTTTATTGTTTATTTAGGTATTAGGTACAACTTAACTCTTCATTGAGATCTCAGGCGATGCAGTCTAAGATGGAAGCGGGCTTACTTCGAAGAGGTACAAGTTTATTTTGCGCATACTTCTAACGGTTTTTACGCGGCAACGTAACGGAACGCTCCAGCGTTCTGTACCTACCTAAAAAGGATTGTTTAATATGTGGTATACGCGTACCACCTACTAGTTAAAAAAAGTAAGAAAAAGGATATACCTACCTAACGTGGGTGCGTGACATAATAATATTAGCTCCACTAATAGAGAACAGATGAAGAGAATGTTATAATAAGCTAACAAGAGCAAGGCATTATGTTTTGCTTTTGCACATTTTCTTATACATTAAAGCAATGAAAAGAAAAACTAAAATAAAAAAGTTAAAAGTTTGAAAGCTTTATAAACCTGCCTGTTTAACCACCTTCTTCTACGACCTTTTTTATGCACAAATTGAATGCCTTCTTTGATTGATTGATTGAATTTTCAGGCCCTGCTGTTACGACTTTCCATGCAGAGCGCACTGTTTTAACCACGGTGCAGCCACGAGGCCCAGTGGAAGGTACGCGAGGACAGCCTGGTACCCTGGCGAGTGTTGTCCCTCAGTGCCTCCGTGTCAAGCCTTCACGTACCCCAACCCGCCTTACCATCCCTGCTGTACTTACACCGTGAACAAATACGTTTAGTTTCCGTATATTCTAAGAAGAAGTCATGGTTACTTTTTTACAACGGACTTAATAAAAGCTGAAGTTATTTAAAAAATAATGAAGAAAAGTCGTTTAAGCTACATTAGCACTCATTAAAGTCGACGATTTGTGCATGTTAAGAGTAAAATTGAGAAAGTTGTATAGTGCATGACGTATGTAACACGTGCCCTGATTACGATATCTTGAATTTGTGCAAAGTTTTTTTTTTTAATTTCTACGGCCTAAGTGGATTAACATTAAACGCAATGGTTGTAGATGAATCACCTACTCGTTAACTCGGTATTTTCAAGCACCTCTAAAAATTTCAACGTGAATGTCAATTATTTATATTGAATGTTTTTATTAAAAGTATTAATGAACTTTATTATACCTACGTATTAAGTTACTATTCAATTGATAACGATGCTACGATTTCAATTTATAGAATAACTACCTTGTATTGTAGTGCGTACTTTTTATCTTTGGCCTTTATCAGACAATAAAAGTCATCGTAAACCGTTTGGTAAATTGATTAAAGATAATAGTTTTTGTCTGATTGATGGCTTGTTGTGACAAGGTCCTATTCATAATAAACAATTTATTCGTTTGGTGTAAATGGGTCGTGTAAATTGACCTATCTTAAGAACACCGACCAACAATGACGATTGGCTAACTACGGCGCCTGAATGTTGTGGTAGATACTTTTGGAATTTTCATTGGACGCTGTGCACAACCATTCGTACTATAGAAGTAGGAAACATTGCTATTACACCAGCAATTACAATTTACAATGGCATACATATACCTACATACATCTTAAAGCACAGTGTTGGTCGACCTCCCACTAGGTGGACTGAGGACATCAAGCGGGTTGCAGGGAGCCGTTGGATGTCCATGCCATAGGTATCCAGCAGTGGACGTCCATCGGTTGTTAATGATGATAATAACATACCTCTGTATCTCTTTCGTATTTGTTGGTTAGAAGTTATGCCTTTTGCAAGTTGGACCAACACTTTTATAATATGCTACGCACTGCATAAGAAAAATGAAACTCGAATCTAATCAGCAATATGGCTACTCTGGATAACATTTTATACTATTTCTCAGATTCGGTTTCAGATGTTCTTTTTATCATTAAAAGATACTCTGCAACTGGTAGGTAGTACTCGTACGTTTAATAACTCGGTATTTTAAGGCTGTATTCGCAAAAGTTGTCCATTCAACAGTAGTGCTACCTAGTATAAATCCGAAGACGAGGTGCCCGATATCTGACGTCACTCAGTCGTGGGCTTTTCAACTCTCTCAGCCAAAACAAACCAAAACAACGGCCCTCAAAACCGAGGTCCGAGTCTTAAAGGAGACGCCCTTAGAGAGTCGTTCCGCCCATCTACTCTGGTTCTGCCTTCGGACACAGAAAACATATGTACAAGTACTTCGGGTCTCATCAGGCGATGCTTCTGCACTCTCGCCCGAACCTCCCCGGTGACGCCACTAAGAAACCTATAAATAAATAGTAATATATACTAGTACATATAAATAAATAAATAAGTATAATAAGTAGTTATAACTAAGAGTATCTGATAGAAAAAATAACGATGAGACAATATTATGAGCATTACACAATAATTTAATTGTAATTCTATTTGCTACTTATTTTTCTAGTCACATCTTTTATTACCGTAATGTGATTTAAGCCCACATAGACTATATAAACAACATTTTATATTATTCTGGCAGCAGTACTGAGCACCGCCCACGTCGTATCTCTCAAGCATTGAAGCAGTAGTGAGATCGCGCTTTTTGAGATCAGTTGGCTTTGTCCAATTTGGCCGGGATCACCTTTGAGCGAACGAGTATTGAGCATCAAAATAAACAAAGAGTCCAAGAAGCTTTTTTTTGGAATTATATTTTTGAGGAATATTTCGAAGTGCGTGTTACCTACGTTACGAATGTCGGTCTGTGCAAAATGTTCAGTTGTTATTTTGTCTTAATATTGTATTTTGCTGGTAAGTTTTATTGATGTTGATTTTTTTTGGTATTGTTTGTTACGCTTTCGGTCGGGACTCCAATCCCTAAGATATAAGGTACCTTTCATCAGTGGCGTGCATTTCATAGGTGCAAAAAAGCACTACCTACCCTAAGGACACAATACAAACCTATGTTTGATCACAGAATTTCCACACAAGGAATTTTCCAATTTTTACTTATAGAGCATACCCGACTTAAAAATCTTAAGCACGCCACTGCCTTTCATGCAGGAATAAGTAGACTATATTGTTCAAAAAGTTTTTGCATACTGTACAGTGTACACTATCGTTATTACCATCATCATTAGCTTATACATTCCGGTACAGGGTATAGGTACCCTCTCTCACCTATGAGAGGGGCTTTTGAGTTTTGACCCACCACGCTGCTCCAGTGCACATTTGTGGGTTCAGTGTGTCTGTTTACAACGGCCACTATCAAATATTAAAGATACCTAATGAAAAATTAGAAGGTTCCTGAGGTTACAATATTATGAAAGTTTACTTACAACTGTTGAGCACGAGTCTCCTCTCAGAATGAGAGGGGTTAGGCCACCACGCTGGTCAAATACGAATTGGCAGACTTCACATACGTAGAAAATTAAGCAAATTCTCAGGAATGCAGGTTTCCTCACGATGTTTTTCCTTCACCGTTTGGGACACGTGATATTTAATTTCTTTAAATACACATTACTAAGAAGTTGGAGGTGCATGCCCAGGACTGGATTCGAATCTATGCACTCCGAATCGAAGGCAAAGGTCATTTCCACTAGGCTATCAAGTCTCTTTACCGATTTATTCCCCGTGGTCCCTGCGCCGTAGTCCCTGCAGGGACCACAGGGAATAAATTCCCCGTAATCGAGAATACTTTTATCGTATTTTTATTGCATTTATCTCTCTTATTATTTTTTTTTTACTGTATCAATTAAAATTGTGAAGAGAATGCTATTGCTCACTGCGCAATGTCGTTATGATTGAAACCTCATAAGTTTGAATCATAGCAAGTTATATCAGCGCTATTATAATCACAGTGATATCATAAGCTGGAGTATGCGTGCAAAATTGTGCAGCAATATTACTTATTCATAACTAATGATTATTGTTCAGTGTAAGGAACTACTTTGCAAATGTAATGCAAATATATCTAATGTGACAGGCTTTTTAAAATACGAATTTATATGCAAATGGCGTATGCAGCACATTTACGTAACTCATATTCCTGCTAAGGTAGTTTAGTTTTTGATGTTTGTTTGGCTTGTGTTTGACTACAATCATGCAAAGCAATAATGAGAGTCTAAGATGAAGCGCACTTGCCTAGAAGATGCCTATTCATTCTTGTCTTGAGGGTGAACAAATTGTACGTGTCAGGAAACCAAAAAAGTAAAGCCAAATCTACCGTAGGTTACCGTAGGTATAATGTCGTTGGCCAGATCTTTTGTTTCTTTTGTCACTTTCTTACTTTATGTCAAATGGCAAAGACAAAACTTGTGAAAATGCTATCCAGTATTCACCAGGTGGTGAAACCATCCCACAACAATATAAATATACAATAATCCTCATAAAATAACTGGCTAACCTTGATGGATTAAAAAAACCTATGTACTTTGTCTTTCGGTTTCATACAGCAAACTGTAGATACTAGGCACTCCTTACATTAAAAAAAAGAGTCAGCGCGAGATTTAAACTGCCCCTGTAACCAAATGGCGCGTCAATTCGATCGTACATTCTTCAAGTTTTCGAAGCGTTTGCGATCGTAGAAAGAGAATCGACGTGCCACTTGGCTACAGGGGCTGCATCGTCACTTAACATCAGATGAGTTCGTAATCAAGCTTTAACTTATCCATGAATGAAAAGAGTATAAAACGTGATCAAGAAATTAGTAAGATAATTTTAACTAGCGGATCGACTTCGTCTACGTGAAATTCAGTTTTTTACAAATCCCGCGGGAACCATGGATTTCTATCAGAGAAAGTAGGTACCTAAGTATTATACAAATCGGTGCAACCGTTCCAAAGATTATATAGACAAATACAGACAGACAAAATTATTACAAAAGCTAATTTGTGGTTTGTTTACCATCTAAACCGTGAATTTAAGCAATCGCGATCGGTTCAGTCGTTTTTTAGAAAATCGCGGATACAAACATTCATACGTACTTACGTACGGAAGTTCATACGTACTCAATGTTCTAATGAGTACTTACCTTTTGAAACGATTCATAATCTTTTTGAAGTCAGTTAAAAAAAATGTAGTTATTCAGTTTAAGTAGGTACTTACTATGTTTTAATACTTAAATAAAATTATTGTTACAGGAAGTTTCGGAGCACGCAAAGACTCGCACATCGTCAGGTCGGTGGTGACGCACGGCATGTGGAATGCATTTTTTTATTCGTCTCACATCGGAATGGGAACATTGCCATCTTGACACAAAATATCGCAATTCCATTTGCTGGCCTAAACCTGTTAGCCCGATTTTGCAAATAACATAAAGCATTCAATCATTCATCAATCTACTCTCATCTTATCCCTGAACGTTCAAAGCATTAATAGATCACTTTAAATTGAGTGTCTGTAGTAGCCAGACCTTCGTGATTTTATACTTTGAAAGTTTGTCAATCCATGTACCTAAAATAGGTAAGTAAGGCTTTGGGAGCTAGCAGTTTCAAGGGTTTCAACCGTCCAAGTATAAACCGTATTTTTTTATTTTTTCCTCGGCAAGATGAGAAGTCATATACCTAGTCGCCATTTCACTTATAGATCTATACTCTTGAAACCTGCTACCATCCAAAACCATTATGGTCAAAATTCCACAAATGCTCACCGTAGGTACTTATTTAATCGTCGAACCTAGGATTTCGTGATCCGAAGGCAAGACAAGACAAGACTAACCACTAGATCAACGGACAATTTACCTTCCTATATCGGTACTTATTACCTAGGAACTCGTGAATATGAATTCCACAATGCCACATCTCCTCCAAACTAACATTGACGTCATTTTATATCATAAACCACAAATCATCGTCTAGAAACTCAAAATATTTATGAGGGCGAGAATTCCAAACAGTGTTGTGTTTTCATAATGCATTTAGGTACAAGCACGGTGCAATTTGCATGCCAAGAGCATGATTCAATGATTTAAAAAGGAAGATTACAATATTGATAAAATTATATGTAGATTGATAAATTTTAAGAAGATCAAAGGTTTTATACAAGCTTTTATTAAGCTTGCCCTGTTATGGTAGCACACATGTCAACTAGGAAAGTCTGAAACTCTTTACTGCAACACACACTAATCGGAAGCAAGCTTATTTTCGTACCGTAAGTGGAAGCACTTGTGTGTCTCTCTATACAAAATACACTACGATGCGGTACGTCCGCTACGTACGATGCAGATATGTGGACGCCTACCATTATTTGCGGTCGGCGAATCGTAAGCGCGACGACGTCTAGCTGTAGCTGAGTTGACGACTGGTTGACGGCGAGGCAATACGGTGATCAAATGTGCCATGATAATATGATTCGATATGCTAACCGAAAACTGCGAGTAGGTATAATGCCACGATCTTTTCTGGGCCTGAAGTCATGTGGCACGGCTATTCCCTTTCTACAAACGCTGACGCTCCGAAAACTATGGGATTGACATATCCGATCGATAACTTGATCAAAAGATCTAACCTAACAAAATATAGAGAACATAAAAAACTGCCCAAAAAAGAAATCCAGAACGTTTGAACTCATTCAGACTTTTGGTGCTATATAAATTAAAGATTTTATACAAAAATAGATTTTTTTAATTGTTAATTTATTTCCAGTCACCCAGTGGAATTATCGAATACGCGTTATTCGTTAAAGCCAAGCAGTCAAACCCTCGCAAGCAACCAATCCCCCAGAACTAATGATTACGATGATCATAGCGGGTTCCCATGGTTACGCCCGCCGATGTACGTTCTACATGCCTCCCCGCCGACGACCGCAGACGACGAGGAAACCGTATTCAAAACCTACCAACCGAGAGAAGACCCGAAGCTATACTACCAGTCTGAAGCATATCTTAAAGAAATTAATGACCAAAATGCTAACAAAGAAGTAACGTATGTTTACCCTGGGTGGGAAGTGGTCCGTGCTGGTGAGAAATACCGATTACCGAAGCGTTTATTGAGGAGTAGAGAAGACTATCGAATTAACAGTAAGTGTTTTTTTAATTTGAATTCGTTTTTAAACAAATTGGTGGTCTATGGTTGCCTACCCTTAATAATCGTCATCGGCGTTTTAATAGCCCATTACAATTTACATTGACAGGTATTTACAGGACGAGACGGACGAGATATGGAAGCTTAGAAAGTTCCATTAAGGGGGGCATAGGGCGATAATGTAATAAAAAAACTCTATAAAGATCAATAACGTATGTTATAACGACATACGTGCTTTCTGAGGGACAAGAATGTAACTTCCCAACTGCGGCATTTATTCCTTAAAATTTCTTAGCTCACTATATTTTTATAATATGCCCCAGGACTGTGATTTAAAGCCATAATATTGACGCTAACTATCTACTAACGGTCTTCGAGGCGCAGTGGCATTCGCGGTGGATTTACAAGACGGAGGTCCTGGGTTCGATCCCTGGCTGGGTCGATTGAGATTTTCTTAACTGACCCATGTCTGTCTGGTGGGAAGCTTCAGCCGTGGCTAGTTACCGGCAAAGACGACGGCCAAGAGATTTAACGATCCGTTACGATGTCGTGTAGAAACTGAAAGGGGTGTGGATTTTCAGCCTCCTCCTAACAAGTTAGCCCGCTTCCATCTTAGATTGCATCATCACTTATCATCAGATGAGATTGTAATGAAGAGCTAACTTGTAAAGAATAAAAAACTGTACAAACGAGGCAATTATTAATTACAAAATGTTTATTTCAGAACCTAAAATATGCATAAAATGCCCTCACGATAGAACGTTAGTAGCAAAAGTGGGCGCAGACAAAGTAATTTTACAAAGTCCAGTACTAACTACGTGTTCTGGACGCAAAGCTCCCAGAAGCGCCCGGCTGATCCACCTGTACGGACCTAAATTCGGCCAATTGCTCCAACACGGTTCTCATACTATTGTTGGCCGTTTAATGCACAAGAATGAAGTGAGTTTATTTTAAGATTCGAGGCATTCGCTTACTGCCTCACGTAATCAAATAATATCGATATGAGAATACATCTATAGAATGAGAGCTTGCAAATGCCAGACTTACTTCTGTTTAAGTAGGCTGAATGATTGTCAATGCTTCAATCATAGGTTTATGATTAACTGAATGAAATTAACTGAAGCTTAACTGAAATTTGGACAGTAGTGGTTTATGATTAAGATAGCAGGTGTTAAAGCCCACATCCTCAACAATTCAAATATAAAACTTTATTGTTTTTTAAGTAACTTTATATATTTTCTATTTAAATGAATATCATGAGGAATCTCAGGAAGGACGTCTCCAGTTGTCAGAGTCTTAGCAACCTTCCGCTAGAGACCCATAAAATCGTTAGATCGTTAACGGTGTTTTTCGAAGGGTTGCCGTGAAGACTAGGGACATGATTTCCCATATTATGCCGTAAAATTTCTTCATTATAACGTTTTACATCTGGAGTTATGTGGGTTTGGACCCTTAGAACTTGCTGCCTAACAAACATAATTGGCTACCGCACATACCTGATTGTGTTAGTGATAAAAGACTATATTCATAGTTATAGGCTGACAAATTTTCAGCCTTCATAAAACTTAAATGAGGTACATCTGGTTATTGCAGGCTCTTAGTCCAATATATTACAATTATTTATCTTACAGACACTGCGGCTTTGTAAACTACAGGTGCATGTGATAATTCAAACATGTACGACACCAAAATATCTCGTATCTCGTTGTTTAGATAGGAATGCACCTTGCAATTTTACATGTCGCGATCAAACGCTGGAGCTACAAGGAGAATCATCTTTAGTTTGTGGTGAAGATATGAAATGGGAGGGGCACCTTCCTGTATGTCGAGGTAACGGTTCATTGAGCAAGTGCTTTTTTTTTCTAAATAGACTCTGCTATGTAGCACAACAATAAATCATGCTCTTGCTACTTTAAACTAGATTTGTGCTAGTCTAGCATAAGTACCTATAGGATAGTTCTCGCTCAGTAGCGGAGCTATCCTCTATCTATATTCTGTATATTAATATAATATTAGGTACAGATATTAGATTTCTTCTGATTGTTGGTGTTTATAGATTATTTGATATTATTTTTACCTACTCTTTTTAAAGATTTGATGTAGATATTTAAGGTAAGCAGGTATAGGTGCGAGAATTTGCATTATCCTATAAATTTTTTCCAGGGCTATGGAGACGCACCTCATTACTAAAATGTACCTATATTTTATATTCTTATTCTTATTCTTATGTACCTACCTATATAACCCATATTAAGGTTAGATACTTTTACTAGTTCTGAAATTATCTAATTATTTAAATTATTTCAGCCCGTAACTGGTGCCAGCCATTATCGCCACCAGACGTGGGAAACGTAAGCTGTAGAGGAGGAACCACTGATAACGACTTGGGGTTAAACGAGGGTACGAGATGTCGGATTCGATGCCCAATAGGTTGGCGATGGTTCCCCAAAGCTGTCGCCGTATGCCGACGGGGTGTTTGGACAAACGAGTTACAGTGTATGCCGAAGAAAATGATACAGGATAACTCTCAATTATTATTACACCCTCAATCGATCAGATAGGTCTAATAGCGTATCTATGGAGTGAAAATATCTCATTGCGTGTTGGACATTTTTTTGAGATGGAGAATAAATCCAATAAACAACAAAGAACCGTCAGTGTTGAACTAAGTACAATGTTACTTGCCGTTAAATTAACCGATTTTTCAGGAAAAACAATTACACTAATTTTTTCTGAAATTTAAACATAAATATTTGTAAATTCGGGTTAATAGGTATAAGTTAAAATATTGAATAGTATAGCTCGTGCGGATTAATTTGACACCTGATTATGATGATGTTTGTTCTGTGTTAATCGGTTGTGTTTGGTAGCCAGGTGTCAAGTTAGTGCGCACGAGATAAATATAAATATTTTTTTCCGGCCAGAATCCTATGTACAAACTGGTTGTATGTGCGTTCTTCTTTTTTTTGGTTTATTGGCTCCGCGCGTAGAACGAACAGCCAGCGACCAGTGTTTTGTTGCTAGCATAAAAAACTCGATTAGATACATAAAAATATTTCCTGATGATTCAAAAAAATATGCTCATCTAAATGTTTAAGTTTTCAGTTTTGTTGACACTCAGAGTGCTACTGTTTTATATACTTTTACCAAATATTCTTCCTGTATAATACAATATGTAATCGGAAGAAAATAATTACAAAAATGCACTTTGACTTGGACCTATAAATAAACGGGTCTATATTACAGTCGATGTGTACCTACTGTTTACCAACAAAAAAATTAGAAATGATACCTTCATTTAAACGCATTAATAACTTATGTTATATTTTAAAATATGTAGGTACCTGTTGTTTGTTTATAAAATATATTAACTATACTATACCTATCTAATTTGTTCTAAGCATAATAATCGAATTTATTTTAATTATTATAGGAACGAGTTTATTAATATTAGGTGTGAAATAACTCAAGATTTAGAGTTAGACCCTTATTTTTTGATTTTGCTAAACAGAATCGAGAAGATCTGTGATATTTTTTGTTAATTTATGGACGTCCGAAGTACCGTAGGTACTTGGTAGTAACATAATATTTTGCTGACAAACTTTCATCTTTCATAAAAAAAGGTTATATTTTTACTATATCAAGCTAAGCTTACGAAAACGAAAGCTAACGAATTATTAACTAGTGAGCACATAAATTAGCTTTAAATAATATATTGTCTATTGATGGAGTCACAGATTCAATAATAATAGTCGGATAGAGCGCAGGGAACACGACGATGTCGTAGCCGTTCCGATTCCGTTGCCGATTTTAAATATTTTAATACTGTTTAAAAATCAGTATTTTAATTGGTAATGATTGAGTATTAAATTAATTTACGTACCTAATTGTTGTTAGTGTTAAATTATGAAATACAAATTATGAATAAAGTTTGTGTATGTAGATGTCAAGGAGACGCATAGCGTTTGTTGTTTTTATGGGTTTCATCAGCTTCACCACGCTGCTTGTAAAGACTCATTCTGGATCATTCTTTATTCTGTGAGTGGAGTAGGTATATATTCTTTGGTGTAGAATGCCAAAATCGAGTATCAGTGACTGACAACATCATCGCAATCGGTTGTCTATTTAATTCTCTGTCTACAGATGCAACACAAAGCTATTGAAAAATGATTACGTATAAAATAAATTTATTATTATTAATTATATAAAAAGATGCGTACAGCGTATGATGAAAATGGCATAATATTATCAAAAGACAATTTCAGAACAAAATTAACCGGTCACGTGTAACTTGCCACGTCTGTGAATGCTTAAATACATAAATCCCGGTTTCTGGAGATTTAAAGTAAAATGTTTGTCTATGGCAGAACCCGTTTTAGCCGCCTTTTTAAAATTAGAAACGAATTTTGACAGATTCAGCCGTTGGTTGTTTTGAGCGTTTACAATTTTAATTTTGAGTAGTGTCTCAAGAAAATAGAAAATCATTTGAAGTGTAATTAACTTTTCAATCAGTTATAATGTATTTCTAATTGAATTTCTGGTAGAAAATGCTGTATTGTTCTATGTCGACGTAATTAAAGTTCTATTTATAATAACCATGGGGAGTAATACAAGTAAATCAAGTACAGAGACAGCTGCTATTTCCCAAAACAACGAACTGGACAAGGACGTCAGCAGCAATCCGGATCCTCGTTCACCAACGCCTGAAATAACTCGCACTCCACTACAGGTTCGTATTATAGGCAATAAGGAAACCCGCTATAAATAGCTGGTTATTAGAAATCCTTACTCTGAGAATCACTATGAGCGTCATATACGCTAACAATATTACGTAGAATACAGGGACAGTAGAGACATTATCTTGTTATTATTTAATAAGTTTTATAATAAAAAAATGTATTTTTTCTGTAACAGATAATAGTTATAATTTCGTCATATTATGCCTAGTTTTAATGGCCCACTGTGAAGCCAAGTCTCATTATAAGAGGTGAAGAACAGACCAGCCCTGTAGGTTTTATCATTAACAGCCCACTACAGGACTAGGCCTCCCTCCATATAAGAAAAATGGAGCTTAAACCCACTGTGCTGTTCTAATACATGTTGGCGTGCTTGAGTAGATGTTTGGTTCTTAAACTAGTCAGTCATTGTTACTAGCCCATATTCGGCTCACTGAGAGGTTAGGCCAAGAGTCCAGTCCCTAATCTGGATTGGCAGACTTCACACACAGAGAATTAAGAGAATTCTCAGGTTTATTCTTCACTGTTTGAGACATGTGACATTTAATTTCTTAAAATGCATATAACTGAAAAGTTGGAGGTGCATGCCCCATACTGGATCAAACCTACACCCCCTAAATTAAAGGCAAAGGTCATATCCAGTGGGCTATCACAAAACTATCAGTGACTAACTGACCGATACAAAAACTAAAACTTTTTCATCTATCAATCACAAAAGTATCAGTCACTAACTGACTGATACAAAAATTAAAACTTTTTCATCTATCAATCTAAAGCATAATGTTGCAACTTTGTATGAGTTTAAGATAAATTATTTCCTTTTTGAACAATACTTTAAATTGTTTATTTATTTTATTTACTGTATAAAAATTAATAAACAATTTTACAAAACATAATCACTGTTTTTTTTTATTTTTAGCAATTTTAATATTAAACAAAATTATGATACTATGAAAATTTATAATATGATTATTTTTTATTACATTTCAGAATAAGAATGGTGGAAAACACAACATAACTAAGAATGTTGACTTAAGGAAGACATTTGAAAGTGGCAAAACTGAAGGAAAACTTGTACATAACAATCCTATTCTATCAGCAGTTATAAAAAATCATTTGCAGTCCTATGACCCTCGATCTCCAACACAAGACTTTGAAAGGACCCCTATTGTTGTATCCAATGATTTAAATGACAACACTGAGAAAAGGTGTTATACACTTGATAATGATTGTGGAAGCCCTTCACTTAATAATGATACCATTGACAATAATAATCATGACTCTTCATTTGAAGTAAAACAAGTAAGTCCAGATTTAGTAGTTCCTATAAATTTATTTGACAAATTTGTTGATATGTCCCTTGATGACACAATTAAGGAAACTGACGAGCCATTGGGATCATCAACTGCTTCAAATGAGGTTATTGAAAATCAAATATCAACACCATGTTCTAACCCTACTAAACTGTTAGAAACTAATTTTGATTGTGTAGAAACTGAAAATGAAAAGTTAGAGGAAGATAATGAGTTCATAGAAACTGCTGATGAATGTGCAGAGTTACCAGGGGATGATATGAAAAAGATTCCTGTATTTAAAATCCTTGCAGATGACCCTAGATCTCCGTCTATAGGTATTGAAAGAACTCCGATTGTTGTTGCCAAAACTGAAGAGAATAGTGATGGAAATGTTGAAGAAATGTCAGATGACTCTTTGATTAAAGCATTACAAAATACCAACACTGAACTCCGTCAAAATAATGTTCCAGACAAAAACCCTGATGGTATTCTCATATATGAAGATGAATCTAATTCTCTTAATGACACACCTAAAAAATCTAAATCAACAAGCAATAGTGGGTCAAGAACTCCATTATCATGTATGAAAAACAAAACTGAAGCAGCTCATGGCAGGTCCAAATCTACAAATACATTGTATGATAACAAAAATAAGACAAAGTTACAAAAAAGGGTTTCTCACATTCCAAGGTTGAAATCATTGATCAAGCATCCTACTTACGTGCATACAGGAAGCACTATATCATTGAAAAATGTTACCAAATCATCAGCCATTAGTGGAGATTGTGAAAACACTCCACCACACTCTCATCGGGACATTTGGGATAAAGACAATAGCATTGTTCTGTAACATGGATTTTATACTTATGACTTTAGTATATTTTTGTATTAATTAATATTCTTCAGAATAATGTTGATTCTGTATTTATTCAGTAATATTATAATATCAAAGCAATTTTCAAATACGGCCAATAAATAATTTAATAAATGTGATAAATTCCTACTTGGGGTGAATTATGCAAATGTTAGGTGATAAATACAAGTAATAATGTTTTATTAATTAGCGTTTATAAATTTGGTCATTTTTTTGTATCAATTACCTTTATTTTGTAATACTTAACTAATTATAATTAACAATAATGTTATTTTGTGTAAAATACTAACAACACCAACATTGGTTTAGATTTAATGGTATTGACAATAAATATTGGAGATTAATAAAATTATTTTTCACTTGTAACCACCCTTATCTTCTGATATGTGTCAATCATGTTGTACAAGTATAATAATGATAATAGACGCCCGCGTGGAAACCTTGACAAAAACAAACTTGAACAACTCCGTCAATAATTTTTGCATACCTTTATAAAAGAGCATGGAGTAAGATAATATTTTTCAAAGATGGTCCGCTCCTATTGGTGTCGTAGCGTGATGTTGATTGTTATTTAGCCGAAAGCCTTCTTTGATACCTAATGGGTTATTCAACACATCGATTTTTTTAAATTGTGCCAGTAGTTCTTGGGAGTGTTAACCTTAAATAGCTTTATAATATTAGTAAAAGTAAATAGGTAGGAATACGTAGGTATACATACAATACCTCATGGAGACAAAAGCAAAGAATGTTTTTAAGTAGGTAGGTATTAAAGTAATTATGAAATTATACTGAAGTAATTGAAAAATAATGAGAAAAATTGAGAGTTAATGTTTTGGTAGATAGGATAGACATACACTATCAATCTACTAAGTGGTGGTCCAAGAACCTGTATTTACCAGACCTTTGTTAATTTATGTAAAAGAGTGCATTTTATTCACTGTTATTTTAAGCTAAAAGTTTAACTCCCATGATCCTACCTACAGTTGACAATTAGGTAAGAACCAATTTTTATAATAACGAATGCCCATCTCGGATTCTCACTCTATGGAGGTGTCCGTTTTTAGTAAAAATTTAAAAGTAATTTCACAATGACAAATAATTTATTAACTCGCCAAACTTCTAGTCCGCTCTGAACACGAGGCGTATGGATGCGCTACTGAGTAAAAACGTCTGAAAGGGGTTTACACATGCGCTATTCCATCTTTAGTGGGGTCTAAAAATTTTAGCGAGCTTTTTGTGGGTAGAGCTAGAGTGTGAGTTTGTTTCTATTCGATCGCGAAAAAGTAAACGTAAATAATTTATATGGAATTAAAACAGCGCCATCTATGACTCACAAATCGCGCTGTTTTAAATCTAAAGAAATTCCACTTAATTTTTACGCGATCGAATAGTCGCTTTCGATTGAATTAATCGACACAGGAGTTTGGGCAGACAAAGATAATATGTAGATACAGAAACAAATAAAACTCGAGATTTTTCTACAACATATAATTCACACAGACAAAACGTGTATTTTATATAGTAGATAAGTGTTAACATTTACTATATTTATGATAAGTATTATGTTATTAATAAAATAACTAATAACTTTTCCGAGTTACAATATCTCTTACAAATATACTTTTATGAGGATTAAAAAAATACAAATGATCACAATTTGAAAACAATTGACGGAATGGTTTAGAAATTACAATATTATTAAGAGACAGAACAACAATACTTCAATAAGGTGACTTACATATCTGTATCGCCTATTAGGTGCGTTTAACGCAGTACAAGCGATTTTGATTTTCACCAACTCCTTACAGACCACGAAGAGCTATAAAAACACGAATAATTATATTATTATATAGTTAGCTACGTGTTAGCACTTTAATTAAGAAGGTTTATATTAAAAATAATACAATTATTTAGAAGAAAGAAAATATTGATTGATGGAATCATAAAGTAGTAAAAAATATTGCAATAAATCAATATATTATTATGATAGACATTCAGTACTTATTTTACAAATATCGCTTAGAACGCTGCTGCTGTAAATAAATTATATAATAATAGGCAAATTCTTATGCTGGATAATTATTTTATGCTACTAGCAAATGAATGATCATTGCATAATATAATTATCGTATTGTAACAAATTTTTTTAAACAAAAAAAAACCCATGCTTTTATGTTAATATTTGAATAAAAACAGTAATATTTTAACGTAAAATTTGTGACTTAACTGACTACTACAATTTACTTACACTAACAAGCAATATAATTTTTATTTGGCACTTTTATATTAATGTGCCTATTAATTTTAATATTATAAATGTAGGTTTAAATATTGAAAGGGAAATGGTCCTTTTTCATTTAGTGTAACGTCATTATGACAGGTATCAACGTAAGTGGCGGTGTAACTTTCACTGATTAATACTTTTAAAAACTTTAAAAGGATTTATAATTGTGCCAAACACGGCTAAAACTCAAGTGATTTAAGGTCGGAGTATGCCCGACTAGTTTCGAACCCATACGGGGCCCTTAGTCATGAGCTGGTTCTTGCAACGCGGCACGATCCAAACTAGTCGGACATACGCCGACCTTATATCACGTGTGTTTTAGCCGTGTTTCATAATCAATTAAAATGTTGAAAACTTTCGAGCTTTTGTCTTTAACAAACGAATTATAACGAGTAATATTACATTCGAAACACGACCACCTAGTCAACGGGACGTTGCAGTTTTTTCTTAGCTTAGCGTGCATCAGATGGATGACGAAATTTATTTTTTTAGATATCAAAAAGTGTAAAGTTAAATTCATGTTTGTAGGGGTTGGTTCTGCAGAATATACGAGTAATATACTAATTTTAAGTGATATCATTAAAATTTAAAATTCTAGGAATCCAACATGCAAAGGAGATTATATTATGTAGCTTCGCTAACAACAACATCGATAAACATTTTTGCTTAAATTTCTTCTTAAACACTAAACTATGTGGTGTTTATGTTGCAGTCAAACCTTTAATATAAAAAATCTAAAATTTCTTTTGGCAAGATAACCAGAATACCTGTCTGGAGGCATACATAAACATTCTTAACCTTCAATCAATCAATCAATTTATTTATTTGCAGATACATGCATTATATATTCAGGCTAGTTGAATCATGATAATGAAGTTAATATAAATAATTCCTTGCATCCCAGAAACACTTTATGAAATATCAGCTGGTAAAAATCATTTTTGGCTGATTTCGTTAATTAAAAGTACATAGTATTTATATGTTTGATTGGATGAAAGTTTGCACTGCAGCAAAAACACTTACACCATATTACCTTATAAATAAGTGAGATAAAATATTTGTATATTAGTAAGTATATCTATCATTATGGAAAAGAAAATTTAAAAAATATAAAGTACTGGTCATCCATGAACAATGTAGTAAAGTATTATGTTGAACTAACAAAGTCGCATATAAAAGTTTGAGAAAAGTTTACAGCAAACTCAGTTAGAATTTAGTTTCAATTAAGATACGTATAACATAATAAAGATATAGCTTTAACGACAGTGTTAGTCCAATTTTTTTTTTTTTTTTTTAGTTTTTTATATGACGTAGATAAGAACTAAAAAAGCGTACGGTTATTAATGGGTAATTATATATCTAGGTGTACGATTCAAAACATGAGCCACTATGTAGCAGTGAGTTTTATTGTTGCAATTAATAAGTAGTAATGAGTTTTATGATCATCTAAAGCTAGTATTACACGATGGGCCATTACTGGCACATCAAATGTTTGGGGAGATAGCTACGTGTTGCATATAGGGCTGCCAACCGTACTATAATATTATAATATAGTATTGTACTGTATTTCGGGTCTGCGTACTATATACTGTTGAAGAAACGTATAGTACGCAAAAATACTATATTTTCAACAACTTTATGAACTTTTAATTTTTTCGTTAATTTCAGGTTCGATATTCGATATGATAGACAAGAAAATACAGTAAGTGTAAATAAATATAGTGTATAGAAAAACAATCGTGTTTTATCGCTTATTTCGTAATATACTACATTTTCTTTAAGCGTGCTATATTTTTTATGGCTAAATCTGAAAAATATGTAGGTACCTACTATATTTTTATCAAGAAATTTTGGCAACCCTAGATGCATAACACATCTACTCGATGGCAACATTCAGTGTTCATTCGTAGTTGCAAGGACACTTTTTATTTATCATAACGTATACGAGAAAAAGACGATGGTGGTCTCATTCCCGTACATTTTTTTTTCCGTTTGTAGAAAGAAAATCGATGTGCCACATGGCTAGAGGCTCGGGTTATTATTACTGGCTCACGTTCTGAACTGTACACCCAAATAAATAATAATAATTAATTAATTACCCTGCTGAAAGTTTTGTACTCAATAATACTTATTGCATTTATTATAGAAATTGGGGCATTTATTTATAGGAACACCTTTCACATTAACTATTTTCTTAATATTCGATAAAATATTATGACACAATATTGCAATCAAACTTATGGTATATAGACATGGTAAAAACAGTAAATTAATAATAATCTATTATTCGGTTTTGACTTATTTTAATGGAATGGTCAAGTTATTGCATTAATTTATGTCCAATTCTATAATATTGAAATAGACAAGCAGCTAAGTTCATTAAGAGGTTCAAATCCATACGGGCCCCGAATCATCAGCTTGTTTGTTAAACGTAAACAAAACTGTAAGTTTAGCTGATTTCCATTTAAATATTATAAAAAACACTCACGATATTTTAAATTATTAAAATTTATATCTTAGACAGAATATGCATGTATTTTAATTTTTTAAATCAATATCAAAATGGTAGTTATGATAAAATTTAAATCATGATAGGCAACTTTACCATTCTATACAAAACAAAACACATAAAATATCTGACATATTTTAAACATTCAAAGCAGCGCTTTTAAGCGCTTTGAGCGATTACGTACCACGACGTCACAATTTAAAAAAAAAATTGTATGTATTGGTTGGACAGATACAGAGGAAAATATATCTGGCCTTAATTCGGATCACATGCATATTCCTAGACGACACACATTGTGCTTTTGTCTATGAATGAACGCAAGATGTAAATTGTCCTCACTTTTCCAAGTGAAGTGACTGTTCGCGTTTGGCTTTGCTAGGGAAGGAGTGAGATAGGACTTACTGTAAACTGCTTCGTATCTTCTTTTAACTTTTCACCATCACAGTTTTAGAGAGAGAGCGCGCACAAAACGTATGTAGCGATAGATGTGCGAAGAAACTAACGGGAATTTATGCGGGACAGAGAGGTACTTATAGGATGCGTTGGAGTATAGGAGTGAGATAGGAATCGTTAGCTTAGCGCGAACAGTGACATCTATTGAATTATTTTATATTTGTTATTATTCACCACACTCAGCCTGCGAATGTATTGAAGAGTCAAGGAAATATAATTTACAAATACATAAAACTTTGGTGTATGGGTTCCTAAACTATGAGTTTCGTATCTCATTCATTTTGCCTCATAGTACGTTGATATAATATTGATTAATTCCCTCATTGGTTACGTGGTAAGATGATTCGACTACGGACAACGAGGTTCAGGGTTCAAATCCCGGGTCAGGCCAACAAAAAATTCGTTATTGGGGAAAAATTACATTAATAGCTGCCTGAAGTTGAGAGTGCACCTGTGCTTGCGCATACATTTGTGCACTATAATATCTCCTGCGTAAATGGTTAATTACTACATGAGCTTGGCCGCCAATATATTATTATTATATTGATATCAATATACTATGTGGCAGATTTTTGCTCTTTCATACATATATCCGCCCACTTTATTATGACGCGAGTATAATAAAGTGGGCGGATAATTGTGCCTCTGAGTATATATTCAGACATCTTGTTGAGGGCATCTTAGACCTCATCAGGGCAATATGCATCTCACAAACATAAAAAGAAATTCTACTACTACTAGTATACTAGTAACACTGATGTACTAGTATATTTCAAATCGTTAGGGCAAGTTTCACCACCTTCTGACAAGTGTTTGATAGTTTGAACATATGTTTTATCCCTTTCTTTAAGTCAAATGACAAAGACCAAAGGGAATAAGCTATACACCCCCTCTCATAAGTTGGTGAAACCGGCTCTTAAAATAATATATATTTTAATAATTGTCAATTATTAGTTTTCTTAAATCAATGTAGTTCTTAAAGCAAACAAAACAACAAAATATTAGTATAGTTTTTCTAATTTCAGAATACCAATACAGTATAGCTTTTGGATGTAGTTGTATGATGTTCAGAGAACCGTTGCTGCAAAAATATATTATTAATAACTTGGCAAATTCGTTAATAATACTCCCGATGTTCGGCGCGGGCTGGGAGGGGTGTAACGATGCCCAGCTCGCACGACTTTATACCCGCGCAGTCTTCCCTCGTCGCCCGCGTATCATGGGAGTGTCATCAACGAACTTGCCAAGCTATAATTACCATCTACCTGTGAGTGGTTGCTAAGCAACGGTTTTCTTTAACAGGTCGTCCTGTGTATAACTAAATAATTTATGTATTTTTGTGTCGAAGCAGTATAAGATGGAAGCGGGCTAACTCCACTCAGGGTTTATACGCGGTATCGTACCGGAACGCTAAATCGATTGGTTTAAATGTTACACACACATAGGCGTTAGTGTATCAACTTGCTACTACATGTAAAGGCAAACTGTCTTCATAAAAAAATAGAAGAACTATACTAGTACATTAATTTAACATAATAAATTAATAACACACTTGAAAAAACGCAAAGTAACAAGCTTTCTGGTTAATTGGTAGCGGTTTCTATGCATGCTTTTCACTCCTGGGTCGCTTCAGGTTCTGAAATGAATTATCGGTACAAGGTAAAGAAGAAATCCACACATATTAATCACAAATTGAAAATGTTACCAGTGAAGTTCCTATACAGTAAATATATCTATACTAATCTATACTAATATTATAAAGAGGTAAAGTTTGTAAGTTTGTAAGTTTGTCACATTTTTTAAATGGGGTAATCTTCGGAACTACTGGTCCGATTTAAAAAATTCTTTCACCAGTAGAATGCTACATTATCGGGGAGTGCTATAGGCTATATTTTATATTGGTATCATATATATTAGCCGAGTTATCACAGTTTTTGTCATACAGGTCGGACTGAAAATCCTCTTAAACAGACTTATTCGCATGCGCTGCCTTAACTATTGTGTAAAATTGAAATTAATGTATGGAGACTTTATGTATCTTTAGAAGTTCTACAAAAAAGTGCGCGACACCATATATCTATCTTCTATATATTAGCAGATATAGTACCTTTTGTGTTTTAAAAATTATTAATTTTATATACTTAGGTTTACGTCATTATTTATACAACTAAACTTTAATCCTTATTAAAATAAATTATTTAATAATCACAAGGATATTATAGAGATAAGATTTTCCCTTTACAGTATGTTAATTACTTAAATAGTTTCGGAGATAATACAAAATTTTTAAAAGACGCAGAAATTCCGCTATATGACGCCCGGCGCTTTCATTTACGTAGTTCCCGTTTCCGTGTGAATATGGGGATCAAACATAGCCTATGACACTCGCAAATAACGTAGCTTTCTATTGGTAAAACAATTTTTCAAATCGGTCCAGTAGATCTAGAGATTACCTCCTACAACCACACGAACTTTACCTTTTTATATTATTAGCATAGAAGTCTCTATTTCTCTTGGTCATACCACCACTCTCGAAGGACTGGACCGATTTTGCTAAGGGTAGGAGTAAGATAGAGAAGTTACAGGGTAGGGTAGGGTACGGGTAGGAAAGCGTAGGGGTAGTGTAGGGGTAGGGTAGGTTTAGGGCCGGGTTTAGGGTAGTGGTAGGGTAGGGGTAGTGGTAGGGTAGAGGTACGGGTAGGATAGGGAAGTGGTAGGGTAGGGGTTGGATAGGCGTAAGATAGGGGTACAGGTGGGATAGGGGTAGGAAAGGGATAGGGTACGGGGAGGTTAGGGGTAGGATGGGGGTAGGGTAGGGGTAGGGTGGGGGTAGGGGTAGGGTAGGGTAGGGGTAGGGTAGATGTAGGGGTTGGGTAGGGTAGGGTTGGGGTTGTGGTAGGGTAGGGGTAGGGTAGGGTAGGGGTAGTAGTAAAGTTGACATCGAAATTTACGCGGACGAAGTCGCGGGCGTCCGCTAGTAAAATATAAAATCCTAAGCCGACCTTAGCTGGAAGTCGAACCTAACTCCTCTCTGTTAAGTGTTCATAAAACGAGGTAGGTAAAGACCTGGTCCCTATGTCTGCTCTCGGAGGCTCATGTTCTAATGAATGAATGAATAAATAAATAAATGAATGAATGAATGATCGGTTATTCACAAAAATGTAAGTAGGTCGAATACGATGGTACAAATATAAATTGAGCCTTTACATTTTACCATAACTTTTGGATTTATTTGGTGTTCTTCTACGAACTATCATGGAAGTTTTATTAACCGGTAACCGGAAAACTTACCGTTTATAAAATCTGTCGGTTAGTTGAACGTACAAATAGCGGTTGGCTCAAACATTGGCGCCAATACGCCAATATTCATAACGCTTGCGGTGATTTGTTCAAACTTTGTCGCCAATACACTGTATTTTGTCCTAGTACTATATATTTCGAATAAATAGATAATTTTCTCATTATTTATAGTTTGGCTAGGCAGGGAGAACAACAAGAGCGTAGGCAGAGTGTTAATAGATTGTCAAGGAATTCCTTAACCCTACGTCCTTTGGTTACAAGTCCAGGTCTCTGCTCGGAGTTTCTCTCTCTGCCACGCGACGGACCCGGCACCCGCACGGTGAATCCATGGAATTCTAAGATATTTGTCTCACAAATATTGGCATAAAATCATCATATTCATCATCAATCTCCTATTAAAAAGTGGATGCACAATCAACGACCATAAAACATTCCCACTCAATGAGTGCCAAACACAGCTTTTTAGCACTCAATTAAAATAGTCCTATTTACAAATTCCTTAAACTTAACTTAACCTTAAACTCAATCCTTAAGTTTCAATTTGCTCTGAATTTGGAATTTTATTGAATAGTGGACTATGTTTAAAGGAATCTATACTAATATTATAAAGCAGAAGAATTTGTTTGTTTGTTTGTTTGTTTGTTTGTTTGTTTGTTTGTTTGTTTGATTGAACGCGCTAATCTCAGGAACTACTGGTCCGATTTGAAAAATACTTTCAGTGATAGATAGCCCATTTATCGAGGAAGGCTATAGGCTATATATTATTTTCAAAAAAATTAGGGATCCTTCCTGAAACTCCAATAATGTAACCCAAGGTGTACATGGCGTGTGTTCGCGCCTTCCCAAAAGTCTGCTAATTCGCTCAAGCATTGTCATTGCTATTCAAAAGGCCAAGGGGTTGCAAATACAGCAGCATCATTCACTCGACCGTGAAATGACTTCACTCTCAACCAACACGCGCACTAGACGGTTGTAGCTTGCCAATTTGTCATCGGACCTAACATTACTTACAATAAACCTTTTCAACCTTCTCCAAGTTTTTCCTTACCAGCGTGCGCTGCAAAAACTATTGATTTTAGAATAAAATAATGTACAACAACTTTGTAGAACACATAATTTTCTACAAAAAATGTCGCGACAGCATATATCTATCTATATATATATCTATCTATCTATCTATACTATAATAAAAGAGTAGAAATCGAGTGTCTGTACTTTGACCAAATTTAACTAAAATCAAGTTAGGGCGATTAGAAATGAGCAATAGAATACAAAAATATTTTTTTTAATTTTCTTGCCTGTCTGTCTGTCTGTCTGTCTGTCTGTCCTTCTGTCTGTATGTTCGCGCTATTCTCTGGTTCTGCTGAACGGATTTTGACGCGGTTTTACAAATAGATAAGGCAAAGTTCAGGGCAACATATAAGCTTTGTTTCATTAAAATCAGACAAATAGAAAAAAAGTTATCTTGAAAAAACCGGATTGCTCAAATTGATTCGCAGGCGTTATTTGGAGAAACAAGTTTTCCACTAAAACTGTGTAATATGGATATTGAGGCACATATTCTATACTCAACTGACCAATTTGTTTGTTTATTTGGTTGAACACGCGAAGCTAATCTCAAGAACTACTTAAAAGTTCAGGTTCAAACTGAATAATCCTTTTTGTGTTTAAATAGTCACTTTGTCTACTTTTTTATCGTATAATGTTATGCAAGATTTATTACTATAAAAAGAGCACGAATTTGGCGCAATAGCTATTAAATACTTATCTATACTCTATACTTATAATAAAACTGTAACAGGTCAAATTACAGAACTTTTTGATTAATTTAAAAAAAAAAAATTATCATAGGGCATTATACAATCGATACTGAATTCAAAAACATTTTTTTTCGATTATTTGTCTGTCTGTCTGTCCCTATTTTTTGTTGACCAGGCATCACACTGAAACTACTGAATGAATTCAAATGAAACTTAGCACGGTTTGAGAACATAATACGGAGCAGGTTATAGAATACTTTTTATAGTACTTTTTATAGAAAATAAAATCAGAAGGGGGTGAAATAGGGGTTGAAAGTTTGTACGAAAAGTCTTCCTCTTTTCCTGGTCAATTTACCCAAGCCAGCCTTCGACCTTGACTACGGCTGGGTACTTTACCCAAACAAAAAAAAGCGCGGCCTTCGGCCGAGGGTTTGTAATATGGCCTCTGATCGTGGCTACGGCTGGGCATTTTACCGATGCACAAAAAACTATATTGTATCCAGAGTTTGTGATAGTTATAGGATATAGTTTCTGATAGAGCCTTCGCGCACTGTATTGTGGCCCGGCCTACGGCCGGGAGTTTATGATACAGCCTTCGACCGTGACTACGGCTGGGCATTTTACCCAAGCACAAAAAAAGCGTGGCCTTCAGCCGCGCACTGTATTGTAGACCGGCCTTCGGCCGGGGGTTTGTAATATGGCCTTCGACCGTGATTACAGCTGGGCATTTTACCCAAGCACAAAAAACGGAACGCGCAGCCTTGGCCGCGCACTGTATTGAAGCCCGGCATTCGGCTGGGAGTTTATGATACAGCCTTTGACCGTGACTACGACTGGGCTTTTTATTCAAGCACAAAAACCGGAACGCGCGGCCTTCGGCCGGGAGTTTATGATACAGACTTTGACCGTGACTACTGCTGGGTATTTTATCCAAACAAAAAAAAACTCGGCCTTCGGCCTGGGGTTTGCAATATGGCCTCTGATCGTGGCTACGTTTGGGCATTTTACCGATGCACAAAAAACGGAACGCGCGGTCTTCGACCGTGGCTACGGCTGGGCATTTTACGCAGACACAATTAATTGCACGCCGGCCGTCGGCCAGGGGTTGGATAGAGCCTCCTACGATGGCTACGCCTGGGCATTTTACCCAAGCACAAAAAAAGCGTGGCCTTCACCCGCGCACTGTATTGTAGACCGGTTTTCAGCCGGGAGTATGTGATAGGGCCTCCGACCGTGGCTACGGCTGGGCATTTTACCCAAGCACAAAAATAGTATGTACTTTGTTGTGCACCGTCTTTCGTTCGGGGGTTTGTGATAGGGTCTTCGACCGTGGCTACGGCTGGGCATTTTACGCAGACACAATTAATTGCACACCGGCCGTCGGCCGGGGGTTGGATAGGGCCTCCGACGATGGCTACGACTGGGCATTTACCCAAGCACAAAAAATGCGCACTTTATTGTACACCGGCCTTCGGCCAAGGGTTGTGATTTTTATATACAAAACATACGAAAATATAAATAGAATGGGCGACGGGGTCGAAAATGTACATCGATTTTCACGCGGACGAAGTCGCGGGCATCTGCTAGTTTAAGTATAATTTTCTTAATCAATAATTCTAAAACTGTCAAAGCAGAATTGGCCAATTTTTAAGTGATTTTTTCTACATGATTGTGCATCCTTTTATTATAAGAGTAATAAGTGCATAAAATATAAACTAATAACTATAATGTATTTTCCAGTGAAATATTTATATGAAAATAATAATTATATATTATTTAAATTTTATATTGATTTTTATATATTGTAGTGAGTACATAATATTATGTACTAATGTATATTTAATGTGCACGCTGACGCCTTCATCCGCGTGGATATAATTTTATTTCTGGGGTAAACTATTTCCTGTCTTTGTATACATTTATTATTACGTATATCACCCCTACACTACAAATAAAAACCATTCAACAAAGTTAAGTTCGAAATCGCATGCTGATTAGAAATAACTCAGTAGCTTTTTGAAGTCTAGCATAGTCGCTTTTTTTATCATACCTGATTTTTTCTCCACCATATTCTGGGAAACGAAATCTCGAAGTTTAGAATAAGCCTCTTTTATTCTGGCATTTACAATGACAATGTGAAAGTTATCTGGCTCCTGACCTGAAATAGTGAATTCCTCTTCTAAGAAAGTGGTTTTGAAGGTTAATCTCACCAGGCTGCTTCAATTGGGGATGGTGCACTTAAGGTAATAATCAGGGACGTAGCTACCGCCATATCAACCGTATAAATGATACGGGGCCCCTCGGACTACAGGGGCCTTATGTGTGAAATCAAAAATTAGACTTTACTAAATTTTGATTTCACACATAAGGGACAATGTTGATTAATTTGTTGCTTCCCGAAAAATAATTCCGTTCTTTTCGTTTCTTTTGTCAGAAATGTTTACCCTTTATTTGGGGCCTCTTAACTATTTTTGATACATGTTCAACTCTGTAAAAATTTCTATCCGATGTTTATAATATTATTGACTAGGACACACAGCTGAGTAACATCTCTAATGCATAAACTCTAGTCTGCTATAGACACTTCTCGAAAGGTAAAACTCAATATTCAATAGTCCAATGTGGGACCTCATGAACTGAAGCCACACACCACTTATAACCAAGTTGGTAGACAAATAATAAAAACATTAAAACTGTCATCATCATTATCAGTCCATTTTAACATACAGGGCCAGGCCTCCCTCCTTCTAGGAGAAGGGATACAGTGCTGAGACCTACCATGCTGCTCAGTTCTTTCGTGACACACAATCACACATTTCAAGCCCAGGACCTCATGATCTGAAGCCATTTAAGTTAAGCACTATGGCCAACAAGACAGTAACAAAACATACCATATAAAATTTCCTTTTTAGCTGTTTCAAGCCTTTTCTTTAATGCTTCCTCATCTTCAGTGTTACGTCCTCGCAAACGTCTCTCTAGCTCTTTGATAGACGGTGGCATCACAAACACAAGCAATGGATCCAAGTCTGTGTTTTTGATTTGTTTCACACCTTCAATATCAATGTCAAGAATGCATATCTTCTCCTGACGACGAACATCTTCTACTGCACGTTTACTGAAATTTTGTTTTATTCTTTGATAAGAATGGATTTTTTTAACCGAGTTTAAAAAAGGAGGAGGTTCTCAATTCGACACGTTTTTTTTTAATGTTTGTTACCTCATAACTTCGTCATTTCTCAACCAATTTTGAAAATTATTTTTTGTTGGAAAGAATATACTTCCAGATTTAATTGGCATGAAAATCGGTTCAAAAATTTTATGTTAATATCTTTAATTAATACGCCACTTGCTTGGTACTGCCATCAAAGTGATCAGAAGGTAGCACATGCAGTGTTATTTTTCACTTTTTAGTTTACTATGGTAATATGGTAGTAAATTAATTGCACAAGACCCAAAATTATCACATTTAAATGGTTAAGTGTTAAACTATAAAGCTTCTTTGTAAAGCAAACACTGTTTTTTATAGTAGATCACTATAATCCTTAAACCTTAAATAAATAGTACTATGATTACTAAAAGTAGTAATTGTCAGTTTTAATCATAAATAACACTCTATTCTATACAACTAAGTGAAGTTCAAAGATGCAGGAAATTTATGGCTTAAGTTTTTAACTTGTATTGTTATTGTATAAAATGTGCTAGAAATACCTACTTCTTATATACTCATTGTTTTTAAATTATATTCAAATACATTCAGACAAGTAGGCTTTTATAGAAGCACTTTTGCAAAATCAAATCTGTTAGTGGGTAGTGACACTACAAGCAGCTTCTGGAAGAAGATTCTACCAAGAATACCCAGCATGATATTCAGCAGCAGTTGCTCTTTAAAAAATAATAATAATATCTTCCTGATCCAATTCCAAATTTAAACCCTTGAGCTTATCATTCATAGTTAATCACTGGCCAGGTACCAGGCAGTTATTCCATTAATATTATATTGTATATACAACAAAATAGCACTTAAAAACCAATCAAATACATATTGACGGCCGCGTGGCGCAGTGGGTAGTGACCCTGCCTTCTGCATCCACGGCCGTGGGTTCGATTCCCACAACTGGAAAATATTTGTGTGATTAGCATGGGTGTTTTCCAGTGTCTTGTGCATTTATTTATTTATACATTATATAAGTATTTATATGTAGTATATAATTGTATATTAATATTATAATATCAACTATCTTAGCACTCATGACACAAGCTACTCTGTATGCTTACTTTGGGGCTAGATAGTGATGTGTATTGTTTAAGTATATTTATAAATACATCAATCTTTATCATTCTCTACATGGAAATTAAATAAAATTATTATCTGATAACAATACAAACAACAGTGTTATCGATTTAGTTTCACATGTAAAATAACTTAAAGAAACATTAGTTTAATGACGAAACATAGACAAAGAATATTGAAAATAATAGTTTAGACTATAAATAGTACCCCTGAAGTATTGCACAAGAGTTAAAATATTCTCGTAGTATACATTTAAGCAATTTAAATATAAATTTTGTTTATATGTCATAAAATAAATACATGGCATACTGTTCTCAAGGAGCATATAAAATGACTCCCATTAATACAGTATACAAGTTGGTGACGTTGTTCAGGCAACAGTCAGACAAAATACACAGTTTTAAAACATGAGTATAACAGTTGGATGTGATAGTCTTAAGCATGTAATAATTGATAGTCATTTTTTTGTAATAATTGATACATAAGTTTTAATTGGTTGAAAGTCAGCCTGACCTCCAAGAAGTTGAAACATAAGCAACCTAATTAAATTATTACTTGTGTAAAGGATAGGACAGCATACATAGCATACATAATATTATAAGAAATCAAGAAGGCCTTCTATACATAAGACCCTACATATTTTAATATGCATGTGGCAACCTCAAAGAGTTTGCACAACAGAAAGCTAGCTGTTTCTCCTGCATGGCAGCATTTAAAAGGGAATGCCCATCCCTGGCCCAGGCTAACCATAACCACCTGGCAATTTACTTATAATTATGAAATCATTACTTTATCAAAAAAGGTTTGCTACAACGTTTTATGACATTTTTAATTCATCTTTAATTTGTCCACAACGGGAACAAGCTAAGATCATTGACCTCTCAGCCTGAGTTTTATGAAAATTTTTGAAGACTTATGAATATAGGTTTGTCCGTCTGTTTTCTTGTTTATTAAGCTTGTTGGTAACAGAAAAAAATAGATAATACAGCTTCAAATGTTACTACACCTCTTTGGTACACCATCAAACATTTTGCAATAGAAGAGCGACAAAAGAAATGTATTTTTCTTCAAGAAATATACTTTTATTGAGCCAATTATTTAACCAGGTCCTTATTTATACATCATATAACCATCTCAATTTACTTATGTACAGGTATACCTGGGTTCCCTGGGCCAACATTGTATGGGCTAGTGGGCCCTTTAGAACACAGTTGCATGCTTGCATTAATCATGCAAGGTAGACAGGATTTTTACTCTGCTCTTTGACCCTACTGTTAGAAAACTATAGCCTGGCAGGCTCAACTATTATAGATTTTAAGCATGCTTTAATAGTTAAAATATTGTATAAAAAATCTATACCACTGTATATTTTGTTTGAATGAAATAATAACCTTTCCCTTGCTTACTATTAAATAAGCTGTGTACAAGATATTTTAGTTTTTCATATTGAGTTTTATATCCTAAATAGTAAATAGATAAATGTAATAATAAATTACTAAAGTACTTATGTATATCCTTACACATAATACAAAGTAATAAACAATGACTAGTTTTTAGGTTTGATCAACAAAAGGTTGGCATCTTGCCAAAAATGTATTCAGCACATGGCCGTGTGAGAAAAGGAGTTATTTACCTGGTTCCATACATGTTTCCACTGAATATTGCATTTTCAATAAATTCACCTCTATCAATAGCAGCTTTCATTTCCTCTACAGTGGTGAAATGATAATGAACTCCGTCCGTTTCTCCCGGTCGAGGGCCACGGGTTGTGTGGGACACGCTAAAGCCGAATTTATCCGGAAATTCTTTCAGTAGACGCTTCAATAACGTACTTTTGCCTGAACCCGAAGGTCCACACAGCACCAGGGGACGCGGACCTTTTTGCACCATTGTAGCAAATGCTGAAAAAAAATACTATCATAGGTTATGAAAGCCGCAAATAATCAATTTCAGAAACATCAAACGTGTCTTACCTTTGAAGAAATACGTGACTGTAATACGTTGTAACGGTATGATAAACGATCAATATCGCTGTAATAATAAAATAAATATTATCTCTATTTAGCGGTATCCAATACGCACTAAACTGTAAATGATGTAAACAAATTTTTGGGAAACAACAATAGTCTTTTTGAGTTTTTTATTAAAAGCTTTTTTAGCTGTAACTCATGACATGACTGTGACAGTTGAGTGACACTGACAGGAATCTATTAGTCTGTGAGTGACAGCCAGACAAAGATAATAAATAAACAGCCAGAGAGTTCCATTCATAAACACTCATAAATTCCATTTTTGTTAACTTCTTCTTTTATTTTAGGTGTTTCTTTACCGACCAAACAATATTTTATCTTTAGAGGTATGAGAACTTAATTATTTTCAAACTCTTACAGTGTTTATTTATTTTGAATAAAAGCGCTTGAGTACTCTCGTTGATCGTATTTTAAAAATAAAAAATAAAACAGCGTCTATGGTTCACACAGCTGTTCTGAAAAAACATACATTTCATATCTTTTTATTTCAGTTTGTAATGTATTTCAGTTAATATCATTTCATTAAATACATTTAATTATAAAAATATTTTAAATATCAATATATTGTGAAAAAAATTACATTCAACTAAATAATTCAGTTATGAATTTCAAACAGTAGTGTTGTCATTTCCGATATAAAAATATTCGACCAATCGTAGCGTAAGCTGGCGCATCTCGAAGCTCGTTGGTTATTGTTATGTGAAATATGAATTTTGTTCGTTAATTTCATTTCATTTTCAATTTCAATCGGACTGTGCAAGAACTGCTAGAAGCTAGAGTAATAGTAGAATTATCGAGAACTACATTTATTGACCAGTGGTATGCATATTGCATTTTAATATTTAATATTTATCGTTGTAAACTCTGACAAAGAGACAATAAAGTCGAGGCAAGAGAAAACAACGGTATAAAGTTTTAAAGTTTTTTGTTGTTCAGAGAAGAACCGTCGTAATGGAGATACAAGTCAGAAGGAAACCAAATGTAAGGTTTCTTCTTTTATTCGAAGACTATAGAGTAGAACTGTATAAATAGCTGTTGGATCATAATTTTTCTGTACAGGTTCATGACCAGGAAAACGTGTACGGGCCAAAGGATGTTGGCGTTTCAGTTCCTCTGAAGTTGGGGTTGAATGTTCGAGGGGCACTTGGAGAGCTCAACTCAAACACGACTTTCGCATCAAAGCCTGCCAACACTATCATCAAGGGTTCTATTCCCTGCGAAACTGAAAACAAAATACGACGATCTGGCCGAAGGTACCCACATATTTCCGTATAAAGTTTCGCCATTACGATTACTATGCAAAATTAAATTATATTAAATAACTGTGATTATTATTGAAAATATGTTGTTAAACTTATAGTTTAGATTAGATTTAGTTTTCCATAATAACTTGATTTCTTTGAAATCTTAAATTACAAGCAAAGCACAGTAAGACAAAGACACATTGATTTATTACCTACCTACATGAAAGTTAAATAATTGTATAGAAAAAACAGTCTGGTTTATTAGGTTTGGTTAGTTATTTTTTTTTTATTACTTATTTTTTTCACTCAGTAAGTGAGACTCTTTGGTACCTATCCATCTCTTTTCTGTGAACCTCTGACTTCACAATTACATGCAAATTATAGTAGCATACTTACCATCTTACCATCAGGTGAGATTGTAGTCAAGAAGATTATAAAAATCGCAAAATAAGCTTCATTAGTAAAATATAATATCGAGTTGATTAAAATTCTCAATTCCCAGGTGTTGGTGTAGGTGTGCACCTGACCTTATCAAATTGTCCAGATGGTCAGAGTTGGACATTGGAAATTGTTTGATGAATTAATTTAATATGTGACTCACCAGGTTACATAGTAACCTGTGATTGTTGTTGAGTTGAGCTGTGATTAAGAAACATACCTCTATACATCTAAACTCTCAAATTAATACATGTAAGAGTATAGAACCATCATTAACAGCTGATGGATGTCCACTGCTGGACATAGGCATTTTGCATGGACTTCCAAACACAACAGTCTAGCCGCCAACATCCAGTGGCTTCCTGCAACCCTCTTGTTGACCTCTGTTCACCTAATGGGGGGGGGGCTCAACCAACACTAAGTTTTCCATTATAGGGTTGCCGTTCCAGCACCCTGGGACCTCAACATCCATCGGTTCTTCTAAATTTGTGCCCTACCCATTGCAACCTCAGCTATGCAACTCGCTGAGTTATGTCAGTGACTTTGTTTCTTCTGTGGATCTTCTCATTTCAGATTCAATCCTACAGAGAATCTACAAGCATAGCTTGATCCAGCACTCGCTGTGTAACTTTCATGTCTTCTTATGAGGTCTACAGTTAGAAACCAAGTCTCGGATCTGAAAGTCACTCGAACTTACAGATCCTTAAAGAAAAAAATTTAAAGTAAGAGTTAAGGATATAAAATGTAAAATGTATTTTTTTTTGTTAATAGCTATAAACATGTTCAATCCAAAGTTGACACTGGATTGTCTATTAGGCCAGTTCAGCCATCTTCAAGACCACCTCTTCGAAGAGAGGAAAGCACAGGCAGCCTTGCAGCTCGAGCAGTGGTATCTAGAGTAAGTTTTCATTTTCTCTTTCTGTTTACATAAATATTAGTTGTAAACAAGAACTTTTTTATTATTTTTGTATGTACTACTGCAGTGATCTGTGATAGAATTATTAGTACTAAGATCAGCAAATACACCACTACCAAGGTATTTAGATTTGTAGTATAAGGCAAGCAGAGGTCCATTAATGCTTTAATTAATTTTCTTCAAACTTTAGAGAGTCTGGATTGTTATGAAGAATATTTTATGTAGGTAAAATTAGCATAAAAATATGTTTCTCTATTGCTTTTGATATAGTCATAAATGAAACATTGCCTAGGCTCTGAGCTGCAACTCTGAAAAATCCTTTTTGCCAATCACCAAAATATAGTTTTCCATGAGTAGGTACATAACTAAAAGTAGAATTCATAGATATTGTAGGGGCACCCTCTGGGACTCATTCAGCCCTGAGTGTCGAATTTAACCTCCATTTGTTTGAGAATTTCACACTCGGCTTGTGAATGATCTCCTTGGTGGTGCCCCTACGTCTATGAATTCCACTGTAAGTACACTTTATACATACTTGCTCAGCCTCCACTAGCGTGTAGTGTGATAGTGGTAGGTATTTATTAAATATTTCTTTTTAAATTTGCAGGCTGCATTGAAGGATGCACAGAACAAGTCAACTGAATTAAAAGAAAGGGTAAATGTATTTGTGCAAGCTAAGAAAGTTACGCAGGTGAAGAAAAAACTCCCCACTCTTAAAGAAAATGCCAAAGAAGTTAAGAGCTTACTTAATCCTATCAGAGGACCAACAGAATCACTCTGCAATCTCAAACTGGGCGATGATGTATCTACAAAAGCTAAGGAAGTGGAGCCTATTCCCAAGCTACCCATTGAAATTGAAGACATTGATGCTGGTGATATTGATAAAGTAAATCTTCTGTCATACTACATTAAGGACATATATAGATATCTGACTAAACTCGAGACAAAGTATGCTATTAAGAAAGATTACTTAGCAGACCAGGTAAGCTATTTTCAATTTTTTAAAAAAAAAAGATATATATATATTAGGTTGTTTAATGAAGTGTTTTAATGGTTATGTTAATTTGGTTCTTTGGACTTCGGCCTTCGGTTGAGCTATGTAAAACTACGAGTTTATCTTACAAAGCCCACATGTCTCAGAGTTTGTTAAGTCTGTCTGACCCAGTCATTATTAACATCTGATGTTTGTAGTTGAATAAAAATAATGATATTTATTTTCAAGTCACCAGATATATGAATATAATAGATTGATGCCCCAACCCCTGTGCTAGAGAACCATGTGTTCCAGAGTGAAACATACGGTCCCTTCCAAGGAGTGTCTCTGAGTATATAATCATCATCATCATCATCATCATCATCATCATATCAGCCGATGGACGTCCACTGCAGGACATAGGCCTTTTGTAGGGACTTCCAAACATCACGATACTGAGCCACCTGCATCCAGCGAATCCCTGCGACTTGCTTGATGTCGTCAGTCCACCTGGTGGGGGGTCGGCCAACACTGCGCTTACTAGTGCGGGGTCGCCATTCCAGCACTTTCCTGGCTCTGGCAGAGTATATAAGCTAAGAACAAAACAAAAAGGAAAAATAATTACTTTATCACTATAAGACTGCCAAGCCATTTGCAGCAGCAGTAACTGTTTGTCTTTGTGGTGATGAGACAAATTATGAGGCAATTGTAATTGAATGTTTGTCCCTTTCGATTACAAGCTGTCAAAAACACAATCCCTGAGCAGCTATACTTTAGTACCTTATCAGGTGAAAGATGTCCATTGCTGGACATGCTCTTGCATGGACCTCCAAGTACAACAGTCTCGAGCCGCCAGCATCTAGCGGCTCCCTGCAACCTGCTTGATATCCTCAGCCTACCTAGTGGGGGGTTGACCAACACTGCACTTTCTGGTATGGTGTTCACTATACTATACTAGTAGTAAAGTCCATTTAGTTTTTATGAATTAATTTCCAGGCTGCAATTACTGGAAGGATGAGAGCAACTTTGATTGACTGGTTGGTAGAAGTACAACATCAGTTTCATTTAACATTGGAGACCTTCCAATTGACAGTCGGTATTATTGACCGCTATTTGCAGGTAAATATTATTTTAAAATACTGTTCAGGTTAAAGACCATCACCTTTTTTCTTCATGTGTAGTTCTTCTTCTTCTTTCCTGGGCCTTTTCCGCACTTAGCCACTAGGGGTTGGCCGTTGTACATAGATTCATTTGGTGCTGGTTCCCGCTGGAGTCTACATGTTTAATTAACTATAAAAATGATTATTATACACAATATAACCCTTAGCACCAATATTTTAACGTGAAAGTTTGTGTGTGTGTGTGTTCTTCACGCCAAAGCTCCTGAACCAATGTGGTTGAAATTTGGAATGGAGATTATAATCTGGATTAACAGATAGGCTACTTTTTATAATTTAATAAACCAAATTTCACACAGTTATCTATAGATCTTTATTAGTGTAATAAACGAACAAAAAATTAAAACACTTATAACATTCAAGATCACAGAATTCTTGCTTGCTGTTAGCACTTTTTAATAGAAACTGCACTGGAATCGAGTCCTTGGCTCTGCTCGAAATTCCATGTCTTTACAAGTTAGCCCTTGACTACAATCTCACCTGATGGTAAGTGACGCAATCTAAGATGTAGGCGGGCTACAATCTCACCTGATGGTAAGTGACGCAATCTAAGATGTAGGCGGGCCAACTTGTCAGGAGTAGGATGAAAATCCACATCCCTTTCGGTTTCTACACGACCTACCAAATGTAATCAGTCCCCATGACGCTCGAGTCACTGCAAATTTAGCATCCTGGGCTCCTCTACCATGGTCTGCAGCTGGTGATGATGTGTGTGTGTGTGTGTGTTACAGAAAGTGACAAACCTGCCCAAGAGTCGGCTACAGCTGGTCGGCGTAACAGCACTGTTCATTGCCAGCAAATACGAGGAGGTATATACGCCTACTATCCACGACTATATCTTCATCACGGACAATGCATACACTGTGACGGACTTGCGCAAGTGCGAGATTGATATGCTGTCCAAACTTGATTACAGCCTCGCAAAGCCGATACCTATCAGTTTTCTAAGAAGGTTAGTTTATTTTTATTGCATGCCTAAAGTTATTGCTTAAAGGGGAATGTCCACCATAATTTGCCATTTCATATTTAATTTTAAATAAGAAGAAATTGTGTTTCTAAAATAGTTAACTCTTTCCAGATTTGTAAAAGCAGCACACGGTACGTCCACAAATCATCACCTTGCAAAATATATGGTTGACTTGTGTTTAGTGGACTACTCAATGGCACACTACAAGCCTTCAGAATTGGCCGCCGCAGCGCTGTGCCTGTCACTGCACCTTCTGTCAGATGAACCTCTAACAGAAGTATGGACTCCTACTATTAAATACTATTCGGAATACACCTTGGAACACCTAGAACCTATTATTAGGAAGATTGCCAACATCGTGGTTGGTGTACAAAAGTCCAAATTTCAAGCAGTCTACAACAAATATTGTAATGTGAAATTAGGCTCTGTAGCGACTCTGTCGAAGTTAAAAGGCGAAGCCATACTCAAGCTAGCTGAGCAAGCGTAGGTATTTATAAATGATTAATTTTAAAAATAATGATTTGTGATAGATTTTGATACTTGAATGTAATTGTATGTAGTTTAGCTCTTTCGTATACAGCTGACTTTCCATTTTGATTTCTTGTGTGAGGGTGCAGAGTAAAATTGTAGTAACAGTCATATTTCAGAAAATAACAAAATTATTGAATACTAAAACACGAAAAGGGAATTTTTTTTATGTATTTTAGAATTAAAACTGTCGTGAGTGTTATTCATGTTTGGATCGTGCCGCGTTGCAAGAACCAGTTTATGACTAAGGGCCCCGTATGGGTTCGAAACTAGACGGGCATATTACGACCTTATATCACGTCAGTTTTAGCCGTGTTTTATAATCAATTAATATTTCATGTATTTCATAACATTCGGTAAATAAATATAAAGGCTGAAATTTTTTTTCAAATTCGAATTATAGAAAACTTCTACCTTGGTAAAGATTTTCATATTGTTTTAAAATGATAATTTTGTAAGATTTTCACTTTTTAGAAACTTTTTTAACTTTGCCTTTAGTTTCAAAAGCATCTTCCCACAAGTTCAATGGAAAGGCATAAATGTTACAAGTTTTATTGTAAATGTGTGTGTATTGTTTGACTGACTTTTTGACATAAGGTTTCTTTTAGGTACCTGTTTTATTTAAGATTTTAATTTTTAGACATAATTGTATAACTGTTATTATTAGTGAGTTGATACACATCATTATGTTGAAATAATATTATTATATTGTAAACGACAAAACATTGTATTGAAGGTATAGAATACCAATAGTGCCATATTTTACGAAAGTTTTTATGGTACAAATACAATGTGATTAATACCTAATGTCGTGATGTGACTTTTTGTAGTGATGTACTGATTTTTTTCGAACTTTACTGCGGTATTTTGTAAACTCATGGACATGGAAACATGGTTTATGTTTGCTGCAAGTATTTTTAAATATTGTATTTAGATTTTTTATTTATCATATCATACTCAGAGGCACAATCATCCGCCCACTTTCATATTTTTGCGTCATATGTAAAATGGGCGGATAATTGTGCCTCTGAGTATATTATATTCGATGTCAGATTTTCCAATGTAGCGTGATGTATTCTAGGTACTAATGTTATGTTTATTGTATAATGTATTATATTGTAATTTACATGCATATTATAGCAGTAGCGCGACTCCTGACTAGTTTTCCAATGAAAACACGTGACTGCACATACACTATTAAAATATACATGTATACCTACCTATTTACTGTATTTCGTATGTGTTTTGTATTGAACAATCACAAGATGTCAATTACAGTTGTAATATTTTTAACTTTAAGACGTAATATGACCATTTAAATTAACCTACATACTTTGGCCTTGGATGTAGTAGAAAATAGCACAAAGCCTTGTGTGTGTGAAAACTCTAAAAACGTCAGGACAGCAGAAATGCGTTGTTAAATTATTTAGATTTTTTTTTATTCTTTACAAGTACTCGCCTGCTGGTAAGTGATGATGCAATCTAAGATGGAAGCGGGCCTACTTGTTAGGAGGAGGATGAAAATCCACACTGTTTCTACATGAAATCGTACTGGAACGCTAAATGATAAGTGTGGCATTTGAGACCCTGTTTACCCTATCATTAAATTAGTGTAGGTAAATGTTCCTACAATCTGTTATTGGTTAAAAGTTAAAAGTTTGAAATCATGACAAACACGTTAGTTTGAAGCTGTAGCTACCCTCAGCTCACCCAGAATTTTTTTATCTGACTGTTCTGCGTTATTCAGTTTTAGATGAGTCCCGAGACAAAAATGACAAAAGTAAAAAAAAGGATTTCTTTTCCCATTGTGAGAAATGACTAAACTTTATCCCCCCCACACCTTTCAAGGCAAGGGCGCTTACCCACACACGTTTACGACGTAAGAGCAAATAATTACTTTAACATGAAACTGAACTGACATCGGACTTAAATAGTGACAGACAGCTCACCCAGAACTTTTCATTTTTATCTGACCAGTTGTTCTGCGTTATTCAATCTAGATGGGATCCAAATTAAAGATAACGGAAATTTAGCATGTACAATTATTGTACATTGTAGGTACACTAAAGTGATTTATCGCTAACATAATGTGCGCCACACACGTTTACGACCTAAGAGCAAATAATTATGAGATTTTAACTTGAAACTGAACTGACACGACCAAAATAGTACTGATCTGTAAGCATTTATTATAGCTTTTTAATATATTTTGTATTTTTATTGTACCTAGTGTTTAAATTGTTTAAAATAAATTGAATTGTTGTATTTTAATTAATAAAGATGTTTTATTGAGTAAATGTTTATTTTTCAAATACTACCCTAGTTACCTACCGATATAATATTTAGGTCATACTCTCACAGTTAGAAAAACTCATAATTCCAGACTTTCAGCCATCATCCAATTTACCTACTTAACTTTAAATAAATACTTAAATTCAACAATTATCCTCATCGTCCATTAAAACCGAATTAAGCTTACAAAATTTTCTCGTAAATCTCTTCTTGGATAGAATAATGAATTGACAGGTCTCATTAAAGTTTTCAATGACTGTCTGATAGATGTAATAAAAGTTAAAGAAATGGAGCGAATCACCCGAGAGTCTGCTAACTGCCAAACTACTCGAGTTGTATTAGGTACTAATTTTAATTTACATTCACAATGAAGAATTTTCTTTTTATTTATGATCTACTTAATAAGGATAGAAGATTTTATCGAAGTGCCGTTATACTTAAAAATGTACAAACCTCGGAATCCACAGCCAGTCAATATGTTTTTCTTTTTTTTGTGTTGTGATCTTCACACAATATTAATATTTAATATTATAAAGGCGAAAGTTTGTGTGTTTGTGTGCATGTTTGTTCCTTCTTTGCGCTGCGGCTACAGCTAAAACGATTTGGCTTAAATTTGGTACGGAAATAGTTTAATAATTCCTGGCAACCTATAAGAGTCATCATTATCAACCCATTCGGCTCACTGCTGAACTCGAGTCTCCTCTCAGAATGAGAGGGGTTAGGCCAATAGTCCATCACGCTGGCCCAATGCGGCTTGATAGAATTCACACGCAGAGAATTAAGAAAATTCTCTAGTATGCAGGTTTCCTCACGATGTTTTTCCTTCACCGTTTGAGACACGTGATATTTAATTTTTTAAAATGCACACAACTGAAAAGTTGGAGGTGTATGCGGACCGGTTTCGTACTCACACCCTCCGGAATCGGAGGCAGAGGTCATATCCATTGGGCTATCACGTATCTCCTATCCTGTAAGAGGATGTTATGTTTATTATCATACGTAAAAATACAAGTACCTACATAATAGCACAGAGTTTGTTTTGTTTATTATAGCAACAAAATGTTCGGAATTATTGTCGTGTTACACTTTTGTACTTAGCGTCTGTAGTCGCATCTCGCAAGTGTCTCCAAGCAACGCTTCCGTTGTTTCGCCAACTTTTAACGAGTTTGTCGGACACGAGTCTGCTCTGAGCATGGCGCGAAGTGCCGACGACCGACGTATTTTGCTGCACACATGTTACAGTGTTTATTATATTAGTTTGGCTTCGTTGCGTCAGTTATTCATCTATATTTTATTTGTAAAGTTATTCTATGTTGACGGCCACGTGCCGCAGTGTGTACCGTGCAGTAACCCTGCTTCCTCCATCCACGATTTTGGTTCGATTCTCACAACTGGAAAACATTTGTGTGATGTATATGGGTGTGTCTGGGTGTGTTTATACATTTATATAAGTATTGATATATAGTATAGGCTGAAAGCCTTTATAGCCGGAACTACCGTAATTTGGGAGGCTGAAATTTTGTCAGCCATCAGGAAAGTACGTTAGCCAATTATGAAGTTTGGACTTTAGAGATAGCTTTGGAAGGTAGCGGGTTTCGAGGGTAAATACAGAACTTAAATTTTAAATATTTTCCTTGTCAAAATATAAAAAATCATATCCTCTGTTTTCAGTCACTAAGCTTCGCCGTTGGTAAATTTATGCCTCCATAAAATGAGGTAGGTTTAATTCTAAAAAATTAAATCTACTAAATTAGACGTAGTAATCCTGGTACTTACTTATAATTCTCATTAGCTCATTTACCCAAAAGTTTCTAACAAATTCGAAAATTAAAAGTGCGTAGTGTGGCGATCGTAACATTCGTAACTATTTACAATGCCAGTAACCCAGACCGCCGGATTCCCGCAGCGATTTCCATGGCTTTCCCAGCCCACAAATTCGAAGAATTTATTAACGCTTGGCGGTTACGCGGTTATTTTTGTTTTTTTTTTTTGCTATCGACTGGTCATTTAAGTCTAGGATAGAGTTCAACGGATTGCCTACAGTTTTTATTGATGCCATCTGATCGAACTTTTAGAACAAAGACAATTCTTATTTATGTGTTTGTTAATTAGATCACAATAATTTCGAAATAGATTGTAGTCTTGTAGAGAACTGAGAACCAGTGCCGGATCATGTTAACTTGATGCCTTAAATTTTCATGGGCCTACTATTCTTGAAAAGAAAAAAATACCACGCAATTTTCAAATCTGCGCGTTCTAAACTGTCAAAGGAGATCATTCATTTTGGGCCCTTTTTGAAAGTGTCGGCCAACGAAAAACAATGGCACGACTCGTTAGAATTAGCCATTTGGAGTAATAGCTAATATGGCATAAAAGTTGTAGGAGGGCTCTGAACCAAATTATACAGGTTCGATGATTCGTTATTTCCATACATTTTTTCAACTTTTAAAAGTGCCCGCTAAGAAAAGGGTAACACGGGACCCTATTACTAAAGACTCCGCTGTCCGTCCGTTCGTTTGTCATTTGGCTGTATCTCATGAACTGTGAAAGTTGAACAGTTGAAATTCCCAAACGTAATGTTTCCCAAAGGTATTGCCGCTATAAAAATAAATATCATACTCGATACTCGTAGGTACAAGAAGTCTGCGAAGACGACGTCGCAGTGAACACCTAGTAGTATAATATGATACCTATACAGTATACATTGTAAGGCATTCATTCGTACCACTCAGAGCATTCGTAGCAAGGGTTCGAGGTTTGCCATCCCTATCGTATAGGGCAGCACTTAAAAGCGCTGTTAAAAGCGGCACCGTTTCAAAAGCGCCGTATAAATAACGCGGCTACGACGGCATTTACCGTAGCGACAGAATTTTACGATATTCCTTTCGTTTCCATTTGCTGACTCACGATATTTGCCGCTTTTTTTTTTAATTAACAAACAACCGAAACTCTTTCGCAAATGAGATTAAATAACTAATGGAAATATTCATTTTAATTTATTTTTAACCGTCTTCAAAAAAAGGAGGTTCTCAATTCGACGCGTATGTTTGTTACGTCATAACTTCGTCACTTTCTTAACCAATTTTGAAAATTCTTTTTTTGTTTGAAAGATTAGTTCCATTTAATTTTCAAGAAAATCGACTGTTTCGCTTTCGTTCACTATGCTAGGACACACTAAAAACGGAAAAATAAAATCTTTTTAACAAAAAAAATTAACCGACTTCAAAATCACAAAATTAACTTAAAAGCGAAAAACAACATCATATGTGCTACCGGCTGATCACTTTGAAGGCGGCGCCAACACAGTGATGCATTAACTAAAGCCTATTAAGTCAATAAGTTTTAGAATTCAAAGACAGTCCTTTCCCGTGGCTCTTTCAGAAACGACTTTAATTAACACGTCACTGGCTTGGCACCGCCTTCAAAGTGATTAGAAGGTAGCACATACGATGTTATTTTACGCTTTTTAGATTTTTTGTGTGATATTTGAAGCCGGTTAAATTTTTTTGTTACAAAGAATTTATTTCTATCATAAATGAGACGTTCCAGTGGGAATATGGCACTAACAAATAACGTAGCTTTTTATTGGTGAAAGAATTTTCAGAGATTACCCCAAATAAACTCACAATTACATCTATAGTAAAATATTAGCACAGAACATATATTATTCCAATACAAGGTATAATTTTAAAATCTAAAGTCTGATACGTTTCCGCTTAGCACAAATAAATCACAAAAATATTCGGTTCAGTTCTGTAAAGCCAATTATAACGATCCAGCGATTCCGAAATGAAATTAACGTCTGATTTGATAAAAGCAAATCAGACAAGTAAATGCAGTTATAGAAAATCTTTTATTATGAGCTACGGAGAATAGTTTTTAGGATTTTTTTTCATTTGGTGGGTAGATAACACTTTAATTTGTTTATTCAAGATATATTTTTAACTTTGTCTGTATTTGGACATTTTTTTTTTCTAAGTTAGCCCACGACTACAATCTAACTTGATGGTAAGTGATGATGCAATCTAAGATGGAAGCGGGCTAACTTGTTAGAAGGAGGATGAAAATTCACACCCCCTTCTACACGACATCGTACCGGAACGCTAAATCGCTTGGCTTGGTTAATTATTATTTTTGGATTCGAGTACTATAGGAAATAGTCTCTAAGTTTCAAATTTTTATGTATTCGAGTATTCTTGTTTTAAATGTAAATACTTCTTGCAGTTGATTCAAACTGTAAAAAATCAATCTATTTATTTTTGTGCATTGTGGGAACCGAACCCACGGCCGTGGAAGCAGATATCAGGGTCACAATCAACGAATCGAGAATGATTCATAAAAATCTATGTAGAATATCATGATGTATCATGATGTAAATTTAACAATATTATTTGGTGTAAGTATGAATATTAACTTACTAGCAGTGGCGAAAGATGGAATTTAGATAAAGGTAAGAAGAAAGAAAAAACGTCCCAAAGAAGAAGAAATGTAATTTTTAAAATTAATCCGGCGGGGATCAGCTTGCATGATCTCTTCGCCGCTGCTTGCTGCTGGACTGGATAAAGAGATAGTGGAGTGGCACGGGGTTAAGTTTGTAACACCACCAATTTCCCAACTCCTTTTTTTTTAAATTTGACTGAAAATATCTTACAAGAAAGAATAAGGTCTCAAGGCTAGGATCCCGTAATCCGTAATCTCTCAATGGTAACTGAAACAACGAGGTAGTTACTTGACTAGACTAGTTTAAAAAATAAAGAACCACAATAAGAAAAAAAACCGCTCTACAATATCCAGCAACAGAGTGGGAAAATAGATTGGCATGACGGATGTTTAAACAAGGCCGAAATCGCTGCGGTGTGCGGCCCAGCGCAACTGAGCATGATTGAGCCAGCCTAATGTTTGTTGTCATTGTGGCCCGAATGAGTGGATCCCGTAAAAACTCGCCCCAAACGGGGTGAAAACTGTCGACGCGCTTGATCTCGGCCCTCGCACCTACTAGTGATGTGATGACAACTGATGTCGATAATTTGCAAAGTTTAAATAAAAAAGTTAATAATCTAAAATTGCAAAACAAATTATAATTATACATATATGTCGTAAAAATCGTAGAGTCATTAATAAAAATATGGACAGAACCGCTGACCTAACCTTGGTCATCGGCTCTGCCAATTACAATAGGTATGCTATGCTTAACCTCACTTATCGCTTACACAATAAACTACTCTTAATTTTACTATTGTACCCTGGTAGTTGTGGTAGAGGAAGTACATCGAGCAAGTCCCTGGACTTGTGACCAAGGTTGTGGTTTAAAGGCGCCTTTTAATACTAGTAAACACTCACCAACCCTGCCCGACATGCTCTCCATGCCCACAGTAAACAATTTAAGATCAATAATTACTTAATCACGAAACATTATCGAACAAAATCACTAACGCTACAAGCAGCATGACGCCTCAAGCTGCTCAACAAAGAATTGAACCAATTAATAGCCCAAGTCACTAATCACTTTCCTTTTCTTAATAACACTACTTAACACTTCATTATTTCACTATACTTAACAAGTAGAAGACGATTATTCCATCTTAAAAACGCGATTAGAACTAAATTACTAAATCAGTAGACTACGGAGACAGACGGAGGCAGGATGCCGCACTAGAGTGAATACACAGTGACGGTACACGCGTACGCGCCATTTGGGACGCAATGCCATTGGATGAGAGTTACGTGACGTTACGTTTCCTATTGGTCGATCGCCGCCACGTTCGTTATGGTGGTAACGTTTTACAATCTTAATTACTTCAAGAGTAAATAATCAAAACCTAATTACATGAAAACTTGATTCTAAATTTATTAAATTAATTAACGTAGATTTTGCTGACCATTACGACAGCAAAATCTCAACACAAAACCTAAAGAGTTTCTTTTCTACTGCTGTCACCTGTCATCATTACTTGAGAGACTAATTATTAATTAAATCAAAACGGAATAGTATTTTGACTGCAAAATGATCAGACCACTAGATAACAAGTCGATTCGAAATAACCACAGAGCAAACATGACAACTATTAGGTCTGAGGCCATAGAGCCCTCAGTGAGCCAAGCTTCCCCGGCGACACGGCCATACTGACGTGCGGTGCGTGCTCTGCAGCGCCTCCAGTTCTTTTCTGTAAATAAAAAAAAATCTGAAGCTAGGTACTTTCACAATTAACCTAGGCTTTGTTTGAATCTAGAAACTTGTGTTTTTCAAATAGTTAGTTACCTTAAACAAGGCTTAACTTTAGTATCAAAAATTAAAATGTTTAGTTATCTTAGACAAGGCTGAACTATAAGTGTGACAACACGAACTTGCTATGAATGTTGAGAAAGAGAATATTCATAAGTTTATTTCATATTGACACTGCTTGCTACACGCGACAACAGCTAATGATTCATATGTACACTGCTCGCTCCACGCGACAACAGATAATAATAATTTATATTGACACTGCTCGCTCCACGCGACACAGATAAATATTATAATTATAAAATAAGTGAGTATGTTGTGTTTTAAGTGTACACGTAGACACTGCTCATAATTTTCATATGAATACAGTTATAACGTGGTGTGTAGTATAGGTAGGGAATCAGGTGAGATAGATCCACGTAGAAGGCTCTAGGGGAGTTTGGGAAGGTCGATGCTGTGGTGCTAAGCGGTTATCTAGCGCCGTGGTCCACAGGGGATAGACAAGGTTGGTCGTTATACAAGGCACCTCAGGCCAACGACATCTTTTGGTGGTCGCTGGTCGGCTCCATACGCCAACGACATATTTTTAGTGCCACATGGCATCTTTTGGTGGTCGCTGGTCGGCTCCATACGCCAACGACATCTTTTGAGTGCCACATGGCATCGTTTATTAGTTATAAACGACTCCACGCCGCCAATAAGTAAAATTATAAATATTCTAATTACTCTTTCTTTTAAAGCGTTTGTGATGATGTTTGTGTAAATGTTAAAATAATTGAAACTATATTCACCGGGAATAAATAGTCCACGCAGTGGTCAATGTAGTAGACGACACAGGCAGCACGCCAGCTCCAGCGGTCGCAATAGCCGCAGGCTGCAGCAACTGCAGAAGTAGTAGCGGGCTGCGCGGCTGTAGTGGCGTTAGACGTTTGACACCGTTGATACCAGAGGCGGTACGGCCGCCAGAAGATCACCAGGGCGAGCAGGTCGCCTCAATTGGTTATCTGTGACCCTGCAAGGCCTCCAATGACGACCAGATACCGCTCTTGAGCACTCTGTGTACTTCACTATAAGGATTGCTAAACAAAGGTGAAGCGACGTTTGGTTGTTTTTAATTAAAACCAAGTAGTCTACTTACTAATAGTGGTTTTTTTTTTACCACCGCCTCGGCCATTCTACTTTGGATGTAAACATGCAGGGCTTCTATATCGATGACCCTACTGTCAAAGTCAACTAGATTAAGAAGTTTAGGTACTACACAGTTTTGACTACTTACAAGAAGTGTTAACGAAGCTATACCAAATATTGTATGTGCTTTACAGTAAAAAGAGCATTGCAAATAACCAAAGATAGTATTTCGTTACCTGGAGTCACTATGTGTAGTTCGTTGCAATGCCTGTCACAATAAGTCTTGGAAGCTTCTGAGGAATTGTCTTCCATCATCAATAATTTATTTTGGGGATGTAAAGAGGCGGAGAAGTTCTTAAAGTAAACCCTTGGTACAATCTGAATTAAATGAAAAGTAAGAGACGCAATCTAACTAAGGAAAATGCCGTACGCCACGTAAACGCAATATCTATTTTGAAATTATCGGTAAAAGATTCGCACACTCGGCTCAAACCGTCGCGGTTTTTAACTAAAAGTACTCGACTCGCAAACGCATAACGTTTGCAAACGATAAATCTTAAAAGTAATACAGATTGCAGCGTAATGAACATTTCTCAAATTTTTTTTTTTTTTTTTTTTCTCTTTTCTTTTTCTTTTTTATTTTTCTCTTTGTCTTTTACGTTATTACATTATTTATTTGGATGCGATATGGCGACACGGGCATCACGGCAACCATTGCCGATTCAACTCAATGACGCATCAATATTAAATTGTCAAAACTATTTTACGGTTTTAAGTCCAACTTAGTTACCACAAGAAAAACTGAGGGTAGTTATCAAATAAAATTAATTTCATCAGGGATTTCACAAATTTCAAATTAAGTTGCACTTTCATTGTCAATATCAGGATTTGGTACAGATTGACCGGCAGAAAGGGATCGCTGGAGCGATACCACTTCTGATGTCGTAAAAATCGTAGAGTCATTAATAAAAATATGGACAGAACCGCTGACCTAACCTTGGTCATCGGCTCTGCCAATTACAATAGGTATGCTATGCTTAACCTCACTTATCGCTTACACAATAAACTACTCTTAATTTTACTATTGTACCCTGGTAGTTGTGGTAGAGGAAGTACATCGAGCAAGTCCCTGGACTTGTGACCAAGGTTGTGGTTTAAAGGCGCCTTTTAATACTAGTAAACACTCACCAACCCTGCCCGACATGCTCTCCATGCCCACAGTAAACAATTTAAGATCAATAATTACTTAATCACGAAACATTATCGAACAAAATCACTAACGCTACAAGTAGCATGACGCCTCAAGCTGCTCAACAAAGAATTGAACCAATTAATAGCCCAAGTCACTAATCACTTTCCTTTTCTTAATAACACTACTTAACACTTCATTATTTCACTATACTTAACAAGTAGAAGACGATTATTCCATCTTAAAAACGCGATTAGAACTGAATTACTAAATCAGTAGACTACGGAGACAGACGGAGGCAGGATGCCGCACTAGAGTGAATACACAGTGACGGTACACGCGTACGCGCCATTTGGGACGCAATGCCATTGGATGAGAGTTACGTGACGTTACGTTTCCTATTGGTCGATCGCCGCCACGTTCGTTATGGTGGTAACGTTTTACAATCTTAATTACTTCAAGAGTAAATAATCAAAACCTAATTACATGAAAACTTGATTCTAAATTTATTAAATTAATTAACGTAGATTTTGCTGACCATTACGACAGCAAAATCTCAACACAAAACCTAAAGAGTTTCTTTTCTACTGCTGTCACCTGTCATCATTACTTGAGAGACTAATTATTAATTAAATCAAAACGGAATAGTATTTTGACTGCAAAATGATCAGACCACTAGATAACAAGTCGATTCGAAATAACCACAGAGCAAACATGACAACTATTAGGTCTGAGGCCATAGAGCCCTCAGTGAGCCAAGCTTCCCCGGCGACATATACATACTATAATTGTAAATTACTATGTCAAAAAGGCTTAGTTTACAAGCATTTACATTTTATTTCGTATTGTGACTTATTCACCGGTACAGTAAAAACCTAAAAAACATACAAGTAAAAGTTGGGTTTTTAAAAAGTAGAATATGATTTTTTTGTTATAAAAAAATATTTGTCATATATTTTTTAAATATGACCAATATTCCCATACCCCTCCAAGTAGTCTTAGGAAATACTGTATTAGGAGTGGGTATGACAATAGATCGGGGCGGGAATCGAATCACCACCTCTCCGTGATGAGTCCGAGCACGTTAACCGTTCAAACTTCAATTTGTTTGGCTTCAAATGAAATGTAAATGAAGTTTAGGATAAGAAAATTACCTAGTTATTTTATTGATTAGAAACACCCTGAAACAGTAATATAATTAATTTAAAGACTTTTACATGGATGAAATTAGTATTAAACTACATGAAAAGTAATTTCATGCTTTCCTTTTCAACAAAAAGAAAAGCTTTTAATAGAACAACAGTATTACGAAGTATATTAGTCCTAAGGTATTTCCACTCCTGTCGCTAAGGACCAAAAGTTTGATAACTTTGTGATTGTTTTTGGGCCTACTGATTCTGATTATTTGGTACATTTCGTTTAGGAATTATAATATCATGTTGTTTTTGAGATGACTCGTATCTGTTATAATATTAGTATTTCACTTGTAAATTAACAGTTTTTAATTTCATTAATTTATTTAATTAACTTTAGTAGGTAGGTACTTATGTTTTCGTAAATTTATTAGATTAGATTTCGTAGATTTATCATATTGTTTTTATATTATTATGTACGTAACTGTTATGAAATTGTTATTGTTTCTTAAATTTGGTAATTTTTTTTTTTTTAGTTTAGTTCTAATTTTTTATAATCAATAATGGTTAAAAAAATATTTTTTTTTATTTCCGTCAAGGTACAATGACTGATTATGGGCTCCATACAATTTTGGACCATCTCCTTTATAATAGTATATGTCGCTGCGTGGCTGTGTATATCTATGGTGTTACCTGGATGAGGGTATCAGCTGAAAATCAGTGCTGTATGCTCCAGCAATTGGTTGGATCATGCAGCCAAATGCTGAGCTGGTACCTTTTTCAAGGTTGTGCCAAACATGACAGTGTGGTGTTTGATGCTTTTATTACTTGAGTCTAGTCTTTGTCTTGCCTTGCTCAGGTGGTTGAGGCATAGGACGCTGCATCGGAGCTTCGGCATTGTGGTGTGTGGCACAATTTTAAAATAAACGTTTTTCTTTCTTTTTGTTTCTAAATTTACAAATATATTTTATATTTGTAAATTTTGGCGTAAATCATCGATGTATTTCCAACACTATTATTGTAGCAAAGGCAGCTTATTTTATTAGTAGCGCGGCTTTAAATCAGCCCCATGAAGACAGGTTAGAGTCTCGTCATCCCGTTCACGTTCTGTGATAATTTTCTTTTTCCACCGTTTACGCATTAGAGACTTATTATTTTAAGTTTTCTGTTTTGTTCTTTTTAGATTGAGAGAGTGGTAATCAGACATACACATTTTCATGGAGGTCTTTCTGAGAAGATCAAACTGTGTGCTGGTTATAACAATATGTTAGGTTAATTATTCTCTTATACAGGATTCTCGGGAGTAATTTCCATAACGTTACGGTGTTGACGAGTCCATTTATAGGAGCCGAACTGACTGCATAACTGTGTTTCTTGCCGGTATCTTCTGAGCAAAACCTGCCTTCCGAACCGGTGGTAGAATCTTTACAAATAGTCAACTGACGTGTCAAAAGTGCTTGTAAACTGAGCCTACTTGAAATAAATGATTTTTGATTTGATTTTTGATTTGATTTGATTTAATTAAAAAATAAAAACTTTTTATGTTTTAATACAAAGTAATTCAAATAATTCCGACTATCCTAAAACACATGTTTTAAATAATTTATAATTGTATTTATGTGCATTTTTTTTTTTTAAAAGAATATTTGCCATATTTTTTAAATATGACCAATATTCCCATTACATTACATAATTAGTTTTTGGTAGAGAATATATCCCCTGAGTTATAGCAAATACTCCCCAGCATCCTGTTTAAGTATATTCTTAAAGACACAAATCTCTAAAACTAAATATACTCATATTACAATTGGCGAATAATAAATCAATAGAGCAAAATGGGTATGCCTTATGAAGGCAATGTTTCGTAAACACAGCTAGTAGATTTACAGCGTGTGATCCATAAATTGTCTTGGAAGGGTCTCTGCGAAATCTACGTCAGCATAGACCCCGACAGGGTCCGACTGATTGCTCCATCTATCTACAGGGGTTGAGGGTCGCGCAGAAAATAACAGGCTATAATCGCTAAGGATTATCTCGTAAGGTGTGAAAACGGGTACTTTATTAAAATTATCATGGCGTAAATAATCTTTTATCATACACTTAACTAGCAGATATACAAGACTTTGTCCGCGTAGAGTTGTTTTTTTTTTTATAATTTGTTATCTTTGCTTTTGAACTCAGTGAAACTGGGTATGTATTCCTAATGGGTTTTCGAAGTTAAGCTTAATCTTTATTATGTGAAAAACGCATGAAAATTGGTTTAGTTATGTTTTTATTGTTATTTTAATGGCACATCTTACCTAATTTTATTATTTTTACCTGCGACTCCGCAATGGAAATTAGTGTTAAAGTGTTTTTCAGATAGCATGGGTACGGTGACAATTGCCTGTACCTATGACGTTCATAATACGTAATATTATCATGAATCGCGGCAAACTTTCAAGGTTGAAAGGAACTGTCACCCGCACCATCCTACATGAAACAAACTTTAATGAACTGAGTGGACGCACGCTGGCGGCTCAAGACCGTGTTATTGGGAAGTTTATACAAGAGGCCTATGTCCATCAGTGGATGTCTAAATGTTGATAATGATGACAATGATGATGACGTTAAGTTGTACAAACTTAGATTAACCAGGCTAAATAACTGCCCCTGTAGTGGCACGAGTGGCACAAGTGGCACGTCGCAAACGCTTCGAAAACTAGAAAAATGTATGGGAATGACAGATCTCGATCACGTGACCTGTCAAATGTCATTCCCATACATTTTTCTAGTTTTCGAAGTGATAATCATCGTAGAAAGAGAATCGACGTGCCACTTGACTAAAGGGTCTGGACAGCTCAAATAAAGAATGTGAGGTTATTTCATGAAAAAAATGGCAAACGATTTTAAACCTTACCGTACCAGAAATCAATATAGACGAAGTCTCAGAGAAAATTTAGTGTATTAATAAAACGATTATTATGCTCAGCTCCTTGCCTCTAGCTAACGCTATTTCACTAAGTTTGCTCGAAATTTAAATGAGAATCTATTTGAGCTCGCACAACATTCAGCTTAGTTTAACATTCAATAAATGTATAATGCAGTCTGTATTGGAGTCTACAGGAAGTAGGAATTGATAATCATTTGCAGTTTACCTACTTCCTTAATTTTCTTTGAAGTTGCAGCATTTTCTATTAAATATCGGTTTCATTAATTTGTTTAGAAAATGGTGAAGCAATTTTCACGAAACAGTTATTTTTGTTTAGTTAAAGCTATATTTACGTTAATATTACCTAACTACTGACAATTTTATCATCATGGTCATCATCATTGACAGCCGATGGACGTCCACAGCTGGCTATAGGCCTCTTGCATGGCCAAACAAAACGATCTCGAGCCGCAAGCATCCAGTCCACCTGGTGGTGGGTCGACCAACACTGCGCTTTCCGGTGTGGGGTCGCCATTCCAGCACCTTGGGACAATTTGGGTCGCTTATAATTTGTAATTTAAGCTACTCGTCGAACCGTTCATATTTATGGGGCCCTTAAAAGAGTTCATATTTATAAGGGCCACATAAATATGAAAGTATAACACATCTCTAAAAAGTTTTCAAAAACAAAATCTCAAAATCTTCAAAGACTCTTCTTTCGCCATGTCTATCTTTTTTTTTTATTCTTTATAAGTTCTCTTTCCGTCCGTCCGTCCGTATGACCGCGGTTTAGCGCAGATACTATTACTACTAGAAAACTGTAAATTAGCATGAGTATGTACATTCAAAATGTGAACAAAGCCGTAGATTTAATTTTGCAAGACATTTTTTTAGAGTATCTCCGCTAAATGTAAAGTGGAGGTGGGGGTATTGTTGGATAGGTCTTTGAAAGAAATTGATTAATTGGTTTGTTTTTTTTCATTGTCTATTCCATGGTGTTTCGTTATCGTAATTTTTGTGCATTAAATAACGGTTTAATGTGCTAATTTAATCTACGGAACCCTACACTGTGCGTGGCCCGACTGTTTTTTAACTTATATTCAAAAAGTGTGTTTAAACCTTTTATTTCTTTTTCTTGTCCTTCAGAAAAATACACCGATCCCCGATACCACCGCAGCTGTACGTCGATCCATAAAATTGCCCATTGTCGATGCACTCGCACGTAAAGCAGACATTAAACTGAAAGCGATTTTCAAAAGCCTCCCAACTTAAGTAGGTATTGCAATAGAAAACTTGCCTTACTGCCTCTGCTCGGATTTTTGTTTATTTTTATGTCTGCCTTTATATACTGTCGTTTTTAGTAGGTACCTAAAATGCCTTATTAGTTGAATCCTACCATCCTATAGAATATGTAATATTATATTTGCTTCGGTCTGATACCTTATCATCAACAGGCATGAATTAGGTATGCATTACCTAATTAATATAGAGGTAAAGTTTATGGTGCTGTAGAGTAACATCTGGATTTACTGAACAATTTTAAAAATTATTTTACCACTCACTAGATAGCCACTTTATTTGTGAGTGTCATAGGCTATACCTATTTATCCCCGTATTGTCATGGAAACGGGAACTACTCGGGTAAAACCGCGACAAGTGAACAATAATATATTTATTGTATCCACTCCGAGAGATACCAAGCGATGCCCGTCAACAAAATATTTTGTGTGTATTATGTATTTTGAAACCTTAGTACCTACCGTCGGGAGAAATTAACACTATAATTTTCATTTGTTTTGACTTTTTTATTGCAAAATAAATCAATTATTCATTGTTCATTATCATACACAAATCAACGCCTACAATTATTTAATCTATTTTATTTCATCTTCTATTTAGCTTGTCATAGAAAACAAATACAAATAACGCCTCAGCTACGTTTTATCAAGTCTCTAACATAAAACAGCAGGAGTCGTGGGGTGAGATACGTTTGAAGATTATCAGGACATCCGCGTTTATTGCTGACTGCTTTCCGTTTTATGATTGTCTTCCGTTTTGCCGGTTATGACGTCATATAGCTGCAAGATGCATTTAAAAATAATAAGAAACGCAATAATTAAACGTCTAAATAACTTTAAAATTGTAGTAATAGGATATTGTAATAGTAGGTAATAACAAAATGTATGTGACATTTTATTTTTAACCTCTGACGCAAAAAGAGGGATGTTATAAATTTCACGTAGATATCTATCTGTGTGTGTGTGTGTGTGTGAATGTGAGTAAGTGTGTCTTAATGTCTGTGGCATCATAGCTCCCAAACGGATGAAGTGGTTTCAATTTAGTTTTTTTTTGTATTAATGATGACTTAAGTGTAAATGTTTTTAGATGTGTTTGATTAAGAGCGGTTGAGCCTTTTAAAAGTTGTGGGGGGTGAAAGTAGGGAAGAAGAACCGATTGTGTGCAATGAAAGAGAATATTGATTTCCTAATCGAGAGTGTTCTTAGCTTTGCTTGATGAGAAAATTGGTAGTGGCAAAATTTAAATCCCAGTATCAATTACTACATCTCAGTCATTGCAATTCTACTAAAAATATTTGTCATGTGAGTTATTTAAATAGAAATATTATACAAGTAAATAATTGGCATAAAATTCGTTATTCTACTTAACTTGCAAAATTTCATTTTGTTGTTGGATAGAAGCAGGCGTTACTTTGCGGAAGTTCATCATGATTATATAATGATTTATTTATTTTGCTATCATCCGCGAAAATTCGGCGAAAAAAATACTTTGCGATTGCACGTTGTAGAGTCAACATCTCCTGAGGATGCTCCGGTTTCGGGGTGAAACGTACGTAGAGAGTATTTTGTCGGACCTGGGTGACGTTGTCGCATGGGTTCGCCGAATTTTCGCGGATGATAGCAAAATAAATAAATCATTATATAATCATTTTGTTGTTTCAGTAACTTAGTTTACACAAAATACAGTACTAATCTATACTAATATTATAAAGCAGAAGAGTTTGTTTGTTTCAACGCGCTAATCTCAGAAACTACTGGTCCGATTTGAAAAATTCTTTCAGTGTTACAAAGGCCATTTTCGAGAAAGGCTATAGGCTATATATTATCCGCGTATTCTTACGGGAACGGGAACCACGCGGGTTAAACCGCGCGGTGATAGCTAGTTCTCCTATAACGATTCTGTTTCGAGTATACTTTGTCAGTGCGAAATAAAATAAATTAATTAAATATTTTAATTGAAAAAAATATTTTGAAAAACCATATTCTTAACTTAAAAATTACCAAATATTCTTTTCTTAATATTTTTTTGCTATCACATTTTAAAAAAGTTAAGTAAAAGTACGAGTAAATGTAATTCAGGTGAAACTTTGTGCTCGATCGTAGTAGATCGCCTCGCTCGAGGTATTGCTTGATCCCCGAAGTCGCTTTTAAGCCATTACTTACTCGGTTGTTTCCGATTTGTTTTTTCTGGGATGGAAAAAGACAGTGCAAAAAGTCAGGCTAACTTTCGGGCAATCAGCATGCCTAACTTTAGGGAGGGTTAAATCAAAGGATCCCGGTTTTATGAAGACTTATTTCAGACTTACCTACAAGTTGAAATTAGATTTAATCTGCCTCGAAGCTTTAGGATTGAATTTTGTAAACAATTTCAAATACCTCTACAACTTCCGAGCTTTGTTGAAATACCAATGGGATCTCGGGATAGCGTTGTTTAGAATTTCCGCCGAAATGAATTTGTAAGTACTTCTATGAGCCGAGTTATGTGTGTTGGTCGGCTTGTTTAACGACCAATGAGCATTTAATTGAGTATATTGTGTTTTGTGTTTTTGTTCGATTGTGATTAAAGCCAACGATATATAATACTAGAGATAGGGCACTAACGCATCAAAACTGAAGCAGTGTACATAATTGTCTTAATTTCATTTAGTCTTTGAAAATACAAAGAGTAGATACAAGTTTTATAACAATTTACAAATCACGACAAGTGTACAAGTTTTTAAAATAATGGTACACCTCAGAATACTTTTTTACAGGACATTTTTTTTAATTTGGTCATCTTAAGGAAAGAGAATTATTACTGCATTTAAAGCTTCTTGTACAAAACAAATATTACATTATTTACAAAAATAGTATTATAAGTATCGTAATTTAAACCGTAATGTTTAACGAACGTTACACTCCCGTGTCTTGATGGTGTTACACTCCCGTGCCATCTTCCATTTATCACTAACAATTACATCTGATAGTAGTCGTTAAAGAACTTAAATCTCTGTAAGGGTTCATTTACACGAGCAGCACGTTGCCAACGGCAGCTGGCAACTGCAGTCGACTGCAGTTATCGGTAGCAGTTGCTGTTCGTGTATATGAACCCTAAAGTGTAATGTATGACCTGCCTGTAGTGTGCCGTTAAAACATGCTGATATTGATGATGAAAATGATACCTACCCGACACAAATAATAATTATTAATTTTTTATTTCATTGAGATACGTTACCGCGTTAAAACATTATTGCCAAAGGCTTTGTAACCGTCTCAAAATACTCGTGAATATTCCATTTACACATCGCACCACTTGCATAACTCAATTTGGTATCATGATCTATATCCCAAGTTTCTCGACTCAAATTACGTCGTAGTAATTTAATCCACGTCGACTGTGGTAATTTTATTTTCTCTTTGAAATATTTGAATTCATTTAAAAATTCCTACTAAGATCCGGGCAATTTTCAAACTTGAGAGGTCGTAAACTTTCAGTGCTGCAATGATATTAGCGGCAACGGTTCTAGGATTTGTGACCAGTGAGCCTGTTTAATATTAATTTGAGAAACAAGAACCAAATCATTATGTAGTCATATTTAAAGAATGTAACCAGGTTTTAGCATGACTGATAAAAATCCTGTGCTAGGGAAGGGCACAAGGTACAATATTATTATGTAGTTATAGTTAAAGAATATTAGTAACCATGTTTTTAACATAACTGATACAAAACCTGTGTAGGGTACGATAATAGGGGTATTATCCAACAGCAGGGGATAGTATCCTGGACCTCTCTGTTTTAGACCCAGCAACTTTACAGTGAAATATTTCAAACCTGTTCCAGTCAGAAAGTAGCTATAAAACAATTCCGACAGAACTATTAGATGTCAGTGTCACCTACATCTATATCTAGCCTAGGGAGTGTTTATACTAGAAATAAAAGCTCTTATTAAAAAGATAAAAGTGGATTATAAAGTTCAAAGCACTATTTCCAAAGTTAAAACTATATCTAATTTCTTAATGGCTATGTAGGTACATATTTAACAGTGAATACACAACTTGGAGAAAAAGCTTTAACAAAAAAGAAAGAGCTTTAAAAGTATCAATAAACTTCAGTAAAGTGAGGTATTGAAATTCCCCTCATGTTTCAGTTCACTTGCGTAATATTTTCGTGCTTCCAGCGATAGTTACAGAGATCAATATTGTAAATGTTCAGTGTAGTTGAAAATCGGAACCATAAAGTGTAGGTCGGTCGGTAGAATCGGGAACACGTCGCGAAAACTGGTGACTGGAAGGCGGCTTTAGGACGTACGACGTGCAGCAAAGTTTTTATTTCCCAAAGGACAGACCGATCGCCTGCCACCCAGGTGCTGCAACGAAACCTATAGGTATTATTTGTGGGGAAAGTTCTTGTACTCGTGTATTACTAAATTATATTTGCGACTGACAGAACACTACTTTATTGCGTACGCTCGTTATGTTACAAAGTTGCAAGTTATTTGTTGCTCGCGATGTTTTTGTAGTAAGTTTTTATTTGCATAAAAGCAATATCTGAGTGAAGTAAATAGAGCGTGAATATTATCATAATATTCTCAGTCAGTCTGGTTCGCTTTTGATGAATTTGATCTGTATAAAAATATCAGGCCTATTAGGTACGTGTTAACGGCTGATTTGCACTGCAAAAATCACAGAATGGTAATCATTATTATCCAAAGTTAACTTTTGTAATTTTCGACAACCATATTAATAATATTGTAACATTATTTTTAATGGACAATATGTATAGCCTTTGAATTCGGTCTTATCTGATGATAAACATTATTGCTCACTAGAGCCACTAGTGCCTTGTTATATGACAACTTGCGAGCAAGCGATTTACTGAATACCGTGTTGAAGCAGTGAGGGAGTCCAAATAAACAATGTAAACCGCACGTGGGGAGACGGTGGTAATCAGGGGCCTATATCGCTATGGTAACATGGAAAGTCTTCATACTTGTTTGTTGTACATTATTTATTATGTTATATTACACTTGGCCAATGACCAATCTAATGGTGTCCATTCAATATTTTTTATTTCTAAAACAAATATGAATTATTGCATCCATAGGAAGAAGTCCGATTCTATCTTAAGCAATATTATGCTGTTTCCCCAGAGAAGTCGTAAAATTATTTTATCTATCTTTCTCTTTATCAAGATAAGGCAACGTGATAAGCAACCTGTTTCGTCAGTATCTAATCTAGTCGAGAGTGATGTAGCACTTTAAAATGGAAGTGCGCAAACCTGGCTAATGGTGTCTACGCGTCATCATACTGGAACTAAATAGATTAACGTTTTGGTCAAAGCCGTCTACCTAATAATGATGAGTAGTTCCTTAATTAGCTAAAACAGTCAATGAGAAATGGAGAGACTTTGTCAAAGATAATTCATTGTTATTTAGTTTAAGTGTAAGTTAGTGTTGAGACTGATAAATGTCCTTTCAGAGCGTGCCGTCAGTCAAACCGCTGCCTGCGAGATAGATCTATGAATCCAATACTGCCTTTGGGAGTCCCATAGCTGGCATTACTTTGAAATGAACCTACAAATGACCTATTGTTTCTGGTTTCAACCAATTAAACATAATTATAAGGTTTGTACGTATATCAAATTAACTGTATTTAATTACAAATCATTGTAAGTAAGTAGGTACCTATAATATATCTACAACTCTTATTAAAATTCAAAAAATGCCAGATGGTGGTAATTAATGTTCGGATGTTAAAAATTTATAATTACGTGTATTTGGCTAATTATGTTGCGTTGTAACTGAGGTGTTATTGTTCAATGTAAGCCACTTACGAAAATGAATGTAGAGCACTGGATAAACCAAACCTATTTTCCGCGTGAAGTAAAACGGGGTGCCACAAATTGCTTTGGGCATAGCGTAAATTTTAATTTTATCTGTAATACCCAAATGAGCATCGTGACTCGACATAATAAATGTTCTTTCCCCACTCTAGTGTTTCAATTCACGCAGGAACTTCGCGATTTGTTACAGCTGCGTTGTTTGAATAGGTCACATTATTTACTTACAGTGCCAAAGTGCTCAAGGAGTTTACTAATGCCTACTAAGATTACTGTTTCTGGGAATTCATTAGTCTGTTGTATCTACAAATTATTGCTTTACAAATTTTAATTACCTACCCACGACTTTCGCTCTTATAGTGTTTTTCAAATAGCATGGGTACGGTGACGATAATAGTACGTATTGTATTAGTCCGCACTGTCACCTTACCATGCAGCTATTTGTAAAACCAATTTAGGTTTGATGATTTCCACCTTTTCGAACAAGCCAGGTTTTGATTAGGCTGTAGTTCCATAGACCACATCTATACGCTGCGGCAGGTTATGCAGAAGATCGAAGACCAGGCACTTTGATTGGCGTTTGTGGATTATGAGAAAGCTTCTACACTTTAAACTTTTAAATTTTTCCTAAAATAATATATCATTAGAATATAATAGAAAGCTCGATATTACCATTGCACATACTTCGGCCTATTCGAGCTGCACTACTTAAGGGTTCATTTACACGAGCAGCAACTGCTACCGTCGACCGCCGACGTCTCGACGGCAGTTGACGGCGATCGCCGACTGCAGTCGACTACCGTTGACTGCCGTCGACTGTACGTTGACGTTGGCCACGTGCTGTTCGTGTAAATAACCCTTACACGCTAGATAGGATGTGTTTTTTCTAATATCTGTAAATTGTCATTTTTAAGTTTCAAACAATAAATAAAATAAAATTACACAGCTCAACTGCCTCGTTGGTCCAGTGGCTACCATATCTTGTTTCGGATCTCGATGTCTTGGGTTCGAATCCTGGATCGGGCTTTTATACTTAGTTTTTCATACTTCTAAGAAAATATTTATTCAAAATTCTCAGCCCGGAGGTATTTTCATTCCATTGAAGTGGAGATATGAAAATGTTAAACGCTAGGTACATTTTCGATGGAATTATGTTTTAATTCGTTTAGAAGTCTTGGAAGATACAAGTATTTTCATTTAATATTTAACGATCTTTACGTTGGAATACTTTTGCGATCTACAACTTTAATCCCGCGAGCATAATATTATTTCCATGAAATTCTAGAACTTTACATATTTAAAGTTCTAGCTTAGATGTTTAAAATTATTAATTTTACATTACTAAGATGATGAAACGCATTTACTAAATTGTTCGGAGTACCTCCATTCTTTGAGAAGAGCATCTGAACAATTGAGTTTCTTGTCAAATTTTCTCACTACAGTACATATATTCTTTCTAGCTTCAAAGTCTTTTAAGCAGAGTAATTAAAAGCCTTGACTTTCCAGCAGTTCTGTACTCAATTTTTCATTTTAGTTTTTTAGTTGCAAAGATTTTGATTATGAACATTTCAGCATTCTGAAAGTGTTGCAAATACAAGATGTTAAATTTAATTTTCACTTCTTGTTCTTGGTTTGCTGCAGTGATGTAGATTTTTGAACGCGCCCTTCTTTTTTGTAACTGAAAATGGAATTTGTAGCAGGCTGAAAATTTAGGTATTAACTTAAAAGAATATTTGCCATATCTTTTTAGGGTTCCGTAGTGCACAAGGAAATCCACTTCCCCTTTTGCTTTCTACATGACATCGTACCGGAACGCTAAATCGCTTGGCGGTACGCCTTTGCCACGGCCGAAGCCTCCCATCAGATAAAGTTGTATAAATCTGAGTCTGTACTCTGTTAGGACTAGTAAGCTGAAATTTGGCTTGGGTATGGATATTAATTACGTGGCAAAAAGAAAATATAAAAAAATTAGGGTTCCTTCCCCACATGCAAAGTGACGATGATTTTTTATCCTATGGTATCGGTAAAATGGTAGGTTATTTAATCTACGGAAACCTACATTGAGTGTGGTCTGACACGCACTTGGCGGGTTTTTGAATTTGTTTTTAAATATGACCAATATTCCCATTTCCCTCTAACTAGTCGGAAAATACTGTGTTAGGAGTGTTTGATTGTTTCGTTTCCAGTCTAACTATTCGCAGTTTGACGTGGGTTACATTTAATGAAATGCTAGCAGTTTTGGAAGCGTTTTCGACTTACAGTGACCGCAACAGCTCCAACAAGAACAAACAAAGTAATTAAACACATCAAACGAGGCAAAATTGAAGCCGCCGTAAAGCATCTAAATGTGGCCTGTCTGATTATGGCTATGGCAAGCATATTATCATAGATTTTTCACCGACGGATTTAGATTTAAAGGTTATTAATTTTTTTATTGAGAAAGAATACAGAAACTTAAGCTAACTTATCCTAATAACTATACAACTCATGCCCACGTGGAATGGTGGCAAGAATACTGGCTGCATTTCCGCGCTGGACAGCCAGGCTGATCCTTTGCGCAAAAAATGAGCCAGCCCTTTTGTCCCTAGTCGAGGCAACTAGCCGCGGTGAAATGATTCGTTTAATTGTATTTGATCTTTGAGTTTTGGGTATCATAATTATTATCATCAACTCATATTCGGCTCACTGCTGAGCTCGAGTCTCCTCTCAGAATGAGAGGGGTTAGGCCAAATACCACGCTGGCCCAATGCGGATTGGCATACTTAACACACGCAGAGTATTAAGAAAAAATCGAATCAGGTATGCAGGTTTCCTCAGGATGTTTTTTATTCACCGTTTGAGATACGTTATACTTAGTATCTTTTAATGCACTTAACTGAAAAGTTGGAAGTGCATGCCTCGAACCGGATTCGAACCTATACTCGGTATTCTTAATTCCTTTTTTGAAAAATTAAAATCTTCAAGTTAAGAGAGCCGGATTCAAGTACCTATAGGTAAGAAAAGTCGCAAATCTGAAGCACTAGCTCATCTTTAAGGAATTGGATTGGAGAACATGCGATAGTAGACAAGTGTCGTGTAACAAAGAAGATAAGGAAGACAAGGTATACAAATCTGCTACAAACTCTTGACCTAAATATTATATTAATTAACTCTGAAGGTAGTTAAAAGGGTAAAAATTGTGATATCTAAAGCAAAAGTTATGGAATGGCTTTCAAATATAATAACCCATTAAATAAAACATGAGGTAGGTTGTTTTGTCCACTCGATATGGATGCTGGCTTAAGAGTGCTCTTGAACGGGATGGATCGTTGATTTACAACATTCCAGGAACGATTATTATCGATGAATGCCTTTAATGCCCACTTAGAAAAAATATTGGCTTACTTTAAGACATCTAACATTGTTCTCTGGCTCTGGAAGTAACATAAATATGCTTTGCATTTTATTATTTTATAAGGTGAGATAACATTGTTGTAACCAAATATACTCGTAAGTCGTGATTATCTATACTAATATTATAAAGAGATTAAGTTTGTGAGGTTGTAAGGGTAATCTCTAATCGGTAGGTACGAGATTACCCAGAGTTTTTTGATTTTTTGACAATAAAAAACCATGGTATTTGTGAGTGTCAATAGGCCTTTTCTTTATACCCATGGGAACGGAAACTATGGTGAAACCTGGGGGCATGTACTTGTTTTTAAATAAAGTATAAACTTTAAGGTATAATCAAATGAGATAAGAGTAAAGAGAAAATCAAATTAAAGTAACTTTTGATGAAATGAAAGCAATATCTATCTATTTATTTCTATCGTACTCAAACCAATTAAGATAGGACCCCTTTGTCAAAAGTATAATATAATGATCTAACGTGTTTATACAAACTGCGTCTATAGAATCAATGTTTGATTGTGTTAAAATTACATGTGTGTGTAATACGATTTAAATTTGTAGTTGTGTGTAGTGTAAGGACACAGGATATATTTATTGGTGTTAAATATTTTCGATGTGTGAGTTTACCTCGTCTCTCTCAAAAAACGACAAACAGAAGAAAGGAGATCCGTTTCAGGTCCACTCTTGTACCCCGTATCATTAAAATTTACAAAATACAAGGATTTCATTAAAATCTAAATGAGTGAATAAATCGAACTAAATAAAAAGAAATAAATAAAATTAAAACCCAAGTTTTCGAGATAACTCAAGATGGCGCCCATAAAGCAACTATGACATGACAATTGACAGCAAACGTCAAATCGACTACTGCATTGAAAACGTCATAAATCCGCCATTTTGCCATAGAGAAGAATTGAATTGAATTGAAATCCGCCATTATTACCTATACTAGTGTTGCATTTGTTGGGAGAGAATGAATATTATTTTGAAAGAATTAAAGTAAATTCGTAGATTTGATTAAAAATTGTTTAAAAAAATATTTTCTTTTATTTCCGCCAGTATACAATGACTGATCGTGGGCTCCATACAATTTTGAACCATCTTCTTTGTTGGTGATTGAGTGCGATACAAGTTCAAAGGTCCGAGCTATCGTACTCTTCAAAACATAAAATTAGTAAACAGTTTGACGTGTTTGCGATAAAGAGAACTTGATGCTAACTAAGAGTTTAGACTCTTTGAAAAGTAAGAAGTTGATCTTGTACAATGAATTAGGTATAATCCGTTTACAGTCCATTGTTCACACTAATAATACAGAATCATAGAGCCTCATCATAATTATCTCAACTACTAGAATAAAGAACAATCATATAAACATAGAATAAAGAACCACAATTACACTTAATATAAAGTAAATGTTTCATAATTGTATAAAGATACATTTTAGGATTTGGGAAATTTAAATTCGATGCTCTTCCAAACCTGCTGCAATTAAAAAAAAATCTAACTTAAATTATTCTATTGTAAGTGACCTAAGCAAATGCAACAGCAGGTGATATACGACATAGACGCGGCTGATTGAGATTAAGCTGTTTAGCACTGTAGCAGTTAATGAACTACGGACCAGCTTAACGAGTTGGACCGACACTTTCATAACACACGTTATAATCCAGTTTAACTCATCTAGGAGTGACAACATTTTATTCTGTTTTATCTTTATATATTTCTGCTTCTTATCTATTCCTTCTATCTCTCTCTTTTTCTTTTACTTTTAGAATAGTAAAAAGTTAGAAATAGAAAAAGTTTGTAGTTTGGGTATTGTAGAAAATTACACAGTATTAACGAAAAATTGAAGGAAACGATTCTCTTCTTCATATAGTGCCTCTCTGTTACTAAAAGTCTGCGGTCAGCTTCCTAAACTTCTCCTTGTCCATGACAGAAAAGTTCTCCGACTGTCTTTACGCCAGTCCTTATAATATTACGTAGCCAGGACTTCTTACTCGCCTGTAATCTTGCCCATAATTATTGTTTGAAGAAAATGTTACTTAAACAGAAAAATAATAATCTGTAGTTTTATGGCACTTTAGTAAAATCGTGGTATAAAACCGTGCAGTTGTGTCGAACAATCTTTTGATGAGGCTGTCTTATACAAGTGTTGAAGTTTTTTAGCTTCGAATAATTCAGTAGGAAAAAACTAAAAAAGGTTTCGGGACGCAAATATAATTTAGTTATCCCGCACGAAACCGGAAAGTTTCAATCATACAAATAATATAGGTTTCCATCTTGCAGGGAGCACCTGGGAGACAGGCGATCGGTTCGCCCCTTGGGAAATAAAAACTTTGTTATACGTCGCTTGTCCTAAAGCCTTCTTTCACTCCTGAGATATTATGTTCATCTACTTTGCTATTGACTACAATTTGAAAACATCTTCAGATACAAACATTTATGAAGCAAATTTACTTAATTACTAAAATTGTTGGTCAAATATTAGGGTCATGTGAGGTCCTATTATATATATATATATATATATAGAGGTTTAAATCAAGCGATTATTTTTTCTAAGAAATTCTCAGAAGCGGCTCAGAGATGCATTCACAGAAGATGTTACAAGCTGTCGGTCCTGACTAATTAATTTTGATAGTGCTCGTTTACAAAGTGAAACATTCACCATCATCCCGCCAACTAACGTCGGAACAACTAAACTCCAAAAACCCTTTTCTTATAAAAGGAGGGAGATCTGGTCCTTTATAATAGACTAATAAAAATAAGATAGTAGATAGAAAATAATAATTAAAAATAAAACAAAAAAGGTCGGTATTGTTATTATTGAAGTAACGATTTAGACAAACTGTAAATAATATTGTAAAATACTACCTTTGTAAAGTGTTTTTCAGATAGCATGGGTACGGTGACAGTCGCCTGTATGACGTTCATAATACGTACTATTATCGTGAATCGCGGCAAACTTTCAAGAGTGAAACGAACTGTCACCCGCACCATCCTACATGTAACGAACTGTATTATGTAATATTAAAGGTCAGCTGTCAGTCTGTCAGTGTTACTTATTACGTAATTTTAATATTGTTAGGTTTCTATTCGCATACTTATTAATATAAGTACATCGACAAAATTGCATTTGTAACTTTGTCTGCGCTAAAAATAATTCTTCGGCACTGGAAGTTCTTGACATTTCGACTTCGATAACTGCTTTTACTCTAGCTAGGAATTTTTAATTCCTTACAAATGCATAAGAAATTTTCGGAATCGGTGAAAATTAAATTGTGGTAATTTAATACCTACTAAGAAATTTGTTTTAAGAAATTTTAAATATGGCCGTATTGCTAGGTTTATAAACGAAAATGTTATTACTGAAGGCAGTTCCTTTAAGCGACGCAATTGTAAATGTATTTTATTTGTAAATGTTTTAAATAATAAATTAAATTAAATTTAAACTAGCCGAAAACGGGACGTATGTGTTGTCACTGTAGGAGCAGCTAACAACAAAAATTTCAACTATACCCCTCCCTAACTTTTGAACAATCGATGTAAAATAAAAAAACTATTTGCTTTTATAATTAAAAAAATCTCTAGTTGAATAAAATCCATAATTAATAAGCCACTTTCTAAGTGCAGCTAACTGCGAAAGAGTCAATACTGTATACGTTTTCGCAATAAGCCGTTTTTAAAAGTATGTCAAACTGTGTTTTTATTGAGCCTGACAGTTCTTATGCAGGAATGCAGCAATGCAGTTTAAATTACAGTGGGAATCATCATCATCATCAACAACCCATATTCGGCTCATTGTTGAGCACGAGTCTCCTCTCAGAATGAGAGGGGTTAGGCCAATAGTCCACCACGCTGGATTCCCAATTCGGATTGTCAGACTTCACACACGTTGAGGATTAGGAAATTCTGAGGTTTGCAGGTTTCGTCACATTGTTTTTCCTTCACCGTCTGAGACAATGCTTTCTTAGAATGCACATAACTGAAAAGCATGCCCCGGACCAGATTCGAACCTACGCCTTCCGAATCGAAGAATCCATTGGGCTATCAGGGCTCTATTGCCCCGTATTATTTTATATAAAATATACACTATGTTACTTCCTAATAATGTTGCATCAAGTTGGAAATTCAAAACTCACAGTTATTTAAATTTTGTTTGACATTTCTATATGTAGTTTTTTAAAATTTTTAACAATGTTAATACAAAATATACCTAAAACAAAACACTATTAAAAATTTATAAAAAAACGTCAACCCCCTACTGCAGGACATTTGTGTGCCCAAGCAACCGGCGGTCAGGGATCCAGAGTAAGTAACCTCCTCACAATACACGCCGTCTCAAGAATCACTGCCTTCTGTATCCGACTCGTGATCCAACAGTTAAGTGAAAGCTTCTTAATATGTTGGTCGAGACTTTTTGCTTTAATAAATTATTATTATACGCAATTATCTATCGGATACCGATGATTGTTTGTATAACAATGTTCAACTGAGAAAAGGTTATCCGAGACCTATCCGTACGTAGTTACGATTTTCTAAAGCAGGTAGTCTTTTGTGTTGGTCTGGGTACTAAGTTCCTTTTCTTTCACTCTTTTCTTCCATTGTATAGTTTTCCCGCCCGGATAGGAAAGTGAGGCCGTGTATAGAATCCACATCTAAAGTTTTGCTCTTGTTGGAAAGATTAGCATTATTATTTGTTTTCATGATAATATTTAGTATTATAAGGATACTTATTACAGCCATGACCTTTTTTAATGTAAAATTTAAAAGTGCTCTTTGTTTTTAAGGCCCATGGGCTCCTGAAACAAAATATTTTTTCATGACCATATTGCTCAAATGTGGTTCAAACAGTTTGTGTAGATACGTGATATTGATGACAAGTCGGACAAAATTATGAACGCGCGAAAATTATGACGTAATAGTCGTTTTCTTTCCAAGTCACTCCCCAGACACGCCCTTAGAGTGTCATTCCGCCCATATCTTCTGCTTCTGTCTTCGGGCCCCATCGGGCGATGCTTCTGCGCTCGCCCAAACCTCCGATGACGCCGCTGTGGTCCCTTAGGAGCCATTGGGAACCAAAAGGTGCGTGGGAAGATTTCAGAAAAAGCCTTTAACAAACTCCACTCATGTCATGGATCTCTATTTTTGGTAACATTTCTATTAATCAGGTAAAAAAACATTATGTATAAATTCAATTCATTTATGAAATATTCTACTAGTCGAAGCTTCTGTATTATAACTTTGATGAAAGGGTATCATGCTACGATGTCGGTGCAATGTTTAATATAAACTCGACTTGACAAAACCACTTGAGTGTTGTAAAAACGAGTGCAAAGCGCGGATAAACCAAAGCCTATTTTCCGCGTGAAGTGAAACGGGCGGTTGCAAATTGCTTTGGGCATAGCGTAAATTTTAATTTTATCTCTAATACCCAAATGAGCACCGTGACTCGACATAATAAATGTGCTCTTTCCATGTTATCGTTTCGCTGGGCTTAGTAGTTTACGGAAAAGTGTATTGCCTTACAATAGACCTTTTCGTCATTTAACAACTACATATTCATTTCCCCGACTTAGAATGTAAATGTTACATAATTTTCGACAAGAGCACGTCATTGCTTCTTTCGAAAATTAGATTTATAAGCTACATAGGCACGTTTATCCGAAGAATTTCCATATGTAACAATCGAATTCCGAAACAAATGCGTGTGTGAAATGTGACTCTTCCTTTATTAACGGTTCGGAATATTCAATTATTTTGACTTCTATAATATTTATTCAGTGTAAATATAAGTTGTTCATATTGCTACTAGATACACTCATCTCTTTATTTTATTATATTAATCTTTGTAGATATAATATCTCCTCTGAGGGAGGCATGACTTATATGATGATAAAATGAAAAGGATTGTTGACATAATAATTTAAAAAACTTGAGGTGGTTTTTTTTCATTCTTAATTAATTACAAGTTAGCCCTTGACCACAGAAAACATATGCCTTGACGATGCAGTCTAAAATGGAAGCGGGCTAACCTGGAAGAGGTACAAGTTCATTTCATCGTACCGGAACGCTAAATCGCTTGGCAGTACGGTATTAAAGTTCATACTACCTGTAGGACAAAGACACAAACATGATTGTTATATTATACCTTATTACTATTTAAATGAGATCCATTTAACATTACGCCATTTACAGGTAGGCTTAAACATATAACCTACAAGCCTTCAGTACTTTTAAAAGTCACGAAAATTTTCTACTGGAATGAAAACGAATGAGATTTAAATTTAAAATTTGATGAATGAAGAGTCGACAGTAATGAAAGTATTATAAGATTTTCTATTTAAGTCCTTAAAGGATTCTGTAACTGTTTAATCTTCTTGGAATTTACTCGTATTCAATTTGAAGAAAAAGTGCTCGTAAATTGACCAAATAGCATAATTAAATTTGTGCAAAGAGACGAGTACGATGACAAATTGGGTTTTACAAGGCGTGAAATAATATGTAAATGGAATATTCGGAAGTAATTATGTTTGAAAGGTTTCGACAAGGGTGATGATATTCGTTTGTTGTTCGAAGGTGGCGCTCGTCTTACTTTGTACTTTGTACATTGTACATATTACAGGCGACAATAGAGCAGGCAGAGTTCCGTATAGCTTGGCAATTTCATTGATGACACTCCCATGATATGCGGGCGACGGGGGAGGGGGGAAGGAATACGCGGATGTGAAGTCGTACACGTGGGGCATATCTACCCCCTCTCGGCCCGCGCGGACCATCGGGATTGTTACGAACGAATTTGCCAAGCTATAGTTAAGCACATATTCTGTAACGATGTATCGAATAACTCGCATGTGCGAGTTTCGAATTCACCTCCATCTTTCTCAATCTATTGTATCGTGTTAGAGAGTTAGAGGTGAATTAAAAACTCGCATAATCGAGTCATAAAAATATCGTTACATACGCCTCGACTACAGTATTGGACCGAGAGCATGCGATGGCCACACGTATTTCATTTTAGGAAGGCTGAGAGTTCGTCAGCCAACGGTCCTAATATAGGTAAATACGGTAGCCAATTATGGCATTTGATGAACTGTGATGGCCAATTGTAAAGTGTTTTTTTTATAATTTCCTCGTCATAATATGAGAAATCATGTCCATAATCGACAGTTACTATCCTTCGCGGCAACATTTCGAAAATCACCTTTAAAAAGATTTTTATAAAATGCATTATAAGAGTTTCTATCAAAGCACGAAGCAATCTAGAATGATTCCTCATGATATCCCAGAGAAATTATCAAAGTATTACTTTTTATACTTTCAAAATTGAGGACCTGGACTTTAGAAACTTCTTTTGCCAATAGAAGACCACGTTATTTGTGAGTGTCATAGGCTATATTTTATTCCCGTATTTCCAAGGAAACGGAAACTACGCGGAAAAAACCGCGGGGCATCTAATCTAATAAACAAGCTTGTCAACCTTCAAATACGATAAATTTTAAAGCCTTCCGATTCAGCAAGTCCATCGAAACGTTTGAAAGGTTAACATAAACAACTTCGATACGGACTACCGTAAAAGATCAGCTTTTCACTTTCAAAGGGCCAGAACTTAAAGTTAGCCTCGAGGAATTTATTAGAATTACGAGCCGTTTTCCAATTTTAACTTTTCTAGGTTACGCTAACGTTTACTTTTGGTTTGACAGCATAATCTTTTGTTGATCTTCAAGATACCTTTTGAATTTGATAACAAGGGACTCCATCAAATGCCATACAAGGGCCATAACTCATTAGAGCCTCAAAGCACCGACCAACAGGCTCTCGCGTTGTGCGCTATCTTTTTATATATAAATAAACTATTACTATCTATAGAGGACTAGGAAATGGATTACAAAAATAAGAAAGCATTGTCGAACAAAGGATCAATAACAAACAAACAAATTGAAATAATTCACAATATTTGACAGTACAACTTAATTAATTAAATAAAAATGTAACCAAAACAAAACAGAATTCACTACTCGAGACAAAGAGAGATTCTCCGTGCCCAAGTAACCCATAAAAATTACACAAAAAGAAATGTGGATGGCTCGAACGCCACGAGAATACTGAAGCCGACCTTACGGCGAGCACCTTATATCGTCAGACGTTCTCTCTAACTTCCTACTCTTTACAAAAACAAGTCTATCGTCGGCACGAGGTAACAGAGAGATCGGGCGACGTCATATCCGTCTCATTGATATTTCCTACCTATTTTTATATCTAAAAACGAAAGGTCATCACGAATAACACTTGACGTACAAAATGAAATTTGGCAGGGAGGTAGTTCATAGTTAGTAGATGTTCACTGAGTACGTATTTTGTGAGAGGGTCAGATTAAGAAGTCAGAAGAGTTCCAATCTAAGGGCAGAAATAGTAGTTTCGCTATTTCTTACTATAGATTTCTATTAGAATACGCCAACTCCGTAATGTCACTGGATTACTCAAGTTGTTATTACGCTGGGATGTGCAGCTTGGCTGCCGTGTGGCTCTAGTGAGCTATGAGTCTTGTATAGAATTTGATGAAATTATAATGATCTTATTTTTGGCTTCTTATTTCTCACTACTACAATTTAGACTTTAAAAGGACCTTCAATTTCAATAGACAGGGAAAATGTTTTATATTAATTTTCATTCAGATTAAGACTTTAAAAAGTTTTTAATCATATACTCACTCCACTCGATCATATAATACACATATCAGTCCCAAGTATGGCGATCACCAATTGGCAATGAAGACGTAGATGCCCTTTGAGCTACCACGGTCGGTCGTTTTATGAATAAGCTGCTGAGTATTTTCGATAAAATCGCATGAATCGTTCGCTTATATTTATGAGGATCTAAGGGATAACGACGTGTTGAATTAAGCCAGCATTTTTTCTAAGTGGGCATAAACGGGCTGCTTTCAGCCATATATATTGGAGTGTCGTATATTTTACGATCCATCCCGCTCGAGGGCTCTTCTACAGGGCGAGCATCCATGAGTGGGTGAAATTACCTTGCTCGTGTTTTACAAACTGGATTTGCCTTGTCATAATTATCTAGCTACGATGGATCCAAAGGATAAATGATGGTCGTACTCAGCGTAATGTAAACACGGACAATTTTATACCAAAATTGTGTAATTTATTAAACTAGTCTTTCCGTGCTCATTTCCGGTAATTTAAAGGTAATTAATTACATTAATTTATACTTTTTAGGTAAGTTGGGGATTTTATTTTCACAGGTCGTGACTTTTTAATAAAGTTTAGGTACTGAAATTTATTAAAAAGTTAAGTTACTTAATAATAATATGAGCGTATGAATTCAGATAAAGGTTTGTCAGGCCTCTTTTTTTTTATTTTTATTATTTACAAGTTAGTACAATCTCACCTGATGGTAAGTGATGATGCACTCTAAGATAGAAGCGGGCTAACTTGTTAGGAGGAGGATGAAAATCCACACTCCATTCGGTTTCTACACGACATCGTACCGGAACGCTAAATCGCTTGGCGGTACGTCTTTGCCGGTAGGGTGGTAACTAGCCACGGCCGAAACCTCCCACCAGCCAGACCTGGACCAATTTAGAAAATCTCAATCTGCCCAGCTGGGGATCGAACCCAGGACCTCCGTTTTGTAAATCCACCGCGCATACCACTGCGCCTCGGAGCTCTTAGTAATAGCAGGCAATTAGGAAGTGTGTACCATCGAATCTTTATGAGGTAGTAAGTTTCAAAAGTCTTGATCCTGAATCGTCCTGGTATAAAACCTTTTTTAAACATTTCCTTAGGCATAACATGAAATCCAACATTTAGTTTCACGGCTGGTTAGATGGCTTGCCAAATCGAAGGATTCTCTTAAAAAGTTTATATCTTTGATGCTGTCCGGCGAAGGGCTGCCACGTAGCAAAGTGTGTGAGGTTTGTACTGTTATGTATTACGTGACACAGGACATAATTTCATATATTAGCCTTAAGATAACTTTAAATTACGCTTTACACATGGACTTTTGTTACCTGCTACCTCCTAAAGTTCAATCCAAACTTTGACAAATTTTCAACTGTTATAAAATGTTAAAGGCCTGACCACCGTAGGCTCTCGCACTTTAATTACACATTAATCTTTTTCTAGATGTAATTTAGATAAAATTACTAACCAAAACCTACTCAAAGCCTCCAAAGAATTGTAATATTTAATAGTATTTCAAAGTCGGAATAGTAAACAGTGTATCCACACAGCTGGCAACAAAAGAATTCCTTTAAACCGAATAGCTGGCAACACATTCCTGGTAAAACGCGTGGAATGTTCTGTTGGTTCGTTAATTCATTTTAAAGTGGAATATTTCCGACGGCGGATCTTCCGCGGACATGCAAACGATTAATTACGAGGGATATTAATGCTAGGCATTAGTCAGGGCCGGGCTGTGTCAGCGGTGGCCCGGACCGCTTGGGGTGTTTACATTTTGTACTTGAAATATCGATAATTCAATAGTGATGACAGCGTTGCCGTGAACGGGGACTTAGCCTTAAAAGGTAGACTATTGAGTTAAAAGCCTTGCTGAGTTATTGTATAGTTGCTTCTATTTCGGAAGACGGTCTGACTTTGAATGTTTAGTACAAAATACAAACAACAAAAACAATCTAACAAATATAGAAAATCTATTAGGTGTTCTACTTTTCCTTTACTCTACACTGTAGTTGATCCGATTATGAAACTTAATAATAGTTTAAGTTAGGGCTAAGTTAGGGGCTTCAGTAGTGATACGTAGATACATATTCAGAAAATTACGGTAGACAATTTTCAATAAAACTAAACTTAGGTAAAGTACTACTTTGGAGAAGATTGAACTAAAAGTAGCTAACTAGCGATAATATTCCAAAATATAGGGTATCCAAATTACTACCCTATTCAGGATAATTAATATTGGATGAGTATAATGTTAAAGAGTTTTAGATAATAAGATTAAAGTAGCTTTCTTACATTGTGCCTGCTAATCGTAATTATTAATATATAACTTACCCAATAGAAAATAACAGTAATACTCAACCTTCAAGTTACTATAACAAAAGCTGAAACCTTGATCGATCATTAGACATTATACGTTTCATTATTTGCGAGAGCTTCCCGATTTTATAAAAAAATATATGGTAACCCTAAGCTAATAGGGCCGGGTGTTTAGGATGAAACTATTTAGTTAGGTTTATGTCAGTAGTTAATTAGCCATCGACAAGCCATGGCGAGTGCGAACGACGCCTGCGCTCGGTAAGCGTTGATAACGCGTGTAATCCCATAAAATATAGGTGTTGTACTCCAGACGAGGCCTAATTACGTTACGCGTGTGTAAAACAATTGCGTTGGCTAAGCTGCTTTGGCCAAAATTCGAAAACAGTTGAGATACAGGGGCATTTAGGGTTAACATACTTGGTCGTTTTGGATTTGTTAAGTGTATAGCACTAACACAAACGTTTCTCATTACGAGGTTGGCAATTGTGTTACTTATTGCAAACCTCATATGCGAAATTGTGTTTATTTTTACAACTTCATCGTGTATTGACCGACATTGTGTCCCTTTGGTCTATGAGTCAGTGGTATCAGCCAGATATTCGTCATGCCGCATATAAAATCATTATCAGACATTTTTAGTGACCAACAAAGCACAGGTCAACAAAAACTGGTCTTCTACAGGCGACGGGAGGGATTTGGAGCTTGGAGCCCACCACTCTGCTGTAATATAATGTAAAATATTATGATAATAAACTATTTTGAATCTACGTAATACTTAAAAGGGTAAAACTCATTCCTTTTCAACAGTATAAACTGTAACTTACCTCAGCGGCGTCACCAGGGGGTTTTGGCAAATGCAGAAGCATCGCCTGATGATGGAATAAGTGTGATTGCCATTAATATAGACAATCTTTTTCTATAGAGGCTGCTCTCCCACGCTGCTCAAATGTGAGTGGGTGCCTTTATTTCAGTACGATGTTTTAGAAGCAGATAAAAACAATTAGAATATCTTATTTAAGTAAAAGACCTTTTAATTGAGTATTATTTAGGTACATTCATTTATTTTTATAGCATACGTACGTACTTTTTTCTTGTCTTCGAAGGCAAATCAGACGAAATGTACTGTGAGAAAAATCCTGGACCGTCATACCATACCAGATACTATAAGATACACTTGTAGCCTGCACTATGCTATGTTGTGTACCTTACCTTATATAAACATGGTTTTGCTTCTATAGTAAGTTGCACCATTATTAAGTACACGGCATCCGTAGTAAGTAGTAATTTCCAATCACCGTACTCGCAAGTACTTAATTTAAGTACCTTATTTTTGTCAGTGCAGTAAATAAATACAATAAATAAATAACATACGGAATATAGAGGATGTTGCTTACGGTACCCTAAAACGGACACGATAAAATGGTGTTCCTCTTTCCGAGAGGACCCATGTGACCGCTACTCATATAAACCTCACGTAAAATTGTCGTTCCGGTCTAAGATATGTGACAGTGTAAGGGCCAGCGAGATATTTTATATTGGAGTCAAATAAAACGGAGTTAAGTGTTGGCGTGCTCTGCTTCACTTTTATGGCAAAGGAAATGTCTTTCACGATTTAACTATCATGGAAAGTGTTGTAAATTTTGCGGTTGTAAATATTTGTCATATAAACTTTTTAATCTACGTTCTAAATCTCATTAAACATCAAATAAACTTCTCTATTCAAGTTCATTGAGCCGTGATTCTGAAAGGAAACTCGAGCTCAGCAGTGAGCCGAATATGGATTGATAATGATGATGATGATGATTCAAGTCTCTGTTACATTTCAGCATATATATAGCGTTGTTTTATAGAGAGACATAATACTCAACCACAGTTATAAACATATCAGTTGACCAGTCCGTTTCAATCGCGTAGTTCTCGTGTCTATGGGAATACGAGGATATAGAATAGTTTTTTAATGTTTAAAAACCAACGAATAATATTATCATTGTTGTTAATTATGATTTAGCCTACAACTGAGGGTTTGGAAATTGGTTACCTGCTAATACCACCATGATCCAATCTCCATATTTGCCCTACTATATTTGTCTACCGTAAGATAGGTTGACAAACTTTTATAAAATGAAGTAGGTCTAGCCATCACTGGCTCTCAGACTACAAAATCTATAGAAGTAATCACTTAGGCAGCGCGGTAGAATCCACAAGATGCATTGAAACGATATGACGCATACTCACACCACAGAACATACGAGTAGAAATGTGCCTTTGCCACGTTTGATGTGTTTAATTACTTTGTTTCCTATTTCGACAAGGTCTTGCTGTGGTCACTCCAAAGTCGGTAGCTCTCACAATACCGTCTGCCCGCTATTGCATTAAACGTAAACCGGCTCAAGCTCGGCAAATAGTTTAATAGAACCTAGAACGGATTAATTAAACCTGCTTCGATATTAAGTCGAATAATAGCAATTAGTATTCTTGTAATTTTAAAATTTTATTGCTTACGATGATAATACTATCAATATTTATTAATTAAAAATAAATGCTGCTTACGATGATAATATTATCAATATTTATTATATTTATCGATTTTATTATAAGAAAGTGTGTAAAGGTTTGTGTATGTTTGTTACTACTTCACGCCACGATTACTGAACCGATTTGACTGAAGTTTACGAGTAGAAAGTACTACTTTTTATTTCGGAAATTTAATGTTATTATAAAAACTCATGCAATCCGAGTCGCAGTTTTAATATAAATTTGGTCAAGTTTTGATTATGAAATCCGTGATAAAATAATAAGTTTTTTTATTGAGAAATAATACAATAAGGAAGTTAAGCTAACTTGTCCTAATAACTATACAAATCATGCCCACGTGGAATGGTGGCAAGAATACTGGCTGCATTTCCGCGCTGGACAGCCAGGCTGATCTTTCGCGCTAAAAATGAGCCAGCCCTTCTGTCACCAGTCGAGGCAATTAGCCGCGATGAAATGATTAGGTAAAATTTTTTGGCACTGCGACTCCATGGCCCAAGGGTCTCCACGGCAAAAGGTATGAATATGTAAAAAATAAATAATGTATTCAACAAAAACGAATTTTCAAAATCAATTCGCTAATGATGGAAATATCGCTGGACATACATAAAAAAACACGTTGTTCCACGGTCTTTTGTTGTGCACGTGCTTTTTGCAATACTATTTTTGTATTACAACTAGTTTCTTTTTATACTTATTGTTTTTAGCAATATTTTTTAGATGGTCTTAAAATGATCATTGTTTTTACTTTCTATAATATTCGACATTAGATATGTATCTAAATGTAATCATTTGTATACAGAAACTTTAAACCCGTTCGAGATTTTCAATAAAAATTATCTACAGGTTTACTCAAGAAAATATAATATTATTCCGTTTTAAAAGGAGCTTTGAATCCATCCTATTTAATACTCGTATCTTTGTAGACGAACCGTACTTTGAGCTGCATGTGTCCCCAGCCTTAGACTGACAACCTTATAGCCTCTTGTGCTATTGTGTAGAGCTAAGCCACAGGCGTAAACCCTGTTGCTTCTTTAGTGATACAAGAAATTCTCGTATAATGGGTGTCTATAGGTCTACTCGTAGGTACTATCTACTCGTAACACATCTGTGTAGTGCCGAATTCTATTGAATAAGCAAAGCAATGACATAGTGGATTAGCTTGGAGCTGTGTGTACCCGGCCTTAGACTGACAACCTCGTAGCCTCTTGTCCTATTGTGTAGAGCTGAGCTACAGGCGTAGACCCTGTTGCATCTTTAGTGATATAAGATATTCTCCTATAATGGGTGTGTGTAGGTCTTCTACTATCTACTCGTAATACATCTGTGTAGTGCCGAATTCTATTGAAAAACCAATGCAATGACATAGTGGATTAGCTTGGTGGTAACTCTAATCAGTCGATTGCTTTGAATAAGAAATGTTAATTTAGGCCGGCGATTGGACTTGGAGGACAAAATGTAAGCAAATTTGGCTTCAGCGTCTTTTCGTCGAATCTAATCTGAAAACGGAGTCCACTAGGTTGGATTATATAATTCGAATTAACAAATAAGAATAATAAATTATCAGTCGCGTATAACTGGAATTGTAAGGAGGTGCTTGATTCTGGAGCCCTAACCGCCAGCGCCGGTTATTGGCACTAATAAGCCCCGCACCGAGAATGTATTGTTTTTTTTAAATTAGAATATTATTAAGCATTGTATTTAAGAAGCATTTTTTAATAAAAAAGTAAATAAATTATCGCAAAATATCATACATTTTTCGTTCGCGTGAATTTGGGAAAATATGTCACGTGAACAACCAGTAGGAGGTGAATATTGGATGATTATAAAACGCATCCAATTTTGAATATCCCCTGTTAGGCCACGTTTCATAATTAACCGACTTCCAAAAAGGAGGAGGTTCTACGTTAGGCTATATGTTTTTTTAAAACAGTTGTGGATAGCATTAAGTCAACATACTTAATTATTATTTAATTCTTTAGTATCCTTACAATAAGCACTTGAATAAATATGATTAGATTTTGTATAATTTCATACATGAATTTCATCATTTAATCGGTTGAGATTTATGATGATGTAGATATAATATTTTTTTTTTTAGATTTATTAAATAATTATTAAACGTATTTTAATTTACATTAAGTCAATATTTAACAATGGTTAATTTTAATCGTACCCTACCCGCGGGTTGGCAAGGCGGCACGGGTCCACTATATATCTTGCAGCAACCACGATTTGACTGACGGCGCGCCCTGAAAGGTCATTTATCAGACTCACTAGCGGGTTGTACTGAACCAAACAGCAATGAATCCTAATTGACAAATTATCCTTCTAATGTCTTCGAAATAAACTTCCTTCTTCGATAGTATATTACTACATTACTGCGATCTGATAGTCTTATAATCTAGACTTTTTTATCGTATGATATACAGCTTATAAACAATATATTTAATAAAATACACTGCTTAGCAATTGCTAACGTTGCCATACAAAATGTATGATACTGATTCTGTTCTGATGTGTCACGACATGACACGTCAGACAAATGTAAATTCGGCTTTACTTGGTCGCTTTCACTTAGTTGGTTAAAGCCAGCTCACTCTTTTACATTTTACAATTTTCTACTCGTTAACATTTATTTTAATTCGTACTTTTTCCAACCGTGTATATGAATGATATACAGCTTATAAACAATATATTTAACAAAATTATCGATCACTAGTTAGCAATTGTTATATAAATGTACAATAAATGTACAAAAAATTAATGATCGTCATTATCCTAGTTTAACAGCCCACCACAAGGTTAGGCCTCCCTCTTTACAGGAGAAGGCGTATGGAGCTTGTAAGGTCCCCTGTCCTTACTGTAATAGCAGTAAGTCACTGCTTCATCACTCCACCATTATGACCAGCAGACGTCCGGTCTCCACTGAAGACAGTGACAGACTGCCTCTTTACACCTCCACTTCGACTATATATGAGACAGTGAATATAGGTATCTATTAGTAGATACAAAGATTTATACCCACCATTCCACTCCTATGCTTGTTGGTGAACTTGAAGTGATAATGTTAAAATCACTATCGATAATTATCAGACGTTAATAATAATTACCGGCACATGTGTAACACCACCAATTTCCCTGCTTTTTTTTCTGTGAATTTTAAATGAAAATTTCATTAACACATAGCTAGAAAAAAAAAAAGAAAAAAAGTTTATTAGTGAATTAGCTCGACTCAATAATGAATCCAGATCCTTATGATCCAAAACCATATCGGCACCACATAACCAACGAAGCAGTTAGAGGTATTAAGTCAGTAATAAATGATAGTCTCATCATAATATCATAAATCGTCTTCCAGCGAGTAACACCAATTTGTTAGACGAGAAAGTTATATATGTGCTCATGTAAACCACACAGTTGAGTTCACCTTGCCTCATCAGTGTGCAAGTCACGAAAATACATTTTATTTTAACTTCTCAACTCCTTTGTTCACGTTCGAATGGGATATAATTTTCATAAAGAACACGAAGCTGCGTCTTGTAATAAAAAATAGATTTAGCAGACTTAAATCTACCTTTAGGAACAAAAATAAAACTACTATGTAATTTATTCCCTCTCTGTGATCTTAGACAACCAGGTTAGCGATCTAAGGAAACGGAGCGAAATGTTCAAGTTTATAACAAGTATCATCAGTTACGAATGTGTTAGGAGTACGTAGTTATAATACAATTACTACTAGTTGATGTGCACGACTTCGTCCGCATTTCAGTGTTGTTTAGTCAGTCTCTTATTAATAATTAGTATTGAAGAAGGAATTTTCCATTTTGTACGTTTTAGTGCCTAGATACAAACCTTATGCATACCACTGTTACGCCAAAACCGCATTTTAACATGGGCTCTAGAATTTTGTTTTTTTTTTTTTATTCTTTGCAAGTTAGCCCTTGACTACAATCTCACCATATGGTAAGTGATGATGCAATCTAAGATGGAAGCGGGCTAACTTGTTAGGAGGATGAAAATCCACACCCCTTTTCTACACGACATCGTACTGGAACGCTAAATCGTCACAAATAACTAGCCACGGCCGAAGTCATTCTGCAGCATTATAATATAATAGCAGCGTTTTACCTGAAATAAAACGCATATTAAAATACTTACCTCACTGGAAGCTTTTATATTGAGAGTAGCATTTCCGTTTCCGTCGATTTCATACCAGTTTTCGTACTTTTATTGACGTCACGTCTGGCTATGTGGCGCCACCTGGCGGTGTCGGGCTCGGGAAGTTTCGTAAATCGCTGAGCGCGACTTTAGCTCATTGGCTCAATATATCACCAGGCAGGAATTACTTAAAGCTTCCAGTGAGGTAAGTATTTTAATATGCGTTTTATTTCAGGTAAAACGCTGCTATTAAAATATTGACCGTAACTGGAAGCTTTTATATTGAGAGCCTGTTTGTTTTCGCCTGGTGACGCCACATTATGGTATTATTTCGCCAATGTGATTATTAAAATAAAACTTTTTATAACAATATTATCTCTAATTCGATTAGGCTTTATTTAGAGAACAAGCTAGTAACGAAGTTTGACTTACTGTGTCTGTGCATAATACAATATTCCATTTTGTTGGAATGTAGCAAAAATACATGTCTACGGTACAATGGTAGCCAGTAATAAGTATCTATTGTCTGTGGATATTATTTATTCAAAATGTCAACTCTTTGACATTCAAGTGTCATAATATGTCATCAGCCATTTACTATATTTTACAAATATTAATAAATAGAACAGTTAGCAGTGCTTAACGTGTTTTCGTTCATCTCGCGACTCCAACTCTCAACACATTCAAAAATAAATCAATGAACTAAAAACATACCATACATTTTTTGGATTGGAGTTCAATACTTTTAATTTTAGGGATTTCATCATATAATTGATATTCACACTAAATTATTTAGGAAAAACACTGCTGACCGATATAGTCGTTATGAAGATTTCTTACGTGACGTCTTTACTCATTCTGCTATAACCATATGCGAGGCGGTTTAAATTATTACAAAGAAATTAATATTAATTCCTAAAGGAAAATTATGATAGTGATTATTTTATTTACAAATAATTTCCAGCCAGAGTAAATACTTCTATCGGTTTTTGAGCCAAATTGCGGCCAAAATTAAATAAAATCATCAGATTTTATACTATGTTATCCCTATAATAAGTAATGTTAGGTCATATACACGCCTTTCAGAGTGTACCTACAAAAATATAACTATTGAAAAAATAATTAAGAAGTTACTGACATTCCAAACTGGTGGCATGGAATTTTTAGGCTTTCTTAACAATTTGGCGTGAATTTAAGGATATGCTTTACAAAGTTATTGATCTCTTAAGTAGGTTACTTGAAGATTCAAGAAACTTAAACTGAGTCAGTTCTTAGACATTAGGTCATATAATGTACTAAAACTTTTACTTTTAGACAAACACTACACAAGCCGATTTTTAAGTTTTGACAGGAAATTAAAAATAATTTCAGGTTTTCCCATATTTCTTGAAGACTACCTCTAACAGTTTTGTAACTGCTAAGTCCGTTGTCGTGATTATAATAAATTTGTCTTCATTCTACAGAATTATCGGTACTGCTAGCACTCGGAATCTGAGATCCAAATGACATAAGACTTACTCTTATCAAGGCTATTAAATATATTCCTGTCAACCGATTCTGATGATTCTCTGAGAATCAGTGTAAGTGGTGGCGATACCATAAAGCAAGTGGGAAATTCCCTATACACACTGTACACATCGTATAAAACAACTTGAGCGTAAGTTACATCTCGGGATACGTACAAGTAATCATGGACTACGTGTACCTTATTTAATGAGTCAGATCAGAATAGATCAGTCACCGACATACCCTATTTCACAATCACTTTTTCTATGCTATAGTAATGAAAGCGCCAAGTATGGAAGATGGCGATGTTGTATAACAAGTGATTTGCATGCTTGTTGTTCCTGCCGCGTATACTATTGTGTACTGTTGTGAACTTATTGATAGTCTAATTAAGGTTACTAGACATAAAGATCTTGCAATTTTAACTGTTATATTCTATATTTAAACTCATTTCTCTTTTCCTCCGTAATATGTAACGGCAGTCATTTTGTCCAATTGAATGTTGCTTAGGAGGTGAGCTTGATTCTAGGGACATATACGAGTAGTATGACATACATTTCCTTTTTATTGGAATGCAGTACCTATTCCTCTCGTGACCATGAATACCTCAGAGGGTGAATGTTTAGTAACGCTGACCAAGCGTGGTCAAAGGCATCTGCTACTAACAAAAACACTGGCTGAGGGTGTCAGTGAAGTAGGTAGCTAGCAGTCTGATTATATTAAACAAGGTCATTCATTCATTCAATGGTAACGGGCAAGTTTTCGATATAGTCTACATCTACGCTTCGTATTATTTTCTTAGTAAATGATAAAATTGTCGATTCTTAATTCTACATATCTCTTACAAAACATGCTGCGAATTTGATAGCATTGAGAAAGTATTTGAGAAAGAGACATGTATAGTTCAAATGACAAGGAAGTAATGTCCAACAATTCCCTGTATACAAAACGTAGGAAGCACCTTTGGGATTTTATTACATACACATGCAAGTAGGCTTGTGTCTATTCTTCAAACTGAGTTTTTGATGCTGTGCGTATTTAGCAAGTGGAAATGAGGTTAAATATTGGTCCGGCTTCAGTATTAACAACAGAGCATGGTGCTTTTATGATCCTTTGTATTTCATTAAGTAGACAATTGTTGGTATTTCTTCCAAAACAGGAGTGTGGAACGATGTTCCATATAGATTAAGAAAAACACGAGGTTATTCGAGAGAACGGTAGGAGATAACCTCAGATTAACCTCTGTACGTTTCTGGTGCCACCATTTTCTCCCATTGAAAAAGGTGGTGAAAAAGGTGGCTAAACAGACCGCTTGAAATGAAGTCTATCTCAAAATACTTTAGGTTTTCTGGATGCATTAAACTTTAAACCATACATAATACCCTTGATGGGCCTCGAGCCCCTGAAAAAGGATTCATTTAGAATCCTTTGTTTTAATAGAAATTTTTATGTTACCGCTTATGCGTTTTTCTACATTTGACGGAGGGTATCATAATATGTTTTACCTTTTCGTTTGTTTCTAAGTTTTATGAAACCTGGAGTATGGTTATAAATTTTGCAAATAATAAACTGTATACATCCAGTAACACCTTTAGAAAACTTTGATGTATTCGGAAAAATAAGTTTCCTGCCTTTAACCTCAATACCAAAATGTACATGATGTTTTAATCTGACGCTTTCGTTCATCAGATTTTTACGCCATTGTTACAAAGTAATTAATTCACCCATTGGTTACAAATCTAGTTGGCCTATTCACTATTTTGGTCTTTATTATCAACCTATATCAATTGGATAAAATGTCATTTACCTACTGTGGGATATTCACGAGTAAGCAATAAATGACATTTTTACATAGAAACTCAATTTTGTATATGTCAACTAGCAAACGTAAAAGATAGTGAGTCAGCCTGCAAGGGCTTTAGGACATTAATCTCTTGTACATTGCTAATAAACACCCCGCGAGAGTGGATTATAATGATCATACAAGCAAGGCTGCGCAAGCGTTCCAAGCGATGGAATCTTAACATTTTTCATGCATTCCCCTCGCGAGGGGTGGCGATCACACACACGACATCGACACGGGTATTTGAATAATTTATATAGATAGATAAGATATTCGTATCCATACATCGTTGATAAACACCCCGCGAGGGTGGATTGTATTGATCATGCAAGCAAGGCTGTGCATGAACGTGTGCGCATTACAGATATATTCCGTGTTGTATGTTCCACGCGATGGAACATTACTCTTCATGCATACGCCTGCGACGGCGATCAAGGACACCGGTTTTTGAATAATTTATATAAAGAGATAAACACCCCGCGAGGGTGGGTTGTAATTATCATGCAAGCATGGCTGTGCATGAGCGTTTGCGCATTGTATGTATATTCCGTGTTGTGTGTTCTACGTGATGAAATTTCAACACTATTCGTGCCTTGCCCTTGCGAGGGGCGGCGATCCTTAGTATTTGACTGGAAATACGTCTAGGAATGTTAACACTTTCTATAACCTCGTCCCCATGAGGGGCGGTAATCTATTAGTCCGGTATTTGACTGTGCAAATACGTCTAGGAATATTTAAACTTTCTATACCTTACTCAGTAAGTTGGTTTTGCAAATACGTCCAGGAACGTTAAAAAACTGTGTATACCTTGCCCCCGCGAGGGGCGGTAATCTATTAGACCTATATTTGACTGCAAATGTGTCCAGCGACGTTAACAGTGTCTACGCCTTGCCCCTGCGTGGGGTGGCGATTTATAAGGCCAGTAATTTACATCCAATCAAAATTCCTGTGCTAAATTCTGGCGGGATTTGTGAACCTTTTTTCAATGTCGGTTTGAATTGAAGTAACAATATGTTTGAGTAACTTCCAAAAACTCTTTGTCTAACTTGTCTTCGAGCATTCGTAATTTATGTACTCCTTTGAAACGAAAGCCACTGGCCACGCGTTCGTTTTGTAGTATATATGTTAGACAACAGTCTATTGCTAGAACGTTCACTTTGGTTTCTGAGTTCACATTTTTAGGAAGCCCGCTGGGCCCCGCCACTTTTAATACTATTTTAATTGTTGAAAAATTACTACAAAGAAAATATTATTATATACATGCAAGTACGAAAACATTTGCAAAAAAGCAAGACTTTCAAACACATGAAGTAGTGATCCGAACGGAAAAACCGTTAAAATAATGATCACGTACTATTTTCAAATGAAATTTGAAATTTTACATAATTTAACGTTAATTACATTAACGTTGTATGTAACAACGTAATAATTACAACGTAATAAAATATAAAGTACTCACAGCGAATTCACTTCACTTATTACACTTTATCTTGCAATGTCGGGTACCAACTGATTGCAAGATGTTGCTTCGACGGTAAACAAAACGCCAATGAGCTAAAGTCGCGCTCAGCGATTTACGAAACTTCCCGAGCCCGACACCGCCAGGTGGCGCCACATAGCCAGACGTGACGTCAATAAAAGTACGAAAACTGGTATGAAATCGACGGAAACGGAAATGCTACTCTCAATATAAAAGCTTCCAGTTACGGTCAATATTTTAATTATGTATTTATAAAGAGCACATATTTAAACATAATATCGTTAAATTACATTTGCAAAATTGAAACACAACAATGGCTACTGTAAAAACAAACAAAAAACATAGCATAGAGAAATCTATGAAAGCTTAGAATAAATATTTACTATTTTCAGACCCTCCAGCCATGGAGAGGATCAACAACTTTCCCTAAACTTGCTTAAGCTTTTATCTCGGCAATCTTTATAGGTGGAAACTAAATCGAATTGAATAAAACAGTCAATTTTATATCAAAGCCATTCTCGTAAACATTTATAGTAATCCTTTTAAATTGAATCTCAATATCAATATTATAATTATTATTAAAGACAGTAAAATATTTGTATTTCTTTTGTGATAAAAATATGTCCATTATTCAAGTAGCTAATGCTAACTTATAATATTAGTATAGATATAAATAAACCTAAGATCATTATTTTCAATAAAACCGTTAAACCATTCAACTTTATTAGTTAAAAACAATAAATATTTAATTGATTCCTCTTATGGATTAATATTGATGTCTCTGAGAGATTTCCTTAGCAATAAGGCAGGAAAGCAATTTACTTTTATTATAAGCTTCCTTTACACGATTTATATTAGCTTCACTTTTCACTATGTATGTATGTATGTAAGAAAATCTTGGAATCTTAATTAGACCCACTTTCCAGTCTTCGATTAGGATGAAATTTTGCACACGCTCTGAGTTCTGATGACAATAGCTAAGAAACGTCATTACAAATCCAATATGGCGGCCTCCCCAAGATGGCGTACTGGCAGTTTGAAATCCACCCCCAGGATATATTTGGATATCAAAGGAAAGGGTTTGCTGTCAGGAATACGAAAAAAATAGTCACGTGACTTAAATCCAATATTTGTAATTTTTTGTGAGTACTAAAAGCGTGTTTTTTAGTTTTTTTAATATTTAAAGTTATTTGTGCCTATTCTTGTAATATTAATATTCTATTTAGTGCAGTAATCTGTCCCTCTATCCCTATGTCCCTATGTATGCTTAATATCTTTAAAAATACGCAACGGATTATGATGCGTTTTTTAAATTGATAGAGTGGCTGAAGAGGAAGGTTTATTAGTATAACTAGCGACCCGTCCGGCTTCGCACGGGTGCAATGCTGATACCAAATACACTACAGAAAAACTGTGAACGTTGTATTATAAAAAAAACATAGCAACCCGCTCCGACTTCGCACGGGTATCACATCACACTAATACGTTGCGGATACTGAAGCGATTTGACTGAAATTTGGAATGAAAATAGATTTCACTCTGGTTTAACACATAGGCTACTTTTCATCCCGAAAAAATCCATGGTTCCCGTGGGATTTGTGAAAAACTGAATCCCACGCGAATGAAGTCGCGGGTGTCCGCTAGTAAATAAATAAAGAGCATCAACGAAGAGCTATGCACGGAAATCTAAATTTGGTGCAAGGAGCTCATGTCTGTGTGTCATTGTTTAGAGATCTCGAGAACGTCGCTGGAGTCAATATGCGGAACATTTCCTATTACACGCCCACTTCTTTCCGTGCACTGGTGGATCTATCTAGAGACGTTTTAACGTCAGTAAGTATTTTATTTTTGGTTGTGTCCCGCTCAAGTTCCACTTACTTATTTCTGGGTGGGTTAAAGACAACTAAGAGTGTTAAAAATCTATCTATGTGCTATATTTCATCACAATCCGTTCAGGCCTTCTGAATTTGAAAATGTTAAGTAGTAGGCTATATAACGAATTTTTTTTTATATTTAACTCACTTAGCGCATTTTCAAGTACTTCGTTTCATTCAAACTTTTTAAAGTGTGGGATTGAGTACAGATGGTAGGTAAACGTAATTTACACAATATACGCAATGCAATATCATAATGTGTAAATATTCAAAATTCATTTATTTCAATTAAGCTGAATTTACAAGCACTTTTGAAACGTCAAGTTATGTCATGATTTAACTTGATGGTGGTAAGTAAAGTCGAAAACTTAAATTAAAAGCTACGAGGGTTCCAAAGGCGCCTTGGGCTAGAGCCATATTATGTTTAGTAGCCTATTTTAATGGCCCATTACAGGGTCAGGCCTCCTTTCTAAAAGGAGATGGGATATAGAGCCCATCACGAAGCAAACTAATTCCAGAAGTCGAAACCAAGACCTTTTGATCCGAATACTCCCATAGTAGTCTATCCCTTGTTCAACAAAGTGTATTAAAAATTCAATGTTTCCAGGAAAACTCGCACCGCGTTAATAAATCTGCATTAGCAGCTCTATAGTGTTCACAGCATATTTTTATTCCAACACAATTTGTAATGGAAGCGACACGCGGAGACAAGAGCAAGGCTGGGGGAGGTCGAAGGCGGCAAAATTACTTGCAAATTCCATTTACGAAGTCGCCGACGTCAAAAGAAACTGGTGAGGTGGCTACTCTTCTATGATTTCAGTTAATTCACACTTTGTTGTTTACGATTATTAATTAACGGAAACTCGTTGAGTTAGGAGTTTTTAAAGAATAATTTAGACCCGCCCGTTGTATAGAGAAAGCAGAGCGGTAGCGTATTTTAACTCTTCTGGCCTTGTGAAATGTTTTTAAGCTAACTGAGTAGCTTAGCTTGAAACAATCCTTTTTAAATGATGATGATGTTGATACTCCTAGCATAGCTCGTTCCATCGCCCGCTGTGTGACTCTGAGCTTTCTTATGAGGCCCGTAGTTAGCGACCAAGTCTCGGAACCATAGGTCATCACTGGCAACACACACTGTTCGAAGACTTTTGTCTTCAGGCACTGAGAAATTTCGGACGAAAAGATATCGCGAAGTTTCCCAAATGCGGCCCAGCCGAGCTGGATTCGGCGGTTCACCTCCTTCTCGAAATTGAACCTACCTAACTGGACCATATGTCCTAGGTATACGTATTTGTCTACAATTTCGAGAGCAACGTTCTCAATTATAACTGGGTGGGGCGATACATGAGCATTAGACGTTTTGTTTGTATTAGGTAATACAAGTAGTTAAAGAAAATTAACTCTGGTTCACACAATTGTGCCATCGAGAACCAACCACCACCACCAATTCAATCCTTAGGTCAAGATATTTTCATTGTTTTGTAAGCAAGAAATTTATAACCCCAATTTTTCGAAACTCCCAGGGGATAGGGAGGAGGAAGATTTATATTTTCCTGTAAACCGCGGGGGCAACACGTCTAGTTTTTCTGCATTTCCTTTAAAATTAAGCTGTACAAGTACGAGTCGGAGTCGCCCACCGAGGGTTCGGTACGTAGGATCAGTGTAATTAAATAGTTCAGGAATCGACTTTCGCATCGCAGTTTTTGCCGAGCTTTCCCTGAACTTCAGACCCGTTTTTATTGTTCCGTAGTCCAAAGGTTCGGCGCAGAGACAATTACTACTAGAACGCTCTAAATTAGCATGAGTATGAACATTAAAAATATGAATTACGTCGTAAAATAAAATCTTGGATAATGTTTTTTTACATTATCATCCCACCTCACCTACATGTAAAGTGGGGATAAATTTTTTTTTGCTCGCTTATTTCATAGTGTGGGGTATCGTTGGATAGGTCTTTGAAAGTTATGTGTCTTTTACTAACATATTTCGATTTAGGGATCCGTTTGTAAAATTCTAAGCTTTTAACAGCTAATTTTAGTTAGAGTCAAGTGTCCCTCAACCAGCTAAACTGTTGTTTATGGATGAGTGAAAAAATTCACGAAAGTAGAATACATAATTAAATTACAACCAAACAAACACTTCAGCTTTATAATATCAATACAAAATGGTTCTCCACTTTGTTAATATTGAAAGCTTACACTACAAAACGAAGAGCTCGCGGCGAGCAGAATTTAATGTGAAAATAACAAACCGCTTTCCAGACTTGCGTCTACACGTCCGACACCTAATAAGTGTGAACGGGAATGAAGTAAAAATTCTCTCCATTGTCATTCCGCGGGCGTACCGGTGGTAATGAGCTAACTTCGCCGTTACGTCTCGTAACTTACATACCAATCGGACCCCGCGCCGGTCCACGCTCGGACCGCTATTGGTAATCATTCCACAAACATTGAAAACAGAAAACTTCTAATTATGTTTGTCTGGGAATGATGCAATTGTTATTTTCTTTTGTGATTTTGCCTTCTTCTGAATTTTTTATTAAGTAAACTAGCGGATTCTCGCAATATCTTAGCCGTGATATTCACTTTTTGCTATTTGGCTAGGTCTGATAATCACACTAATATTATAAAGGCGAAAGTTTGTGTGTAAGTGTGAAAGTGTGTAAGTATGTTTGTTCCTCTTTCACGCTGCGTCTACTGAAGCAATTGGACTGAAATTTGGAATGGAAACTGATTTTACTCTGGATTAATACATAGGCTACCTTTCATCCCGGAAAAATCCATGGTTCCCGCGGGATTTGTGAAAAACTGAATTCCATGCCGTCGCGGGCGTCCGCTAGTTATCAATAATTTTAGCAGACTCTGAAGTGGATTACAAAAATAGGACAATTCACAATATTTGTCAGGACAACTTAAATAACCAATCAAATTGTAACCAAATCAAACCCTAGAATGGAAGATAATACCTTGAGCAATCTCAGAGGCTTGTGACTGTAATTAAAAAAAAAAACAAAAATTGAATTAAAAAAATCTTACAATATCTGTATATCAATAAAACTTCACAACGACTCAGGTTCACCACCACCACACAAAATTTTACTTACTGCTACTGAGAATCACTAGTAAGAAAAACCCTGTATTTATTTACCATATTTTATTTGTTGGTCGACTCAGACTCGAACTCGAGACAATATGATTTGTGTACTTGTAACTCTTAGCTTTCACAATGCTCTACAAAACAACAATAACCACATTGCAGGTAGGTGATTTACCAATTAACTTACAGAATTATTTCACGGAAATCGCCACGTCGTCTATGAAATTGTAGTTCGTTTTTTCATAAACATAAAAAAGTACAAGTAAAATGCAGGGTTCCTAATTAGAACATTTATAAGTCTAATACATTAGATTAAGGGCCTGTTATGTCGAGACCTTCGTTATTTTATAAATCCAGAGAGTAACGCTAGTCCTACCAAAGATATGTAACTACAGTAGACACTGTAGGGTTGACTGTTGGGACTGTGGTGACTTTGACAGCTAGCAGGGTCAACGGATCTCCCAACAATTGTCTATGTATGTATTTTTTTCATTTTTGAGAAAGAATACAATAGGGAATTTAGGGAAATTTATCCAAATAACTATACAAATCATGCCCACCTAAAATGGTGGCAATAATACTGGCTGCATTTTCGCGTTGAACAGCCAGGCTGATCTTTTGCGCAAACTTTTTTATATTTTTTACGAGATATCACGAGGAATTATGTAGCCAATGGCTGTTTTTCGAAGGGTTGCCACGAAGCTACGTGACTCGCGACTTTAATTTATATTTGAACGGTTGAGTGTCTGGACCTAGAAGAGCTTCTGTGCCTTTAAAATCTGGTATAGTCCAAATAGCCATCACAGCTATGTACCTTACTTAGGTACTTATGGTGGGTAGTCATAATCGTCATCATTAAAAACCCAAATTCAGCTCAATGTTGACCACGAGTCTCAATTAGAGAGGTTAGGCTAATAGTCCACCAAGCTGGCCCAATGCGGACACTTAAAAAAATAAGAAATTTTCAAGATATCCTGGTTTTCTCATGATGTTTTCCCTTCACCGTTTTCTTAAAATGTACATGATTGAAAAGTTGAAAGTGCATGCCTCGAGCGGATTATAGCCTACGCCCTCCGAATCGAAGGCAGTCTGGGCTATCGCGCCCACAATGCTAGAAAATTAGCAATGGTAGGAGTACCGGCTAATTAACGTTTAAGTTTCATAAAATCACGAAGGTCTGACTATGACAGGCTCTCAATCTATATGAACAGTACGCCAAGAGTGAAATTGTTTTATAAACCGCCATAGAGCCGCAATAGAGCGAACTTTATGAACCTTATAAACGACGTGACGCTAGAAGAAAGGGCGATGTCGGGACTTTGAATAAAATATTAGCTATAAATCCGTACAGTATTATGCTTTTATAAATACAAAAGATCGTCTGTTTGTTGGTCTTTTCTAACTTGATTTTACCTATCTGTATTGACTATTCAGTAAATTAACTAATACGTTTTGCTTTAATTTGGAAAAAAACATCATTCTATTATCAAAATTGTATACCTACTTATAGATGCAAAAACAATTTAAGTGTTTAAACCTAAAATAAAATTCTGTTCTCTAGATCGAGTTAAATAATTGTATTGATGTTCAAAAAATAGCGAAAAACACCATAACTTGCATTATGCTTTAAATTCAGATGAGCAAAAAGATTTGCATTCTGAGATGGACTACTTACTGGGCTTAAATTATTTAATCTTCTTGGAAAATTTATAACGCTTAATTGCAGCTCCAGTGATCCAGCGATAACTAGAGATAATTGTCATTTTATGAAGTGCAATACCAAATAATTTTTTATTTCCCTGCGTGTGTGAAGTCTGACACTCCGCATTGCGCCGGCGTGGTGGACTATTGGCCTAACCCCTTTCATTCTGAGAGGAGACTTGAACTTAGCACTGAGCCGAATATGGGTTGATAATTATGAAATGGGGTATGTCTAGCGATCGCAGACTCTTTGTTGTATGACTCACTACACAACTCGACCGCAGTCTCATGTGAAATAAAACACCTAGATTTTTCCTCTCAATCTCACAGAGTACATCAACGCAACCAATTTCAATTCAAACATTGCAATTGCATATCTCCGTCTATCTAAATTGAATCGTACCATGTTGTCACTGGTTTCATATTGTGTAGTTGACTTGAAAGTTACTTACGTCCACCACATTGAATACGCCTCAGGATGTAAGGAATTATAACAATGTAGCAGGAACAACTAAAAAGAGTCTTACAACTATTGGAATAGGGTTTGTAATTTATTGAATGATCCGTCTTTTTGCCAGTAAGAGTCGGAATTGAGGGAAGGTGGCAGTAAATAACAAGCGAGATCGGATTATTTCGATAAGATCGTAAAATGAAACAAGGCGTGCCTCCACGGGACGTTTTCTTGAACACGTTACTGGGTCCACAACATCCGATCCGATATTAAATCTGATGGCAACAAACGATATTTTATACTAGAGATAGGGTACTAACCGATCAAAACTGAGGCGGACAAATGTGCATAATTGTCTTTATTTCATTTAGTCGCTTATGAAACAACGGAAGTTATTTAAACACATAATACCTAAATATTGTCGTAATATCGAGTTGTGTGTAAAAACTATACACAAAATAGTATTTATTGTGACGGAGAAGCTGTAGCCTCATTGAAATAGTTACGGGCAGAACCGATGACCTGACGTAGGTCTTCGGCTCTGCCATTTGCACTAGGTTCACTTCGCACAACCTCACTAATTGCTTACACAATTAACCACACAGTGTTACCATTTATCCCGATACTTATTGTATGTCTCGACTAGGTTCTGTGCTTTACGTGTCAAGGATGGCAGATACACAAAGTAACACTATCAATCACTATCAGAATGAAAAACTGGAAGCCAGAATTAATTGTTGTGGGGGTTAACCACGAGCGGATCACGGCACTGGCAATCGCTAGTAGTAGGGTTAAAGGATCCTTCTGAGCTCGTGTTAGCTCCCAGCTAAGTAACTAACAATGCATTGGTCGGACTATATGGATAACACACCCACTAAACTAAACATCACTAGCACTATTGCACTATCGCTATTTCACTATCACTATTTAAGAAATGGAAATCGCCCATCTCTTTGCTTATAGGAAAAGGAATTTGGAAGTTAGATCTACCACGCTGCTCTATACGGAGTGGCCTTTGAGCAGTGGCGTAGCCCCTGTATCAACATTAGTTGGGGGCCAAATAAAGGGCAAAGACTTCTCACAAAATAAATAATTACAGTGACTTAATTTTTGTAGGATGTTTCCAACTTTTGGGCGCACGCTTAACCCTGGATAAAGAGATAATTTTTTTTAGGTACTTTTTCATTTCTGAATTGAGATTCTATAGGCAGTTTTATATATATTTTTTTCTCGGAAAGCATCAGATTAATTAGTGAGATTGTGTGTTACATTTTACAAATATTTTCTTTTACAAGGGGCCCTTGTAGTCCGGAGACCCCATATCATTTAACTATTCTATCTATTTATTAGGTGATAATCAAGGTTGTTACACCATCAGCTCAGTATTGTCTGACGTAGGATTTGCATCTTGGACCTTTGGACCCAGGATCTCGTGATACGAAGTGACATAGGCTTAACACTGAATCAAAGAGGCGGCTGTGGTATTATAATTAATACTAGGTAGGTACTAATATGATATTCTTCAACACTTGAACGTAATATTACAGTAGATTTAATAAATTAAATCTACCACGCTGGCGCAGAAAATTATGATAGTAATATGAATATTACTATCATAATTTTCTTATTACTTGCAATATCTGATTTGGTCTTCCGATTCGATATCGGATCGCAATATATAATGACGCTTAACGGATTGCGTTAACCACGTACATATTATGAAAAGGCAATTTCAGGAGTCAAATATTGCTTTTTCATATATTATTTTGTAGTGGTTCTTATAATTTTATCGGTTTCTACTACTTTAACATTTGTATCTATGCATGTTTATCTTAATAGACATAGATAAATAAAACACAAAATTGTTTTTAAACTTAATTGAACAGATTTGAATGTAGTGGTTTTGAAAGTCAAACCGCGTTCGATTCATTGGTTTTCAATATTTTCATACTGTTACCATTACGTTGACGTTAACGCAAATTTATATGTAATTGAAACAGTTGTGCAGTAGTGCCACTAGATGGCGCTGTTTCAATTCCTTAGAAATTCGCGTTTACGTTACGCGACAGTAACAGTTTCAAACTGCCACTAGGCCCTCTGCAGAAGGGTTGTTAGACCAGGCATTGTATGGTGTTGAGTGTGCATAATATAAGAGGACTTCTTTTTCTTCTTTTATTCTGTTCACATTTTTAAATACTGAAAATAATGCAATTTCTCTATGTCGCCGGGAGGTTTGTAGGTCCATTAATTTTTTGTACCTCATCCTCATGAACATCTCGTAAATGGTCTGAACAAATGCCTAATTAAGGATATCCAAATATATTTTCTTATGCTAATCCAAAAAATATTTAAAATATGGTGTATATTTTAAATGTTTTTTGGAACCACGAAAATACTAAATAAATTCGAATAAAACTTGTTTCAAACAGTAGCAACAAATTACTGTTCGTGTTAATACTCGTGTTCGTATTAAGAAGGTATAGAAAACTTTTTATTTCGAAATAAAAAATATGGATCATCATCATCATTATAAATCCATGTTCGGCTCACTGCATAGCTTGAGTCTCTTTTGGGGTTATTCCAAATATTCCACCACACTGGCCCCATGCGGATAGATAGGCAGTCTTCACACACGCAGAGAATTAAGACAATTCTCAGGAATGCAGGTTTCCTCACAATGTTTTCCTTCACCGTTTGAGACACGTAATATTTAATTTCTTAAAATAGCTTAGGTATAGCATAGCATAGCTTAGGTATAGCATAGCATAGCTTAGGTATAGCATAGCATAGCTTTAGGTAATGGATAGTTCTTCATGTTTCAAGTAACATTTATAAAAAATACATGTACTAACTTTAGAATATTAAAATTAACGTGATTTAGGAATTTTTATATTCTACCTTATCAAAGATGCTTAGAAGAGAGAAAGATCAGTAGCTCGACCCAAGACGAGCCAGCAAAGCTATTTTGTAACGATGCTGTATATTATAACTCGCAACTGCGAGTTTTGAATTTACCTTTATCTCTCTCAGTCTATCACGATACTATAGAAAAAGACAGATAGAGGTGAATTCGGAACTTGCATTTGCGAGTTATACAGAGCATTACAGGACCTCGCGATCCGAAATCACAAATACCAACGGGGTAGTTACTTAGGTGGGTAGTAGTTAACGAGTTTTCCGTGTACATGTGATACACGGCATACCATCAACAGTGATTGGGTCACCGGGCTATGTGGAGGCACGCGCGGGTCAAATTCCAAGTGCAATCTTATTTTTCCGGGCGGCGCTGGCTCTCTGCCGGCGGCTTATTGCCTACGTGCCGGCCGGTCCCGCGCCCGTCATATTATTCTATCGAACACAAAGATATTTAAAGCGATTTTTACGTTACAGAAGGGATATACGTTAATTTTATATGCCATAAAAAACAACACTTAAAATGTACCATTTCTCGCAATCAGTTATTCAACCGTAAAAAGTTGTGAGATCCATGTAATACCAAGTCGATTACTTTACTCTGTCCGTAATTAAGGGATCTTCTGTTTGACGTTATTAGGTAACCTAACAAAGTTTTCTTATAGTGACCATATCAATATTAGATTTTTTTTTATATTTTAAATTAAAAGATTGACTTGGCCATCGCATGAATACACAACTCGTATGTTACAATTAATACATATTATATTCAATAACATTGCTTAGAGCGCTTGCCAAATCGATCTATTTATCTATACTTATAATAAATCTGTAGAGAGGTCAATTCTGTACATGAAATATATTTCCAAAATAACTATCAGGGGGTGATTAGTGATCGATACTGATGCCAAAAATGCAATCAGTAAAATTTTTGTCTGTCTGTCTGTCTGTCTGTCTGTCTGTCTGTATGTTCTTTATAGAAACAAAAACTACTGGACGGATTTTAACGAAACTTGGTACAATTATTCTACATACTCCTGGGCAGGTTATAGTATACTTTTTATTACGCTACGATCAATAGTAGCAGAGCAGTGAAGAGAAATGTTGAGAAAACGGGAGAAGTTACTCAATTTTTTAAGCTTAAAAAATTGAGCCTTAATGGTTAAAGCTACATACAAATCATGTATGACGGAAATGTTCTCCTTAAAATTATCTATAAAAACACAACAACATATATATGTCTATCTTTTATGGTTGACTCACAATAACACGTGTAACGATAGCTTAGCAGTTCGCAGCTTTCTAATTATATTTGTCTACTCTTATGTTTATAACACTCATCACTCATCCCTAATAAGAAAGTTAACATTATTACCTATTCAATAAAAAAGAATCATAAAAATCGGTAAAGAAACACCAAAGTTATACAAGAAATATGCTAAGCCATCGCGCGTGAATACTAATTCATGCTATATGGATTATTTTTGTGTAACGGTTGCCGTGCTCGACGCGACTCGCGGTGGGAGGAATAAATAAAGAAGTGCAGCCTTAATGAGTAGGGTAGTGTAGGGTAGGGCAGGGGTAGGGTAGGGTAGAGGTAGGTTAGGGTAGGGTAGGATAGGGGTAGTTGAAAGTTTACAACGACTTTCACGCGGACGAAGTCGCGGGCGTCCGCTAGTTTAAAATATTTTTTTTTAAATATTGATATGGTTAAATTTGGAAATTTGAAATATACCGTGTCTATATAATGCCTGCTTGAGTACTCAAAATTCAGACTTCTGATTCCATCCACAACGAAGTTATAGGGGGTCAAAAATGGCTTGAATTGCTTCGAGAAAAGTTCTTATTAAAAAATATTTTTAAGCACCATTTTAGTATACCTAGATCATTCAAATCGAATGAGCTCATATTATTACGAGCTCTATCACTAATTTTCAAGTTTTTATTATTTTTGTTTTCAATTCTATGTGTATTTAATAGTAAACGCTGGATTTCAGTTTCAATAATTATAGTGCGATGTTATATGTCATTCACTTCTTAGAGACATCACAAGCACAGTGTGATAATATACCTATATATATTAACACTACACGTGGCACCTCAACAGTTGCCAGGTAAAAATAGCTTACGAACGAACGAACGAACTTTACGAATAATTAGTAGTGACTCTATAATTGAATATTAGAAGCGACTCTATGATTGAATTAAATATCTTCAGTAGGCCAGCTATCGCCTGCGCCCACACGACTGATATTAGTATACCCGGCGCTGCCTTCTTCAGATATTGGCCCCGCTCGTAAATAAAACTGCCGCGCGGTAAACTGGCAGAACGCTCGAGCTCATTCCGCTTATCACCGTTAAGTAGTCGTGCAAACGAAAAATTGTGGTCCTTGCCAACGTTAGGCTGCCTATCGACGATGTAAGGATGCAGAGTTACGTATGAAATACTTACAAGCTTTTAGTTGGAGCTTTGCTCACGTAAACGTATCTCATCCTTTCTTATATCTTGGCATCTTATTTTTGCACATAGGGATGTTGTTGGTCATTACAAAATGTATTGTCTCTCTAATAGGAAGATTATGATTTACTAGCTGACGCCGCGCGGTTTCACCCGCGTGGTTCCCGTTCCCGTAGGAATATGGGATAATATATAGCCTATAAATGGACTATCTAACACTGAAAGAATTTTTCAAATCGGAGCAGTAGTTCCTGAGATAAACGCATTCAAAGAAACAAAATCTACAGCTTTATATTATTAGTATAGAAGTATAGATAACGCGCTCAATCGCAGGTTAGCTAATTTAGGAGAGTGTATTCAGAAGAGGTGGGCCAAAGGGAACGTGAAACTTAGAAGCGATCCGTTGAGGCGGAGTTGAAGAGTAAAGACTGTCGGTCTGTCCTAGATCACGCGCAAGAGTTATTTTTTTTCTGATTGTGTAAGTGCCGCAGGCTCTTTATGGGACCTCAGCGGCGTCACCGGGGGCTTGGGCGAGCGTAGAAGCATCGCCTAATTGGGCCCGAAGGCAGAAGCAGAGTAACAGTCCACGATAGATATGCCAAGGAAAAAGTTTGCTTCGGTCCTACACATTGCCAAGTGTGAAAGTTTCCTTTTAATTCCCCTGAAAAAAACAGTTAATAACTTCATGGACATTACAAAAGTACCTACTCCTAAGTACTACTTGGATAAAGTTCAATTAAATTAAATTTCTCGCTCTGACGAAAACAATAATGTTATAAGCGACCGCTGAAATAATTACAGTGGCAAATGTCACCGCGGAGACTTGGGGGGAGAAGTGAAAGTTTTTATCTGTACACTTCCCGACCGACCGCTTACATTTTCACGGTGTAGTTCTTGATCGTAATCGTAGGGTTGAACAACAGATTAGCTAACTTTTTTGATTTATAAGTATGGAGGAAATATGAACTTGAGTAAATAAAGTTACTTTACATTGAATCCCCATTTTTACTGTCCGGCTATAATTTGTCCTAACCCCTCTCATTCTGAGAGGAGACTCGAGCTCAGCACTGATCCAAGTATGGGTTGCTAATGATGACTATAAGGTTATGATTTTAGCAATGTGTAAGTGTGTTTAAACAGCGAAAAAATTGCAGTGGCAAATGTCTTCGCAGAGCGTTGGGAAAAACAGTTTTTGCACTCCATTACCTACCGTTTACATTTTTACGGCGTAGTTTTTGATCGTAACCGTAGGGTTGAACAACAGGTTAACTAAAGGAGATCATTCACGCTCCATACATGTTTGGGTTCTTTTTGAAAGTGCCAGCCAACAAGAAATAATGGCACGACTCGTTAGAATTAGCCATTTGAAGCAATAGCTAATATGCTAATATGGCATAAAAGTTGACGGGTGGCTCTGAACCACGTTATTTCCGTTATATATTTCTGGTTCGACGATTCGTTATTAAGTCACTGATATAGCTCAGCGGGTCGCGAAGCTAAAGTGGCAGTGGGCAGGCCACATAGTTCGAAGAGCCGATGGACGTTGGGGTCCCAAGGTGAGGGATTGGCGACACTGCACCGGAAAGCGCAGTGTTGGTCGACCCCCCACTAGGTGGACCGAAGACATCAAGCGGGTTGCAGGGAGCCGCTGGATGCTGGCGGCTCGAGACCGTTTTGTTTGGAAGTCCATGCAAGAGGCCTATGTCCAGCAGTGGACGTCCATCGGCTGACAATGATGATTCGTTATTTTCATACATTTTGCCAATTTTCAAAAATGCCTGCAAAGAAAAAAGACTGGTATCGTAGTACTATCTATTTGGAGCAATAGTTAGTATGGTACAAATATTATAGGATTGGTCTGAACCAAGTTATTAAGGTTCGATGACTCGTCACTTCTATACATTTTATCGAGTTTCGTAAGTGCCCACCAACAAAATATATGATATGTATCGATATAACTAGCCATTTGCAGCAGTAGTTACTTTGTATACACATTGTTATTTGCATAAACGTTGCAGTATAGCTCTGAGTAAAGTTACGATGATTCTTCAAATCCATGTAAACATGTATCAAAGTAATAATTGTTAAAATCATCATTAACATATTGGCTCACTGTTGAGCACGAGTCTCCTCTCTGAATGAGGGATTAGGCTAATAGTGTACCTAAACTTCACACATATACTTGATAATTAATTTCTTAAAATGTCCCGGACCGGATTCAAGTCTACACCCTCCGAATCGAAGGCAGAGGTTATCTCCATTGGGCGCTTATAGCTTTTAGAATTGTAATAACGGCGGCGTTTGTATCATTTTACAACCCTACATTAACAAGAAGAGGAAAACAAAGAAAAATATTTACTCCAGGGTGTAATGACGCTAAAAATTATGTGATTCACGAAGCTCCTGCGAGAATTTAACCATAATAGTCTTTGTTTTAATTAAACTTCACGTAATAAATAAGAAGTATAATTTAGCCACGCTTTTACACAATTAGTGAAGTGAAGCTTTTTGTGATAGAGCTCGTTGAGAGTACTATCGCGATGCTTATTTCTACAGCAAAGCAGTATTGCTGTGATCCAGTATAAAGGACATGACATGACATCAGGTAGGTTTTTTTTTAATTCTTTACAAGTTAGTCCTTGACTACAATCTCACCTGATGGTAAGTGATGATGCAGTCCAAGATGGAAGCGAGCTAACTTGTTAGGAGGATGAAAATCCACACACCTTTCGGTTTCTACACGACATCGCACCGGAACGCTAAATCGCTTGGCAGTACATCTTTGTCGGTAGGGTGGTAACTAGCCACAGCCAAAGCCTCCCACCAGCCAGACCTGGACCAATTTAGAAAATCTAAATCGGCCCAGCCGGGGATCGAACCCAGGACCTCCGTTTTGTATATGTACATATATATTTACAAAACAATCATACATAAATGTACATGAGGCTAGCCGTGTTGTGCCGTGCCGTGTAGGTACATGAGCCGTGATAGCCCAGTGCATGTGACCTCTTCGGTTCGGAGGGCGTAGGTTCGAATCTGGGGCATGCACATCCAACTTTCAAGTAAGTGTATTTTAAGAAATTAAATATCACGTGTCTCAAACGGTGAATGAAAAACATTTTGAGGAAACTGCATACTTGAGATTTCTCTAAATTTTCTTCGTATGTGAAGTCTATCAATCCGCATTAGGCGAGCGATGTAGACTATGAGCCTAAATCCTCTCAATCTGAGAGGAGACTCATGCTCAACAGTGAGCTGAATATGGTTGATGATGATGATGATGGTATGAGGCACAAAACTTATGCCTCACGTCTTTGGATATTGGACGGAACTTAGTGGGTCGTGACCTTTACACGCTTTTTCGAAGCGTTTTTGTATAGTGGCGATGATATTCCACATGTCATAATACGGCCCTAACACTTGCCCAAAGTGTTAGGGCTGGTTTCACCACATGATGGTGTAGAGATAGTTTGTCATTTGGTAAAGTAAAAAAAACAAAACTTACGTTGAGACGATCCTACACTTATCCGAGAGTGGTGAATCCGGCCCTTAAAATATTATTTTTAAATTCCATTTTCATTGAAATAACATAAGAACAGCCACCCAACATTCGGCAAAGGTAACCACCGTGTTTGCTGTACCGCCAGCGAGACCAGAGATAGGGCACGCAAGCCCACCCAGTGTCGCCAGTTTACATAAGCGAATCCCAAAACTTGTAAGTACTCGAAAAAGCTTGCTTCTAGTATAAATCCTATATGAGAAAATAATCTTTAATCAAAATCTGATAAAGTTAAATTAAACTAATATAATATGATTTTTAAGATAAACATTTAATTTTATTATGTATTAAAAAATGTATAATCATTATCAACCCATATTCGGCTCACTGCAGAGCTCGAGTCTCCTCTCAGAATGAGAGGGGTTAGGCCACTAGTTCACCACGCTGGCCCAACGCCATAGATTTACGATTCGGTACAAGTTATAATTATATGTTTTTAAGTTATTCTTCACCGTTTGAGACACGTGATATTTAATTTCTTAAAATGCATACAAAGATGGAGGTACATGCCCCGGCCCGGATTCGAACCTACACCCTCCGGAATCGGAGGCAGTTGTCATATCCACTGGGCTATCACGGGCATAAAATGTATAATATTTTGATTTAATTAAAAATATTAAATTTTATGAATTATATAAATTGCATCCAGGAATAAAACCCAGAAACTCGAGATCCGATACCTCAATACTGGACTACCAGGTAGTTGGGGGGTAATGTTACTATTTGATAATTCTTTATGGAACAAAGTGATAAACAAATCGAAACACTTGCTGCAGCAATCTTTATGAAAAGCGTCACAATAAATATTGGTAAGCAAAACGTTTTACCTATTAAAACTGTCGATATACTGCGCTGTTGATTTACGATTTCATTAGTTTGCTTACAGTTTGAAAAAAACGTAAAACGAGAGAAAATTATTTTGAAAAATTGCATGCGGTAGTTTGATCCTTCTGTCCATGTTCAACCTTCGTCCATTATTTCTAAGATCTAATGATTTTATGATCCGTTAAATCAAGGCTTGCTTTTGCACTTTATAGAGACCGAAGTCATAATGAGGGCTTACTAATTGTACATATATGAACTCTCATTTTATATAGATAATATAATATATGCCTTAGTTTAAGGGCCTTATCATACTAGCGGTTTGCCAGCGGTTGCAAAGCGGAGCGTGCGTGCAGCGGATGCGTCGCGAATACGTCGCGGCTGCGCAGTAAAGACGTCACGGAGGCGTGGCGGATTCACAACGTTTCCGTCGCGGTTTTGTAGCGAATTAACAACGTACAGTACATTTAGTAACAAAATAGATTCTGACGAGGAAACACTGCTGTTTTATTTATTATAATTTATTAAGAAAAAAACAGATTTCTGGCTAAAAACTATTGTTTATATTGTTTGTATTTTTCTTTTCAAACCAACAAATCATCGCAGGTTAATTTTTCGCCGACTAGTTAGTATTTTTAGTACGTTATGATGATGGACCTAAGACTTGAAAGATCATAAATTTTGCCTACATTTCGATTACTCTATCGTAGATCGTACAAAAGCCAAAAAATCGTACAACTATGACTGGGTCGGACTGGCGTTTGTACGAGATAGTACAACATTGTGCGTTCGCTAAGATTTCGCTGCGCGCCCGCTTCGCTTTCAAAACGCTCGCAATCTGCTAGTGTGATAGCTCTCTAAAGGGTAGCAACAAACAACAACAACAAAAGTGCTCTAGGTGCAAGCAATGTGATTTTTCAATTAACAATCAATCAGGTGGGTCCTGCTAACCATTCAACCTTTTCTGGTAATTGGTAAATACTATAAAAAGTTCAAGATTTATGAGAAAGAAATACTATACATATTATTCTCTTCTTCAGAGTTAAAGCTTCTTTCTCAGTAGTGCTTTCGATGGTAACTAGAAACGACTAATCCAAGTTCCCTGCGGGGTTTAAACTTACTGAACTAAGAAAAAGACAAGTGTGACGTAATTACCTATCGCGAATGATCTCTTAGTAATCTTTAACACGAAGAATCGTTTCAAAATATAGAGGCTCTTTATTTTGAAAAATGGAATGGATGGAAAAATGCCTTTTTATATCTAAGATAGGATGTACTGTTTGTGACACTAAAATTAATAAACATATTTTCTTTCTTTCTTTTAATTTTGTTAAGCAAAAAGCAATATTGCATTACCCACCTACATAAAATATCCAAATAATGAATTGTGATCATTAATACATAATTAATACTACTGTACTGTACTGTGTACTGTTAGTTTCATGCTATTCATACTACGATAAAATGCGTTAGCAATATTATGTATTACAACTTCACTATTAATGCCCCTTTTCACACTGAACCACATTTACATTTTCCAGAAAATATTATTATACCTACAATACAGGTCAACTGCGTTATAACAACACGAAACATAATCGCTTTAATACTATATACTTTACTAAATTAAATCCAATAACATTAGACACTGTTTCTATCTACAAATTAATTCGTGATAATGTAACCACACACTTCTGACAGGTACTAGAGGTCGCAACGTTCCTCGCAATTCGTACCTACTTGCTTCTCAATTAGTTTCAACTCTGCATCTTCCAGCACCTTGTAAAGTAAGGTAAGTAATTTCAAGCTTATCCATGCAAATTTATTTATTACAGAGTTGTTGATGCATGTTGTACAATATACAGTTAGAAATTGAGCAAAATAATGCAATTAGCTTATATTTGTTTAATTTTTTGTGCTTCATTACAAGCTTAATAAAGTTAGCTTGTCCTGTTAAAATATTTAACGCTATCAAATATTGAACTCTAGATTACCAACACTCTCAACAATCAACATTTGGCTGGTGGGAGGCTTCGGCAGTGGCTAGTTACCACTCTACCGACAAAGACGTACCGCCAAGCGATTTAGTGTTCCGGTACGATGTCGTGTAGAAACCGAAAGGGGTGTGGATTTTCATCAGCCTCCTAACAAGTTAGCCCGCTTACATCTTAGATTGAATCATCACTTACCATAAGGTGAGATTGTAGTCAAGGGCTAATTTGTAGAGAATAATAATAATAAAAAAAAATCAAGTTTTAAAGAATTTGAATTTTAGTATACGAGTACCTTCGTGCTTGTAGCAGTGGCGAAGGGTGGAATATAGATAAACGGAAGCCGTCCCAAAGAAAAGGAAATTCATACAGCGTGAATCAAACTCCGGTTTCTCATATATCCATATACATATTTATATTCATTACAACAATGAATATGTATGGATTTTTAAAAGGTAACCCGGCGGTAATCGGTTTGCTTGGATTTTTCGCCACTGCTACGTACCCACGTGTTTTGGTCACTGTATGTCTAGTCAAAAACATTTAAAGTAATCAAGAAACTCATCTTAGCTTGAGCTCATTTATTTGTCTTGGCAAACAATTTTTTATTATTATTATTCGGTGTATAGATTATGTGGCGAATTCCACCACGTAGCAGGATTGATTATAGCAAGCAATAAAATAGTAGAATCATACTATCACACTTATATTATAAAGGCGAAAAGTTTGTGTGTAAGTGTCTAAGTGTAAAAGTGTGAAAGTGTGTAAGTATGTTTGTTCCTCTTTTACGCTACTGAAGCGATTTGGCTGAAATTTGGAATGGAAATAGATTTTACTCTGAATTAACACATACTTTTCATCCGGATAAAATACATGGTTCTCGTGGAATTTGTGAAAAACTGAATTCCACGCGAAGTCGCGGGCGTCCGCTAGTAGCTTATAAAACAAAAAAGAAAATTGCGTATTAAAAATATACTCCACTTTCAACAAAAGAACGAGCACTTTGGGAAAAATAAGGCGATAGACCTAACACACAAAAATGTAGACAGCTAAACTCATAATCATTTCATAGTCATGTTTACAAAGGGAACATTGAGGGTCAGATATGCCGTTACATATTAATGTAATGTAATGTTAGCGACACCATTCTCCTGCTAGTTTTGGCAAAGATGCAATTTCATTTGAATATTGTGCAAGTCGACTATCCCGCGATATCGTTACTGAAGCACTTTAAATACAAAGTGCTCATAAAAGTACTATCTTTAACGGCATTAGCGTGTGAATAGCGTTAATTGATATTGGGAAATACAAACAAAACTGTAACAATGTTGGGTAATGCCACAGTGTAAACGAAATATACCTTCAGTGGATGAGTTCGCTAAAACAGAGCATTTATGAAGTAGGTACGATATGGTATTGGACTTATGAGATATCCAAATTATTTTAATCTGGGACGTTAACACAGTTACACAATGCTTGTGTATGGCCGAATGAGGTTTTCTTAATTGGTCCAAGTCTGGCTGGTGGGAGGTTTCGGCCGTGGGTAGATACCACCCTACTGGAAAAGACGTACCGCCAAGCGATTTAGCGTTTCGATGCGATGTCGTGTAGAAACCGAAAGGTGTGTGGATTTTACGTCCTTACAAATTAGCCCGCTACCATCTTGGACTGCATCATCACTTACCACCAGGTGAGATTGAAGTCAAGGGCTAAATTGTAAAGAATAAAAAAAAATCTGGCATTGTCATAGACTATTGTGCAATTGTGCTGGCTAACAGTTAATCTACTCGAGTATATTATAGTAATGATACAGTGATTAGAAATCAAAAGAAATCAAAAATCAGGTCTCCTCTTTTGTGGACTCTGTGCCACTTTTATTGCTTAATATAGATATTATAGTAGTATATCTATGTGGTAACCACAGATTTATCAGATACATATGACTGTGCTAATCACAGATAATATACAGATGGAGCGTATGGAACACGACGGTGTCGTATCCGTCACAAATACGAAACAGACTTCAACGACAAATTCAAAAACGAATACATTCTCGAGTCAGTACGACACGAAGCGTTGCATCAGTAATTTTCAATATTTTTCAAGAAAAAAGCGTCTTATGTTTTTAAATATTTTAAAAACAAAAGCTAAAGAAATAAGATGGAGTATTTTTTTATTGGTAATTTTTGGTTATTATATTAATTTACGTGTATATTAATGTTAAGTTTTGAAATACAAATTATAAAAATGTAATAATTTGTATATGCGGTTGTCAAGGAGACGCGTGGCGTTTGTTTTTTTTTTGGTTGCACCGGCTTCACACGTTACTTGTAAAGACTTACTCTGGATACTCTGTGGTGCTAACAAAAATATTTTTTTGTGTTACAAATACAAACTAAATTAAAGCACCTGTAGAACAATCTCCTTCGTGCCTTCTCCATCTACTCGACACTGGCGAGATAAACCGTGCCCAGTTGGCACAAATGAAAGCCATTAAGAAGAATTGAATTGAAAGCACCTGTCAAAAATCCAAGATGGCGACCGCTTTAGTTGTTTATACTGCGGTGGCACGTAATACGAACGCGTCGTATATTCAGGGGCGAACAATTAAAGGGGAATTTAGCAGGCAGAGGCGCACGTTGAGATATCTCTCATTTTGTGTAAGCGCCACTCCTCGTCACCGTGTCTCCGCGATTTATATCCGAGTATTACACGTCATTCGACACGTAACGGTGTCGCTTACAACGATGTAGGAAAGGGTGGATTTCTTATTCGCTTAAAGTGGGGCATTTGACTTTCATGAGGTGTTCATTCTGTTTTATTGTGTTTTACGGAATCGGAACTCCTTTTTATTAAAATGGCAAATGTTTTTTTCGTATATAACTTTTTGTGGACCATATTGGAATTGTTAAAGATATTGTGTTGTTTTATTTGAACATAGCTTAGATCAATTGACACAGTGTATTTACATAATAGTGCATACCCTAGTTAAAAACTTTGTGCACGCCATTGATTTACAGGATACAAAATACTCTGATATAAAATGCATTAAAGTGTAAAAATTCAAGCGCAATTAACTATAACACGACGACTGACTGTCCTGTCGATCCGAGGTCCTGGGTTCGATGCCCGGCTGGGCCGATTAAGGTTTTCTTAATTGGTCCAGGTCTGGCTGGTGGGAGGCTTTGGCTGTGGCTAGTTACCACCTTACCGATAAAGACGTACCGCCAAGCGATTTAGCGTTCCAGTACGATGTCGTGTAGAAACCGAAAGGGGTGTGGATTTTCATCTAACTCATCTTGGATTATCACTTACCGTCAGATTAGATTGTAGTCAAGGGTTAACTAGTAAAGAATAAAAAAAAACTAGCTTAGATTATATTTCATTAAAGTAAAATATATAATACCATATCCCTTCTTATTAGATCTCAGTTCCGACTGTAACTCTATGACTGCTCTCGTGTCTAATTGTTTCTTGCAACGCGGGTATATTAAACAGCGAGGCGCCCCAACTTTATGACTTCTTGAATGAATCGTTAAGTTGTCATATCGATTCCTCTGTAGCACCAAAATGACTCAAATTAAACCTTCGCAGAGGGGAGAGGAACGACTACAAACAATGGAATATTAATTGTAATTAACAAATGAAGGTATTCGGAATGAAAACGACGACAACCTTTATCTACGAAGGACGAGTATCTTCAAACGCTTTGTAAGAAAAATAGTTAAAATGCTTCATCATTATCAACCCATACTCAGCTTACTGCTGAACTTGAGTCTCCTCTCAGAATGAAAGGGATTAGGCCAATAGAACTAGAACCTGCATACTAGAGAATTAAGAAAATTCTCTGGTATGCAGGTTTCCTCACGATATTTTTCCTTCACCGTTTGAGACACATGATATTAAATTTCTTGAAATACTCAAAACTGAAAGGTTGGAGGTGCATGCCCCGGCGTCTCCAACTTTTCAGGATTCTCAACCGGATTCGAACCCACATCCTCCGGAATTGGAGGCACATCGGCACGGTTAAAATGCTTACAGTTCTATAAATATTTTAAAACTTTATTAGCGAGACGGCAATATTATTACAAGGAATTTGAATAAAAAACAAGTGACTGAAAAATATAATTAAAATTGTGAACTTTAGTTTATCGGAATAGGCCCTTAATTTATGAATATGTACGTATACACAAAAAGGGTGCGAGAAATTAAGAAAAATTCCATCATCTTCAAAAATTTTTGCCAACTTTTGTACAGTACAGTTGGTATTTTATATTAAGCTATTGTTTTATGCCTCGAAAGTGCCTTCGTTACTTTAAGAAATTGCTTTTGATACTCGTGACATAAAAATATTTTCCTTTTGATAAAAGTGGGTTTACGAAGTGAAAAAGGAAGATATTAATTTATTTTGTAGAACGAAAAATTTTGTTGAATAATAAAGTACAAAATGCAACATCGGGAATTTTGCTAAAACAATTTATTTATTTATGAAAAGCACACCTGCAACAATACACATATTAAACACTAAAAAACTATATAAAACATGTTACATGAAAGAATTCTGATATGCATATAAAGAATAGGTGCATATAACATTTATATAGTTATATGTCAACACTTAACTAATTATGTCAAATTTATAAGAAAGATTAAATGTCAAGGATAATTTAAAATTAATAAAATAGTGTACAATTTTGAAACAATATCACAAAACGGAAAACAATCAACTGGCTGTGGGAAATTGCATGCTGATATAGTCAAAAGGTTAAAACGTGTAAACGTGTCCGACTCTCAGGAGAATTAAGGGCAGGTGGTTTAAAGTCATTTCATCTTCTTACAAATTGCAGATAAAACCTGAACAAATAAATTATAATGTTTAAGTTTAGGATAAAAAGTGCGTGTCGAACCACTTGCTATGGCTTTCATCGTTGCCCGTTACTTTGTCAACCCTTCTTTAATTTTGCACATAATTGCCCTTGACTTCATTTGCCTACAATTATTATCTTAGGATACACTCCTAACGTAGTTTTAAAATAACTTTGCACAAAATAATGATAAAATACTACGCATTTCTGATGGGATTGCGATAAAAGAAAGAAACCGAGATCCATAGATTATCAAGAGCTTACACTTGGACGAAGTCACCGGCATCAATGAGTACTTTATAAAATAAATTTTGCTTTTGATGATTCTTGAGTTAGGAGCTGGCCAATCTATTTGTCCTTAAAAGTCATCCAAAATGTGTAAACATTCCTTGCCTACCCGCATTTATTACGTCGCAAAAAGAAATTAATAAAATAGGGCGACAAAGTACATAAAGAAAAATGTCACTGCAGAGTAAAGTAATGCTTTCTTGTTCTGGAACCGGGTCGCCGCGCCGGAACCGCAGGTTTTTATAAACTAATTTTAAACTTGAAATGTTGTGCGAAACGGCGGAATAAATAATACGCGTATTTACGGATAATATTTGTGAGAAGCGTAGCATCTATGTTGCGAGTACGTATGTCTATGTCCAACGGTGGGAAAGCATCGGCGAATGACTTTCGTATTATGAAAATCTAAGCAGTCCAGATTCCGGGGAAAAGTATTTACGCTTAGCTAATTTTCCGGGAGTAATACGCTTCACATTGATGAGACGTCCAACTCTTTTATTTACAAAGAATCTCGATAGTCTTAGTTAGCTAACTGGGAGAAGGTAGATACCTAGTTTAACGCAGTTTGTAGGACTAGTATTTTTTTAAAAAGAATATTTGCCACATCTTTTAAATATGACTAATATTCCCATTCCCCTCCAACTAGTCGGGAAAGACTGTATTAGGAGTGGGTATGATAATAGACCAATGGGGTGAGGATCGAACCACCAATCCTCGGTGATGAGGCCAACTGCTCTTACCATTGAGCTATTGAGGCTCTATTATGACGATTATTTAAACAACAGTACATACACACTCAGCCGGTTAGTAGCCTTTTTTTATAACCTCGTTATCCATACTAGGTTTTGATTTTTTCGGAACCTGAAGAAGACTTTTTAATTTGAAAAATAAGATAGAATTTTGTTTTTTATTTATATTTAGCGATTTATTTCTTATTAACATCTCATTTTGTCGCGGAATTATTTGAAGTGCTAAGAGTTCAGAACTCCAACTTTTCAGTTGTGCGCATTTTAAGAAATTAAATATCACATGTCTTAAACGTTGAAGGAATAACATCGTGAAGAAACCTGCATACCAGAGATTTTTTTTAATTCTCTACTGTCTAGTGTAGTACAGTGTGTGTTGTGTAGTAGAGTGTGTAGTAGGACTACAGATACACAAATACTAATCACAATATAAATGCTTTTAACATATTATAGTCAAGTAACAAGGAAGGAGAGACGGAAAAATTACAACATCCCCCTTTTTGTCGAGGGTTAAATAAACTGCAATGCACAATAACAGCCTGCAGCTTAATGTCAGATTCCTGTTAATATATGAATGCATAATAATGAGTTCGAGGAAACAGTTTTGCGCTAAATTAAAATCTCTCACGAGCGAATTAAAAGCGGGAAGTTTTAAGCGTACTTTAGGCGCAGCCGTTTAATGATATTACACTGTTGATTTATGCGCGGAAAGGTTTCGTCGAATTCGTGTTAGTTTTTTTACTATTTATGTATGTTTGACCTGAAAATAACTGCGTGTTTTACTAGTCTTAACCTTGTATACATGATAGATAAAGGAGGAATCCAAAACACAAAGTAAGGTGTTCAAACAGGTGCGATTGTGTGACATATTAAAAAACATTATTTCTCTGTTACTCGCGATAAATAAATATGTAATTTCGCAATAAAAAGTAACCAATGTGTTAATCCAGGCTATAATCGATCTCAAATTAAGTTTGTTTCATTAGTCACGACGTGAAAGAGTAACAAATATCCACACTATCATAACCATTAGTGTTAGCCGAGTAGGATTCGGCGGTTCAACTCTTTCTCGAAATTGTTTGCAGGCGGCTCAGAATTGTGATGTTTGGAAGTCCTACAAAAAGTCCATGTCCTGCAGTGGTCATCCATCGGCTGATGGTGATGACTTAATACGAGTACAAATAAATAGAATATCTAAGTGTGTGGTTCAGGAATAAAATGTTATACCTATTCCTCAGATAATAAACGATCAACGGTTTTCCACCGATTATTATTCTAATACAATCCAAGCTAACAGTGTTATTATAGTAACACACCTAACAAACGTCGCGGTGTTTCGCCGACGGTATGGTTCCCGATAAAATGTGTTCCCTTTAACACTCTGTGCCTAATAGTGTTGTTTCCCAACAGTGAAAGAATTTTTCAAATCGCTTCAGTAGTCAAGAGCCTATTCATTGTAAACAAACCGATAAACAAACAATCTTTCCTTTTTTATAATTACAATATTATAATATTAGTATAGATAATTCAGTGTGAATAATTCTAGCAATGTTAGCTAGGACGCTAGTTAAGCAGGGCAGGTAGGCAGCGTGCCGTATCTGGGATCTCGGCGGCGCCACAGTAAACACGACCTCACCTCTGCTCATTTTACTAGGACGTCGGTTGAACCCAAATCACTAAAGTGATATACTAATGGCGAGTGATATGGAATTTTGGAAGGACACCTTGATTGCGATCCTGTCTGGTTTGGATACAACACCAAACCATTTCATTGTTAAACAGAAATCCTTACTAATAAATTATAATTTTTTTATAAGGTTCATAAACTGTTCATTATCATTGTCAAAAAATATAATTTTTTTCGAGACATGAATACATGAACATTTTAATTTTTAAATATAATTTTTGAGAATACGATCCAAGACGCTATCGGCTATATTTTACCTGTACCATGAAGTCACGTTAACCCGTTAAACTGTATGTTAACAAGGTTGACTGGAACAACGAGTCAGTCAGTCTACATTGGGTTTTATCTATAGACTAGCTGACGCCGCGGGGTTTCACCCGCGTGGTTCCCGTTCCCGTAGGAATACGGGTATAATATATAGCCTTTCTCCATAAATGGGCTATCTAACACTGAAAGAATTTTTCAAATCGGACCAGTAGTTCCTGAGATTAGCGAGTTCAATCAAACAAACAAACTCTTCAGCTTTATAATATTAGTAGATAGTATAATATTAGATTATAATCGGCTAAATAAACAAAAATCAAATCACTTCACTTAAATACGTTTAAAGACTCATAGTGTGCGTAAACAACAATATTATTGGAATTGCGCGACTCCACGTGCTCTATCTATCATCTTAAAACCATTAGGTATAGTTACATCATCATAACAGGGGCCTGAATTTAGTTGTGATAAACAGAAGATTGGGAAAATTGGGCCAGACTTTCCTCCTTACAGGAGAGTGGATTTGTAGCTTACACCCACAATGCCGTTCAATGCTATTAGGAAACGTCAGGGTGAGTGGTAGTAATTGGAATTATTTTCAGAAAAATTGCTTTCATCGTAACTCAGGTGTTTTAGGTATTTACAGAGGCAATTATTTTCTATCGAGTAAAGTTAGTAAAATTGTGTTTTGAAATTTAACACCAGGTCAAGAATACAGTCTATTACAATCAGATTTTTATTCAAAACAATATGAGTTGTAGATTTTACATTACAGTTACAGAACAGAGCAGTTACTAGAAGAAAACTGCGTTCATTTCGCTTAATTTCGCTATTCGCAGCGCCACCATCATACGAACTGGGATCGAGAGCTTAACACGTTCTCAAGGCAAGGGAGTGAATACTAACTTCCCAGCTCCGGGCACTGAGAGTCTTTTATAAGAAAGCTCAATACGAGTATATATAGCCCGGCCTAGGATTCAAAATGAAATAGGTTAACCACTGGACCAATGAGACAGTTAATCCATTAAGGTACTCTAGTTTAACGTTCTAAAAGTGTTTCGAGCTATGTGCCTCAACGAGCTAGTTTATGTAAACAGGCGAGGGCACGCGAGCAAACGTGCCATATCTGTCATCTTGCCGCTGTCCCCGCAAACACAACGTTACCTCGCCCACTTTTATTTGGGACCCGCTGCAACCCAAACCACTAAAGCGATATGTTAATGAAAACACATTTCACGACACTTTCTAAGAAAAATAACGTAATTTACATACGTTTCACAGCAGCGGTGCGCAGAAATTTATTACGCAACGGTAAATTCTCTGAACTTTCAATTTATTTGCAAATAGTAATAATGTTTACTGTTGAGTGTTAAAGCGTTTGCGCTAAAAGTTTTGGGGCTAGTGTTGTGTATATATACTGTGTGCTGGCGAACGTGCCATATCTGTCATCTGGACTCCGTCAGCCAACGAGCCTGTTCGTTGTGTTAGGTGACAGAGGCGTACACCCAAACCACTGACAAAAATTTAAATTGTGTGTATAGATATACATATTCAGACCATAGACGTATTATAAACGACAAAAGTCCAGACATCGTCTCCTGAACTAAAAAGAATTTTTAAAATCGGTCCATAAATGACGGAATTATCGCTGGACATACATAAAAAAAACATACATACAGCCGAACGTAGAACCTTAAAAAGTGACGCATCCGAATTCTGCTAGTTCACCTACTACTAACACTTACACGCCGGCACGCACACTGATGCATATAATTATGAAGACAGGTGGCCATTGATTTCCTAAATCTGGCAATACACTTCACACTCATATATAAATACTCGGCACCATTATAGTGTTTGCCAGTGAGATACCGTCTGGTTATCAAATACTATAAATAATATGTTATGAACTAAAAATCGCCTTCCAAAGGCAGAACGGTCCACCAAAATTAAAGACTATTTATAATTATAATAACGTGCTATTTACTTGACTTCCTCGTCGGTCCTGTGATTAGAATTTGTGGTTTCCGATAAAGAAGTCTTGGATAGAGCTATATAACTTACAGAGTTTTTCTTTCTCCTAAGAATTTAGTAAAACTCGATCCCGGAGTTGGAAAGTTTGTTGGCGGTTTTACCCCGTGCCTCAGACAGCACGTTAAGCAGTCACTCCCTGTCATTATTATTAACATCTGATAATGGCCTGCCATCCCGCTTTGGGGCAGTATAGTACGTCAAAGCTCCATCTCCTGGCTCCTATAATGAGGGAAGCCTGGCCTTGTAGTAGGCCGTTAAAATAGGCTAATAATAATGACTTCCAACAGAACCCTATGTGTCTAGTCATAGGGTTCAGTTCATAATCGCTTGTCCTTTTGAATTGTTTACAACTTGAGTTATTTGAATGGCTTATCTATTGTTATTGTTTTGTTTCGTCGAATATCGTGGAATAAATAACACGCGTGTAGGCATAACTAGAATTATCTGGAATTCGTTCGAAGGGTATACTACTCGACTGAGACGACGCCGCTGTTGACTTTCGGAGCTAAGTGAAATACCTTACCTCACTTATATCTTACTGTACTAATACAATACATTGTATGAATGTTTTTATTGATCAAAACAGTGTCACTTTCTAGTTATTTCAACCGTAGTCACCTAAAACATATCCAACTAGCCATACAGCCAAAAACTCTTAATACGCTAATAATTTACTAATGCAGGCATTCGTCGGATCAGGCTTTCACAGCCGGCCATAGGTTCGTATCAATAGTAAACGCAATTAGCCGGAGTGCACCATTTTTGACGTACATACTCGTATGAGAGCCAACAGACGCAGTTCATGCGAATCTAGACGGATATGTGTACGAGTTTTTTATGTATTAAACGTAAAATGTATGCATAATGTTAAGCTATCTAATGAATAGTTGATGGATCAGCAGCGTATCATTAAATTGTTACAAAGTTCAATCAATACATCTAAATAAAATTGAAGTGTCTATTTGTCATTTCAAAATAATTGTGTTTTCAATTAGTGCTCATTTTTATGTAAAGGACACCAAAAAACAAACAAGAATTTTTAAAACTTATGTCTTTCTATTTTGTCTCTCTTTCTGATTGTCTAGGCTAATCTTTGAAACAGCTTAATCGATTTTAGCTGTACTCTCATTAGGATATAGAGGACTTATTGGGCAATATATAAGCACAGTCTCTATCCCAGAAAAACCCATGGTTCCTGCGGGATTTGGGAAAAGCTGAATTTCACAGCTCTAATAGTGGTTCTCCATAATATCCACGGTAAAGGAACAGAGCTTGAACCTTGGACTTCTTATATTTAATATACGTGACAATAATATGCGGAACCAAAATCAGGTGGGTGAAAAAAATTTAAATACTGATTCAATATTCATAATTAGATCTTCTTCAATTAATATACCCTACATTTTAAACGAATCTAATTTTATTTTGTATTTAAATTTTGTACACATACATACTAGTTTAATTGAAAAGAAAAAGGAAAGTATAATCTTTTTACTTAGGGTCATGGTTCCGTACTTTTTATCGCTAGTCGGGGAGTTGTTATGTCCAAGGCAGAGTAAATAGGTGCTTACTTGAAATAACACGATTCATAAGGAGCAACGTTCACGGTTAAGAAGTAGGGTTTGGAGATAAATGGGTTAAGTAGGTAATATTATGGAACAGGAAAACGCGAGACAACGGTTTTACTGTTTAAACACTTCCTTCCGGGGAAAAATAAACATTATGTAATGGACAGAATTATAGGTAGGTATGTACCTATCTTGTTGGTACGATTTATTGCGTTATATACAGTAACTATGATTTAATTCAATAAATTTTGTATCGGCAAAGTTCTTTTAAGCCTGATAGACTTAAGTCGACTTTTAGGTTATTGTTTCAATTCAAACAGTTGTCAGTATAATTGTAGTAGTACTTTATTATGTACTAGGTAGTAGAGCTTAGCTCGTGTGTGTTATGAAAATCTATGTTTGTAGTGAAAGTGGCAATAGTCCAAGCGGCGGGAATCAAACTCATGACCATTTTATATGAATTCCGACTGCTTTACCATGAAACTATTGAGGATTTAATTATGAAAATATATAAAATGCTGCTAATTTTATATTGCAAACAGACACTTCTATTTCATTTATTTGTTGGTACATAGATTTAACGGCATTGCCGGTAAAATTAATGTTAATATCAAATTAAGTACTAATCATGTTTATAATTAATCAAATGCTGTATATTCATGTGAATAATTAATTATTTTTACGTTTTATATGTTTGCATGATTATAATCATAACGTGGTATATTGAATTATAGAACATAATTAAACTAAATATTTGTCTCCAAAGAAATGGATTTCTGGTAGTTCGTAGTGCTACGGTTTTGTAGATTTTGGTGCTACGGTGTTACAGTCTTTGGTGCTACGGTGTAGTAGCTTACTTTTTGTAAAGCAAAATGGAGTAACATTTAATCTAAAAAAATCTATACACTTATTGACTTGTCTTTGATCATCTTTTCATACGATACATCATAATGATGTATGCACCGAACGCAGATAAAATGCTAAAGCTAGGCAACGTACCACATGTTTAACCAAAGTTCAAGTATTACAAGTAATAATAACCATTAGGCAAGCTTATAACCTTAGAAAAATGTATAGGAATGACATTAGCTATCGACATGTCACATGATCAAGATCTGTCATTTCTATTCAGGCTACGGGGGCTGCTCTTTTCTATTCTTCCTTCTCGAATGAACTGCTCTAGACCAAACTGACAAGGAACCTACCTTGTTCTTTTCTTTCTTTCCTTTTCTAATACTTTACGACTAGTTAGTTAGTAATTTGGATATTACTAGCGAACGCCCACGACTTCGTCCGCGTGAAGGCCGATTTAAGCTTTTAACCCCTATCTTACCCCCTTCTATTCATATTTTCGCATTTTTTTTTATAAATTAAATAGTCCACTAATCATTTTACAAAACATGGACGATTTATGTTACAAATAATCTTCAACCCCTTTTTAACCTTTAGGGACAATATTGAAAAAATCTTGAATTACATTATCTTTAGTATTCTTCTGTTAGTTCACATACAAATGTAACTTGAAAAATTAAGAATATTCTATACAAACTTTCAATCCCATTTCACCCCCTTCTGTTTTATTTTCGGGACTAAAAGTAACAACATTTGAATTCATTCAGTAGTTTCAGTCTGATGCCCGGTCAACAAAAACATGGACAGACAAACAGAAAGACAGCCAAAATAAAAAATAAATAAATTTGCATTCAATAAAAGCAATTTTCAGAATATCTTCAATGTACAGAATTTCACCAGTTACAGTTTTGTTATAAGTATTGATATTAGGCGGTATTGACTTTTGTCGGGTTATTGTCGTAGGAGATTTGACAGATAAGTTAAGTAGACGACTTGATGTCAAATACATAAAATGAAATAGCACTTAAGTCAATAGGTGTAATTCCATCATCCGTCATACTATTTGTCACGCGCCGTCATCGCCAGGCGCCGCCTGCATGTCGAGTGCGAGCGCCGCTCCGCGCGTCCAATTACGCATTCGCAATATTTTCTATGCTCTGACACTGGAAGGCAATCAATCTGTTTGAATGCCAAACTACATGACCTCCTATATTTCTTTTTATGTAGGTACACCGAATAAGATTTCACCATGATTGAACGGTATAATAGGATTTTAATAGAATGGAAACTTCAATTAAAATTGTAACAAAACGGAAGGAAAATGTTTTATTTCAATTTTTTTTTTACCTTTGACTACGATCACACCTGATGTTAAGTAACAATTTAGTCTCAGATGGAAATGTATTATATTTATAATAAAAAAAATGGACTACATATTATTTAATCCACGCTCCCGTTACTTTTAGGTACGCGACCACTGTAGGGTTAAAATAATATACCTAACTAACTATTACTAACTAAAGCTAACTATTTTTTTTTTTTAATCTCCACTATTTGCACGGAACTGCGTGGCATCACATCATGCTAACTGCCTTTAAATTATTTCTCTTTTCCTTTTTTCTTCTTTTTCCCCTTCTACCCTTCTCATCATTATATTCCGGAGCATTCGTCCGTATAGCTGCCGTAAATTAAAATTGAACCTGTCCCTGTCCCAAACAAATTAAACATGAATTAAAAATGTCGTAAAATGTTTTAGAAAACTTATGTTATATTAAAAAAAATTAAAGAAGAATTATTAAGTTATTTTTAGATATAAGTAAATTGCCGGCCCATTTGCAACATTAATGCTTATTTTTTTAACATTCTCTGCTTACCCATATGTATATACTCTGAGGATGTTCATTATATACAGTTATTAGAGGTATAACATTGTCGTGTTAAGTCTTGGACGGTGTCCAACTAAATAGCGTTAAACTTCACAAACAAGGAAAGACGTGTTTATAGTTTAATATGACATTGGGTATTATGAAACCACTGGCACGTCTATCAATAAGTTAAAAGTTTTCATTAAACGCAAGCTTATAGAAAAGTCGTATTATAGTGTTAATGATTATGTAAACGACAAAATTACTTTGAAATGAAATGTATTACTTGACAGGCTACATATACACCTATTGTTGGGTTTTCTCGGACCAAGGCGCATTTGGAACCCTCGTAACTTTAATTCGAAGTTTTCGACTAATTATTATCACCATTATCTTAAGTATAATATTACCTGACGTTTCGAAAGAGCTTGTAAACTAAACCTATTTGAAATAAATGAATATTGATTGATTGATTGATTAAAATACTTACTAGCTATCGCCCGCAAATTCGTCTGCGTGGAATTCCTGATTATAACATCTATTTCATTATGTCCGATCGGCTTCGACCTAATTTACTGATCAGATTTTCACATAACAATACTTTGAGAACTATGGTTTTTCTGGAATAATTAGCGTAATTGGAAGTCTTTCTAATTAGCCCAGGATACTCAAACTTTATCGCCAATAAAAAATTTAGCCAAATCGGTTCAGCAGTTCCGGCGTAAAGGGGCAACAAACAAACACATACATACACTATATGACTGGGTACTTAGTTTTAGATAATATAGTGGAATTTTGATAATAAAAAATTATAACATGTTTGAGTTAGGGGACCTTCTCTGACCAAGGCGCGCATTTTAAGTTTGCGACATTTTTTAAAATGCAATATAAAAAAAATAAAACAATAACAAATGTACCATAACAACTCAAAATTAACAAAAGTTCTAAACGAATATGGATACGAGAAATCCAAAAATAAGCTACTTGATCGGAACACATTTAGAAATCGTAATTGAACTTAATTTTTTTTATATCACCATTTTGTTACACATTTTTGTAATACGTAGGTGGTAAGTGCTTACCTTTTTTTAGGTAAATAGAGAATTAATAGTAAAACGGGCTCACGAATGTCGCACCTTCGTCCGCTAAGCTCATACTTTTTATCGCTAGTTGGGGAGCCGTTACATCCAAAGAAGAAGGCGAAGTAAATAGGTACTTACTTGAAATGGTGCGATTCATAAGGAAAGGTGTAGTTCCGACTTAAAAGGACGGGTATCGTGATAAATGAGTTTAGTTCGGAATTATTGACTTGGAAAACGTTACCTAATCTCTTTGACCACCTCTCTTGTGGTGTAGCGGCTAATTACGAATGATGGCTTCCCAACGTAGGAATCGGATGCAATTATCTGCCAAAATACGTCGTTGTATGTATAGATCGTTCAGTGTATTTCTTATTACTTACAACTAAATAGCTATAATTAATAATTACCGATAACGACACTTGACTCTAACAAACATTAGCTCTTATGCTTAATATTTTACAAACGGATCCCTAAATTGAAAATGTTGATAAAAACCTTGTCATATCGTTCAATGACCTATCCAACGATACCCCACATTATGAAATAAACTAGTAAAAAAAATTCATCCTCACATTACATACTGCCTACCTACACACTACTATATATGTGGAGCTATTCTAAAAAATATATTTTTCTAGATTTTATTTTACGATTTTGTTCACATTTTTAGTGTAATATACATAATCGTGCTAATGTACAGCTTTCTAGTAGTAATACTTTGCGCTAAACCGCAAACGGACTGACAGACAGTCGAAACTATAAGGGATCCTTGTGGAATACGAAACCCTAAAAAAGTACAGTTTCTGCATAAACCAATAAAGACACTTCATTAGGGGAAAGTGGGCGTAGATCACACTAGGATTTTGTATAAATTAGATACTAATTTAATGCTAATTAAGTGTATTAATTAGTAATTTATTACCAGTAATAATTCGGTGGTGTACGCACTTAACCCAGCTTTCAATGATGCCGACCATGGACTGAAATCAATAGTAAATGCAATTAGCTTGAGTGCACAGTTTTCGACGTAGAGGCCAATCAGAGGTATAATAACGTGCTAATAAAATTATTTTGATCAAAATATATTTATAGGCTAAAATTATTATAATTAATATGTGTCATAAAATAATACGTGAGAACTTTTAGAAATAGAACGTTATAAATAATGTTATCGAGAGTTAAGATGGAGTGGTGATGGATGAAGGGAATAACATAAAAAAGTTTTTAATTTGGTATTATGTACTATTGCACTTAAGGAAAGATTATTTTAGAGAAATATGTACAAGCTATTTTTTTTTAAGTACCTACGTTTTCTCAAGAAAACAAATCTTGAGAACACATTAGTAGGTACAAAAGAAGAGAGAAAAAGTGAGGGTTTGGTGCATTAAAATTAAATATGCATCTTAGTTAAGTTAATAAATAGTTCAGTAGTAACAAATTAGTATAAACAGTAGTTCAAATAGTATTACTTCATGATAAAATAAACATTTAGTTGACCAAATCATCATCATCATCATCATACAAATTATCAACCCATATTCGACTCACTGCAGAGCTCGATTCCCCTCTCAGAATGAGAGGGGTTAGGCCAGTAGTCCACCATGCTGGCCCAATGCGGATTGGCAGACATCACACACGCAGAGAATTAAGAAAGTTCTCTAGTATGCAGGTTTCCTCACGATGTTTTTCCTTCACCGTTTGAGACACGTAATATTTAATTTCTGAAAATACACACAACTAAAAAGTAGGAGGTCCATGCCCCGGACTGGATTCGATACCACACCCTCCGGAATCAGAGGCAGAGGTCGTATCTACCAGGCTATCACGGCTCTAGTTGACTAAATACCAACCAAAAGTTTTACAATTACGTGTTTATTCCTTTGATTAAGGGTAGCTTAACTGAGCCTTGTCTATCCCCGTATGTGTAACCTTGATGACTTAATGCTCTCGTGCCAAAAGTTTCCCAACCAAGTTTAATCTTCGGAGATTGGGTTTCTCAATGTGACTACATATATCTACAGTGATATTTAGATTAGCATTGACTATGGAAACCATCTTGTTCGTACGGCGTGTGGTTAACCCGTATGTATTAATAATATCTATTCATGGGATAATCAACCAAATTTAATGCCTACGGCTAGGAACTAACCTCATTTCGTAAAAGAGCTTTGTTGATCCAATTTCGCTAAATAATTATCATCATCATTTAAAAACCTTTAATTAAATACTTTTTGTTAATAAAAAAAAAGAATATTTGCCATATCTTTTTAAATATGACCAATATTCCCATTTCCCTCCAACTAGTCGAGAAAGACTGTGCTAGGAGTGGGTACGACAATATGGCAACGGGGCGGGGATCGAACCATCACCCCTCGTTGATGAATTCGACCGCTCTTACCGTTGAGCTATTGGGGCTCTAAATAATGTTATAATGTAATAATAATAAAGTATACATAACTTTGTAACTTTTAAGTATTACCTAACTATTTGTCACAACTTTGCGTTGTTTAATTTATAATTATAATTAATATTTATTTCGTTGTAATTTAAAATTTGTGAGGAATTATGGATTCTCTATTCACACAGACTCTTGCAAAAATTAGGCTTATTTTTCAAAATTTGTACTGAAAAAATATTAAAGGTATTCTTCTTTTGTATTTAAAATTTTACGTACGGATTATTATTCGTATCTTTATCTATAAAGTAATTGTTCATGTACGTTTAATCAAAAGTAGGTTCAATATTACTCTTCCCAAGTGCCATCAATGAGTGAATGAGTGACTCATTACCATTTAAAATTGAACGGAAGTGAAACAACATTGGGTGCCCCGGGGCAATTACCTCAACGCTAATGATCACAAGAGTTGGTCTTTAGTCTGTACTTATATACCTATCTACAAACTCAATATGTATAAATAATATTAGCTGTTTGACACCAAAGAGGTTCTGGGGTAGTTGCCTCAGTTAGTTAGGTCAGTTTAAGTTTTATACTGATGCTCAAATTTTACTCAGGTTTTTTTCCTGTGTAGAGTTGGGTGGTTCTGCTGTTCTGTATCATATGGACTTGTTAATGCATATAAGTTTAAACAAAAAAGCATATTTTATAACACCAAGCTATGGATAATACACTATAATATACTCATCAAGCTTAATACACAATTGATGAATTTGTTAATGACAAAGATGCTTGGCAATTCAATAGGCTTCACTCAAGAAGTAGAAATAATTATTTTATATAAAAACTATCTTTTAAAATCTGTCTTTTTCAGCGAGCTCAGTAGAACATGCCTTTCAAACCGGTGATAGAGTCAAATGGTCAATCTTGATGTATCAAAAGTATTACAAGTACTTTTGAAACTAAGCCTTATATTGAAATATATGAATTTTAATTTTCTTTACACGTACGTCAGCCTCTAACGGCCTCTAACTCTAACTACAGAGAGACCCATAAGGCTAAACTATAAGGGCACAGCAATACTGCTTGGTGACAGAATTATACTTCTTCGGACGAGCTCTGTTACAAAAACTCTAAAATATCACATGTCTCAATCGGTAAAGGAAACCTGCATATCTGAGAATTTTCTTAATTCTCTACGTGGGTGAAGTCTACTAATCCGCATTGGGCCAGCGTGGTCGACTATTGGCCAAACCCCTCTCATTCTGAGAGGAGACACGTGCTCAACAGTAGCTCGAAAATGGGTTGCTAATGATGACCCACCGACAAAAATAAAACTCTAAATTACGTATTTGTTGGTAACATACTTGTACATAAACAAAACTCCCTTCACTCAGTTAAAAAGTGTTCTCTTGCTATCTTATGACAAGTACTGTCAAGAAGTCTCGTATCATCTAGACTCTAGGTAATAAGAAAAATAAATCTTGCTTTACTTTGTTATTCTTTGCCCGGATAAATAATACCGTAGGTGTGTTTCATCAACACGCCGGTTCACTTTGATTAAGTGCCTTGGAAAAATTCTTAGTATTGTAACTTACAGTACAGTTTTCTAGCGCTTGCTACTTTGTTTACTAAGATCATGCATAAGCCAGATATGCTTTATTTTATGAAGACTAAAAATTGATTAGTCTATGCTCCTTACATACGAGTAGGTAAGTGCGTTAGCGAATTAAGGAGTTTGGACTGCGGTGGCTTTGGTTTCAAGATTTCAAACTACAGACAACCAACCGTTAAAGTATAAAAATTGTCCTTATAAATATTTCATATTTTCAACGAGATATCATGAGAAATCATGTCCACAGTTGATTAGCTTCACGGCAACCCTTCGAAAAAACTTCAACACGTTAAGATTAAACTTTAAGGGTCTCTATCAAAGGGTTGCCAGTAAGGCTCTGGCGAATGGAGACATTCCTCATGATTCCCTATATCAGAATATAAAAAATAGAAAAAAAAAATTACATTTTATACTTGGATAATTCAGGAGTAATTCACTTTTCTTGGATATATTACACGACGAGACTACTTAGAGCGACTTGTGGTGCAAGGAAAGGTAAAGGGCACAAGAGCGCATGGCAGGTCATAAATGCGCTGGACTTACCAAGTAAAAACCAATGGTTCGTTTCACGGATGTGCTAGAAGAGCTGCTGGGGGAATGACAAAGGATACTGAGGCTTGCCACCTCATCTAAAGGACGACTACGACCACTTTGTCAAGAGTGTAGCGACAAAGAAGAAGAATAAAGGATGTATCCTTTGAAATCTGTTACCTTCCGAAGTCACCACGGTAAAACTCTACAATTGTCTTACGTATTTGCTTGTACTTTTGGTAGAAGATTTTCAGTCTTCATAAAATGAGATAGATCTGGATATTGCATTATGTATTCTTCTTTCCTTCATTCTACTCTTTTCATAAAGTTTTATTTGTTGGCTAGTAGATTTTATATTGCTTCTGCAACACAAGGTTGCTTATTATGCGGTACCGATTATCATTTAAAATTGAACGGATGTGGAACATCATTTTCCAATGTTGCCTTCAGGCAAGCGCCTCAAAGGGTTGTAATGATCACAAGAATTTAGTTATTAAAGGTGTGCTACGGTGCTGTGCTTTATTTTTGATCCAAATTTTGGACACAGAATACCTACAGTGTAGTCGTAGGTTATACTATCCTACTGTCGTTTGTATCGTTATCAACCCATATTCAGCTCACTGCTGAGCTCGAGTCTCTTCTCAGAATAGTCCACCACGCTGGCCCAATGCGAATTGGCTGACTACACACACGCAGAGAATTGAGAAAATTCTCTGGTATGCAGGTTTCCTCACGATGTTTTCCTTACCATTTGAGACACGTGATATTTAATTTCTTAAAATGCGCACAACGGAAAAGTTGGAGGTACATGTCCCGGACCGGATTCGAACCCATATCCTCCGGAATCGGAGGCAGAGGTCATATCCACTGGGCTATCACGGCTCTAACCTACTGTAGTTAGTATAATTTAAATATATTATAGCTATAACTAGGGCTCGACCCATTATATGAACTTATAATCCAAAGAATAGTTTAAGCACTGGGCTATCAATACAGTTGTACAGATAAAAATCATTTCCAACCGAATCTTTTATTTTGGTAAGTTTTAAGTTACACATAAAACCTTTTTCTGTTAAACTAACACCACAATACAATTGCCGAGACCTTGTAACCTTGGATCAATAATAGGAAAAAGGCTAGTCTTCCATACCTCCATAACCGGTCTACGGTCTAGCAAAGTGTCCTCTGGGAGCGATAAAAGAAACAGTCAGCCCGCATTTAAAATGAGCCGAGTGCGATTGAAAATACGTGGTTTTCACTTTACCTACCGCCTGTAGATATTAGGCGATTTGCAAATATCTGCTTATACTGTACTATGTGTAATGTATTTTACTAAACAGTATCAACACAGAGCGTTTTGGACTATTTGTAACTTTTGACTTGGCTTGCTCAGTTAACGAATTTTCACATTCGTTTTTCGAATTTTCAAAGATGGGGAAACTTTCTTTGAAATAATCTAATTGGTCTTAAATGATTGGTTGCTAGACTTTTGACGAGTAGGTACAACTTTAAAGAAATAATTTCGAAATTTCTCTATTTAAATTAGGAGGATGCATGTTACTAAACTTTTTGGTGAAGCATAAATTTTCGAATAGTTGATTCAATATAAGTTGTGCGCGTTCTTCCAAATACTAGGCTACAATAACTTCATGTTCATTAGAACACTAATATTGAAACTATACGCCGAAGTGAAATTGAGGAAATGGGCCGCTGTATCTTCGGATTCACACGCGACTGAGCCACCTTGCAGATTGTTACGAAATGTGGCGTCACTAATGTACCTAATGTTGTATGAAAGGGGCCGACTTATCGACATCGCGACTTTTCATGTCCGCGATGAATTTCACTTCTGCGTTGTTAGATGGTAGTTTTTGGGTAGAACGTATTCATTACACGCCGCGCGAACTTACGACAATGGCGGAGTTTACAGAAAAATGTTAACTCTAAACCCTTTGATTAAAGTGCAATACATCTATCTGCTCGACTAGGAATTACTAATTGTTTGTGTCTTCCATTTCATGACAATGCATTGTAATGACCACGTAGGGCCACGGGCAGGTTGTTCAGCGCAGGGCTAAACTTTTACTGGTCTGCTGCCCAATACTGGTCTGTGATATCTAAAATCATTATCATTATCATCATATCAGCGGATGGACTGAAAAAGGCTTATGTTTAGGCCTTTTGCTTCGACTTCCAAACATCACGATCCTGAACCGTTTGCATCCCGCGTATCCCTACGACTCGCTTGATGTCGTCAGTCTACCTGGTGAGGGGTTGACCAACACTGCGTTTTTAGTGCGGGGTCGCAATTCCAGCATCCTGGGACTCCAATGTCCATCGGCTCTTAAAACTACGTACCCCGCCTATTGCCACTTCACGACTCGTCGAGCTATATGGGTGACTTCGGTTCTTCTGCAAATCTCCTGATTTCTAATTCGATAGCCAGAGAAACACCGAGCGTAGCTCGTTCCACTGCCCGCTGTGTGACTCTGAACCTTCTTTCATTTAAAATAACCAATAGAAATGTATATACCACCATTTGTTGGTCACCAGAGCCTCGTTGGTTCTGCAGATTGCAGCAGGTGAGATTGCCAGTTGAGATTGGTACTAGCCTCTCCCTTACACGTCTGTGAGTATATACATATTAATAATTATATTGTAAGTATAATTTATTTAAATAAACAACACGATAATACATGCGTACATTAATTGCTTTCATCTTTGGGTACGGGCGGCGCAATACATCAATCAGGCCGTTGTCGCGACGCGGACGGGAGGCTCGCAATCAAATAAAATTTAACTCGAAAGCGACCGGCGACGGCAGCGTCCGTAAGCTGTTTAATGCAGGTGCTTCCAACCGGTTTAATGTGCATCATGATTACTGTAACAATATCAAAGTGGTTTTTTTCGATAAAATTCCTTATTGATACTTTGGATTGTAATATCGGGAAAATAAACATCCGGCCGTCAAGAACGACAATGGCTGGACGATATTTATTTCCTTCAAATTCTATTAGCAAGTGGACTGGAATAGGCAGTTAAAAGAAGCGGCTTAAAATAGGAAAGCTTTTCACATATTTATAGCCAAACTTGGGTTTGAGGTTGACACACGATGATGATGTTGATCAAGGTTAACTAAGACTTCTCAGGTAGTGAGATTCTTCGGAAAATACCACAGTAATGTCTACGATAACTCCGGGACCACTGGCGTGCTTAAGGTTTTTTACATAGGGTAGGCATTATAATGTTATTTTTTTGTAATACCACGCATACCACTGCGCCACGGATGCCGTCAATGTCTATCGTCTTGTACAGATTATAAATAATATTATAAACTTTCTCCTTCTTCCTTGTAATGAGTCCTCAAGGTAGGCAGCAGCGGCGTAGAGTTCATACAGGCCGATTTCCGCCGGGTTACCTTTTAAAAATCCGTACATACGAGATTCAGTATTGTAATGAATGTACGGATGTATGAGAAACCGGAGTTAGTATCAAACAGTATGAATTTCCTTTGCGACGGCTTACTTTCGTCAAAATTCCATCCTTCGCCACTGGTAGGCAGTGAATTTTTGCATCTATGAACTGAAGGCCACTAGGAGAGATGTGAAATGCGAGAAGAAAACCAAAGAACCGTTCGGCGGCCATGTTTCCAGGCTACAAGTTAAAATACTGCAGAGTTTTGGTCGGTATGAGAATTTTAACTTTCTCGTACAAGCTGTCACAAAAAATCCGAATACTACAACCTAATTAATTATCTTTATTTATTCTCATACATTAAGATAATTACCTAACAGCGGCGAAGAGGTAATGCAAGCCGATTCCCGCTGGGTTACGTTTAAAAATCCATGTATATTCATTGTACTGTATCTAGATAATATATGGGAAACCGGAGTTTGTATCAGGTATGTTTGTATGTAGGAGTTTCCTTTTGTTTGGGACGGCTTTCCTTCATCTAAATTCCATCTTTCGCCACTGTTACCTAATTAAATTCTTAATTTTACCTTATTTAATTTAGATTTTCTGTGCATGCTAAGTTTTCATTAATAAAGCATAACCCTAAATGTAGCAGATTGTTCTAATCAGTGGTTCCGAGGCAACAGCTAATGAACGAACAATGTTCAGTTTTTATGAACGCCAATTAGAGTTTTTAAAAGAACCCTAAGATGCAAATTGAATTTAAAAATGAATTTTCAAATTCAAGTGCCGTAATAAAAATTCACATAATATGTTTATTGAGGAGGAATGACAATAAAACTGCATCACAATTCTGATCACACGTTTCTTCAATATTCAAATACGGGACGACACCTGAGCCATCGCACCGCTCTCGAAAAATGCTTATTACGAGTATATTGCTTGCTCGTAAATGAAAACGTATTTTTATTTCCCATATAAATAATATACGTAATGACTACGCTATTTATAATTTACCTACCACGGTGCACGTTTCCAAGGTATAACGTCCATTTAAGTTTTGTTACTTTTCTTTTTCTAACATTAACTCATTATTTTTTGATATATCCACTCATATATAGGCGAAAGTGAGTGTGTAACATATGTTTGTTACTCCTTAGCACCTTACTACTTACTTAAATTTAAAATTTAACTAGTTTATACCCTGGATTAATAAATGCTGTTTAATGTTTAAGGGATAAAAGTGTTTTTATCCCGGAAAAATTCATAGTACCCACAGTTCAGTGAAATTCTGTGAAATTTGTGTGAAATTTTCATTTCACACAAATGACGCTGTATCTGCTAGTGATTTATAAGTGCAAAAGCTAATTTCTAAAAGATAATTGCACGTTTTAGATAAAATACCATTCTAAATGCAATGCCACGCCGAATAAGACCAAAATGATAACTTAATTGGTAGAGGAACTTTCAGTTGTAGGTACAGAAACAACCACGTCGTGCAAAATGTTGGAAATAATTACTAACTTCTTAGAAAATAAAACGTGTTTAAAAAGTTTGAAGCACGTACTTGATCTCCGTCGGATTGAATTACACTTATTTTGTGTAAAACTAATCAGACCGTTAACTCTTAACTAACTTCGAGACTGAGTAGGGTGCTGAAAGTCTTTCAATGCTGTATAAATAGCTAGAATATGATATGTTTGGGAGTACACTATTGCAGTAAGGTAAGGATACGTTATTATTTTACTTTTAGCATTATGTAGTACGAGTAGGTACCAAATCAAGCAGAACAAAATAATAATGTATGGCTTAAAACAGAAGCTACTACGTCAAGTGACAGTGATTGTTCGTTTTTGCGATTAGTTTCCATGGTTTTTTTCAACGAAATAATTAGCCCAGTTATTATGCACATTTGGAAATGCAAATGAACTGAGAAAGCTGAGTACTGAGCACGTCGGATATGACGTGGGGGAAGCCTAGAAAAGCTTATCTTCAAATTCTAGACCAAGGTTTTCTATGTGCTTTTTCCGTCATATTGAAAAAAGGGTCTATTTAGTTTTTTTTACCTTTTCTAGGCTATACACCGACCAGTTTTACTATGTCATTTATAAAATTTAGCTTTCTTTATTCACATGTATTTCTAAGACGATTTTCACGACATATTGATTGTAGTAAACGTTAATACATCATCAATTTGGATTTATATACCTACCTAGTAAAAGTAGTAAGGCGTAGCAACGCTACTTAATAACATTTCTTTGAAAAAACTAATTTAGATGATCGTAAAAACGCAAAATAACTGCCACGTTTTATAAAATGACTAAGTAACGTAACGTAAGTAATTTCATTAAATACCATTATGAACCGAACCCAAAAATCACTGCCATGTAATATAATTCATGTTTTGATTCGTACACCAAGATTACCCTGTTACCGTTATCTATAATAATTAACTTTATAGTAATAATAACTACACCAACTCCGCAATTTTAAAACCTCCAAAAGTCGGAGTCAGAGTTGCTGTAGTTAAATAAATAAAGACGAATGAAAATAGATGCATTCTCTTCGAACTCGCGAGAATATAAATAGTTCTAAATTTCTTGAAAGTCACACGTGAAGATCGATAAGCGAATCGTGCACTTAAAGTAATGGTTTCCAAAACCGGAACAGAAATATTTTGCTCCATTTTTTGGCGGTTGGAGCGTTAAAAATTCATGTGACCAAGTGTCCGGGACGACTTCCGTATGCCTTCCGACGCTAACCCCGGTGTTCGTGTTATTCTTGAACAGTCAATTTCAATTTGTTTCAAGCGCCATTGAAAAAAGACGACACACGCGAGCATGACAATGTTTTCACGTTACAGAAAAAGACAAACGTAATTTTGACGGTGTGTATTTTAGACTTAAAATAAAAATTGTATTTTAAAATAGTACTTGGTCCCAGGGACAAAATATTTATTCAGTATTCTGCTGAAACTTTTTGTATGTGATGTTCATGGCGAGTCGGACAAATTATGATCAATGTAGTTAACCCTATTTATATTCTTTACAAGTTAACCCTTGACTACAATATCACCTGATGGTAAGTGTTGATACAATCTAAGATGGAAACGGGCTAACTTGTTTAGAGAAGGATGAAAATCCACACTAATTTCAGTTTCTACACGACATCGTACCTAAACTCTAAATCGCTTGGCGGTACGTCTTTGTTGGTAGGGTGGTAACTAGCCACGGCCGAAGCCTTCCACCAACCAGACCTGGATCAATTAAGAAAATCTCAATCGGACCAGCCGAGGTTCGAACCCAGGTCCTCCGTTTTGTAAATCCACCGCGTATACCACAACGCCACGGATGCCGTCAAAAATATTTCTGAAAATCGTCCGACAAGGTTAGTACTATTTATTTTAAAAATCTTTTCCAAATATACACTAATGTATATGTGCGCTTGTATAAATACATTTAATCTGCAAATAAATACATTGATTGATTTATTGAAAAAAAAAACGACTGTTCAGATATCAGCCACGAGGTTGTAATTTTATTATTTTATAAAGAAACCAATAAATGGCCTTATTCTGTCACATACTTAATAGATTATTCTGATTATATTCTGTCATATAAGTTTTTTTTTAATTATACAAAATGTATGATACCGATTCCGTTCTGAGGGCCTAGTGGCAGTTTGATACTGTTACTGTCACGTAACGTTAACGCGAATTTCTAAGGAATTGAAACAGCGCCATCTAGTGGCACTACTGCACAACTATTTAAATTCCATCTCAATTTGCGTTTACGTCAACCATCACGTAACAGTATGAAAATATTGAAAACTCCCACTAGGCACACTGATGCGTCACGACACGACACGTCAGACAAATATAAATCCGGCTTTAATTTCACAAGTTTAAGAGAAGCCTGAAAGACATATTTTCAGCCCTCAAAATGTCAGCTCAAGATCCCCATGTTATTGACAATTTGTTGTAGTTTTTAATCTCCTTCTTATTATGCATTCCGCACACGCCCACTCCTTGTAAGGCCCGGGGTTGCGTTCCACTCAACTCGGGAAGCTGAAAGCCAAGCAAAACTTTCCACGCAAAACTAAGTTTTAGATTTTTATTGCTTTCGGAGAACGTGAGACGCAATAATATTAAAAATTTATTGCGCATAATGTATGCTTAAAATAATAAGTTTGTTGGGAACTCGATAAACAAAAAGTATACAGAAATATGCTTTTAAATAATAAAGCTTTTTGTGAGAAAAACATCACATTAACATTCGGGCATTTCAAAGAACTAAATAAAGCCGAGTACTGTAATAATAGAGTGGATAATCTATACTAATATTATAAAAAGCTGAAGAGTTTGTTTGTTTGTTTGGTTGCACGCGCTAATCTCAGGAATTACTGGTCCGATTTGAAAAAGTCTTTCAGTGTTATATAGTCTATTTATCGAGGAAGGCTATAGGCTATATATTATCCCCGTATTCTTACGGGAACGGGAACCACGCGGGTGAAACCACTCGGCGACTTTCTTCTATACCGAGTTCAAAAGGCTTTCGACCGCTTGTAATAAGATATTTGCTGGCCGCAATTCAACGCTTTAGTTTTGATAAGGATATAGAAGATGCATATTTAATTTTGTAATTTAAACTCGTACTTGTCGAAGTTTGCGAAATCATTTGTTTTGTAAACAACTTGTGTGCTCAAGGCGCACGACTTCGTACTTTGACTTAAATGCAAATTCCACAAACTGACACGCCTTCAATCGATACGAAATCACGACGAGTACTGAGAAGAGGATCTTCGCTTTAGTAATAAATTATTCCTATTTAAAAAATTTACTATCGTGTGTAGTTACCATTAAAATTAAGTGCTCGTAAATATATTATGTGCACTTTCTGTAGAATACTAAACCTACGAATACCTATATACGACACGAATATATATGTTTATAATTTTTATGGTATATTAAAAACTGGTACATAATTTATAGTTTTACCAATACACAATACACACAGAATATGTACTTAATTATAATTATTAAATTAATTAAAAAAATTATAAATATTCCTATTGATGATTAAAAATCGCCTAAAGAGAATACTATAAATAAGTAAAGTTTGTAAGTATGTGAGGTTGTAGGAGGTTATCCTCTGGATCTACTTAACCCATTTTGAAAATTCTTTTACCAATAGAAACCGTGTTATTGTGATTGTCATATTTTATAATTTATTCCCGTATCCTTCCAGGAACGGTAACTACACACGTGAAAGTGCAAGGTACTAACTACTACTAACTATGATAATTCAACAGCGAACTATATAACTACTGAGACATACGACCTAGCGATTATTATTCTGACGGCACACCAAAAATAATTGTGTAAAATGTTCTGCATCTCTGACATTTAACCTGTCTTGAAATCAATCTCTGTTGAGACCTAAAATAGTCTATAAAATTTAACTTTTTCACTCCGCTACAGTGTACACAGCGCTGGTTTAAAATATACGCGAAGTAAATCATGCAACGTAAATCACAGCGGATCGTTTAACCAAAAACATCGGGGGCTAAAGGTCGTAGATGTTCACGATCATCATTCGTCTCGAGCACAATCTGTCTGCGAGAGACGTGAGTCTTTGTACTCTCTCGCTAAAAATGCAAATCACCGAACTGTCACGCCCTCAGACGATACGAAGTTACGCCAAGAGTTCAGGACGGGAGAGAATAATTTTTTACCATAGCAAAGTGAACGGTGGCACGCCTTTGGAAGTCTTGTGTGCTTTATTAAATTATCTAGCAGATGCCTCGCGGTTTCACGCGGTTTCGTGCTGTTTGGAAGTCATACACAAGGCAGTCTCTATATCTTGCAGTAGACGTACGTTTACGTACGTAATGATAGTGATGAAGAAATAAATTCAAACCGCATTCGAGCAGCGTGGTGGGTCCAAGTTCCACATCCCCTCTCCTATCTCCTATAAGAAGCTCTGTAGCGTGCTGTTAAAATAGTTTGATAATTATGAAGGAATAAATCGAACTTTACCAAACATTCATTATTTTATTATTCCAGACTTAGTAATTATCAAAGCTATTAACACATTAGGAGTGCACGGTATCGTAAATCAAGAGTGCAAACAGTGTATTAATTACAAATGCAAACAGCGAGTGTGGTCCGCCGCAGTCTCTATCCAGCTAATGATTTGCAGTGCGGCCATACAAACCTGCGGACGGAAATATCCTAAACTAAGCTGGTATAAATAAGCTGCTGTAAACTACGAATAGAATTCAAAGACTATACCGTACTCAATACATAGAAACATACATTGCTGATTGTTCATAGTATAGACTAGATAAAATTTGAATAAAAGTCGTAAAATAAAATCTTGAAAAATTTTTTTTATCGTAATTTGTCGTTAATCTTACTTCATATTTTACAATAGTTAAACAACTGATCAATCAATTTTTTATTTGCAATCTCTCTGTATGCGTGAGAGAAATAGAAGCCAGACATAGTGGTACCGTAACGCGTTACGTAACGGAGTGGCTTACCATAGAAAGTTATAAATTTGTTGTTGTTTGCTAAATGACTTGATTCTAGAAAATGAAAGCAACTGAAGACGTTGAATGGTTTTTCAATATTGTTATGCAATCAAAGTTTTTTTTTTTATTATTTACAAGTTAGCCCTTGACTACAATCTCACCTGATGGTAAGTGATGATGCAGTCTAAGACGGAAACGGGCTAACTTGTTAGGAGGAGGATGAAAAACCACACCCCTTTTCGGTTTCTACACGGCATCGTACCGGAACGCTAAAATCGCTTGGCGGTACGTCTTTGCCGGTAGGGTGGTAACTAGCCACGGCCGAAGCCTCCCAGACCTGGACCAATTAAGAAAATCTCAATCTGCCCAGCCGGGGATCGAACCCAGGACCTCCGTTTTGTAAATCCTACGCGCATACCACTGCGTCACGGAGGCCGTCAATAGTAAATGAAATTTTATATTCAATCAAAGTAATTGCAATAGTTGCACCTACTATTATGTACTAAGTAAGTACTTATTTTGTGGTGATTGTTAATGTAAGTTAGATATATTTTGTGACAGACATTGTATTCACACTTGTGCACTAAAATTTTTTTTACGTGATTAAGTAACAAGCACCGAATTACAAAAATAAACAAGTACACAGGTAAAGTTTCACATATTATTAGATTAAGTAAGCAATATTCATGATGCGTTAAAATATATAGGCTGTTATTATTCGAGTAACTAGAAAACGCCCCGCGGTTTCACTCGCGTAGTTTCCGTTCCCGTGGGAATACGGGGATAAAATATAGCATAAGTTTATTAGAGATAATGTAGGGTTCTAATGGTGAAAGAATTTTACAAATCAGTCCAGTAGTTCCATAGCCTATTCAATGCAAACAAACAATCTAATCTTTCCTCTTTATAACATTAGTACAAGATAAGTGTTTATAAGACAGCGCCTTTAGATTATATAATTCTTAACGCATTTATTGCAAAGTCATGCTTACACAAAATAATTTAAAGCTACTCCCCGAAAATACAGTTTTGAGATATAGTTTCGGCGAGAATTAGTACTACACTTAAGTGTTTACCCGGGTACGAGTCACCGCGGAAACAATACGACCGACTAAAAGCGGTTTTAATTTCATTTCCATTACTGAGCCGTGCAAAGATACGGTTTTGCATGGAAGCTGGAATAAAAAAGAATACGTATACCGTAGTCGAAACAATAATGTGCGATTGTAGTTGCTTATACAATAGGAGACGGCGTCGAATAATGCGGCCGGAGAGGAGGTTGGGGTAAAGTAAAATCGGTCCTTTCAAAACATTTTAGTGGAGGCTTTAAAAATAAAAGGATCACTCATAACAGAGCTTCCCGTTCTATTGTGTATTTGACCTGCAACGTGACTAATCCGTGGAACTTTGAATACATGTTCATGATCTGCCGAATTTTTTGTTGTTTGTAGACTTGCAAAATACATTTTTTCTTCCACATTTATTAAAAGTAGATGCCTTCGATTTAAGTCTAACTGTTTCATCGGTATCCCACCTATATACTAACTGTAAGAATCACTAATGGCCGTGATAGCCCAGTGAATTTAACCTATGCCTCCGATTTCGGAGGGTGTGGGTTCAAATCCGGTTCGGGGCATGCACCTCTAACTTTTCAGTTGTGTGTATTTTAAGAAATTAAATATCACGTGTCTCTAACGGTGAAGGAAAAACATCGTGAGGAAACCTGGATACCAGAGAATTTTCTTAATTCTCTGGTGTGTGAAGTCTGCCAATCCGCATTGGGCCAGCGTGGTGGGCTATTGGCCTAACCCCTCTCATTCTGAGAGGAGACTTTAGCTTAGCAGTGAGACGAGTATAGGTTGATAATGATGAAGAATTATTACAATGATTATGAGAAGATGAAAGTTGTATAATGTACTAAGGTAGTTGAGGACACTGCGAAAATTATTAAAGTGTGTTGTATTCTTGCATGCTTTTAAACTCATTCGATCGTCTATAATAGAGCATAATATTTATTATTTTATAAATATAGTACATATTGCATACTTTTATAGAATATTTACAAGAAATATTCCATGACTGTATCTGTGACTGTGTATGTATAGCCAATATTTAAAAAAATGTGCTAATTTTATTTTGCGCTAATATAATATAAGTTAATATAATATAAACCTATACATATATTAAAATGAAGTTTATACTATGTTTATATAACAAACAAATATGTTGTAAAAATTGTGAATCAAAACGATGGATTCAGTGAATCAATTATCAATATTAATATTGCAAAACGCATCAACAGTCGGCGACGCTTTGAAACGTATATAAATACTTCTGCGAACTAATTCGCAGTAATGTGACCGCTAGAGTACGGTCTATGCGGTCTATACCTACAGATAAGGTAAATATATAAAATTATAGTATACTAGCGGACGCCCGCGACTTCGTCCGCGTAAATTTCGATGTCAACTTTACTACTACCCCTACCCTACCCTACCCCTACCCTACCACTACCCCAACCCTACCCTACCCAACCCCTACATCTACCCTACCCCTACCCTACCCTACTCTACCCCTACCCCCACACTACCCCTACCTTACCTACACCCTACCCCCATCCTACCCCTACCATCCCCGTACCCTATCCCTTTCCTACCCCTACCCTACCACTTCCCTATCCTACCCGTACCTCTACCCTACCACTACCCTACCTCTACTCCTACCCTACCACTACCCTAAACCGGGCCCGAAACCTACCCTACCCCTACACTACCCCTACGCTTCCCTACCCGTACCCTACCCTGTAACTTCTCTATCTTACTCCTACCCTTAGCAAAATCGGTCCAGTCCTTCGAGAGTGGTGGTATGATCAAGAGGAATAGAGACTTCTATGCTAATAATATAAAGAGGTAATGTTCATGTGGTTGTAGGAGGTAATCTCTGGATCTACTGGACCGATTTGGAAAATTATATTACCAATAGAAAGCTACGTTATTTGCGAGTGTCATAGGCTATGTTTGATCCCCATATTCACACGGGATCGGGAACTACGTAAATGAAAGCGCCGGGCGTCATATAGCGGAATTTCTGCATCTTTTAGAAATTTTGTATTATCTCCGAAACTATTTAAGTAATTAACATACTGTAAAGGGCAAATCTTATCTCCATAATATCCTTGTGATTATTAAATTTTTTTTAATAAGGATTAAAGTTTAGTTGTATATATAATGACGTAAACCTAAGTATATAAAATTAATAATTTTTAAAACAAAAAAGGTACTATATCTGCTAATATATAGAAGATAGATATATGGTGTCGCGGACTTTTTTGTAGAACTTTTAAAGATACATAAAGTCTCCATACATTAATTTCAATTTTACACAATAGATAAGGCAGCGCATGCGAATAAGTCTGTTTAAGAGGATTTTCAGTCCGACCTGTATGACAAAAACTGTGATAACTCGGCTAATATATATGATACCAATATAAAATATAGCCTATAGCACTCCCCGATAATGTAGCATTCTACTGGTGAAAGAATTTTTAAAATCGGACCAGAAGTTCCGAAGATTACCCCATTTAAAAAATGTGACAAACTTACAAACTTACAAACTTTACCTCTTTATAATATTAGTATAGACTAGGGGACCCGGTCAAACTTCGCTTGACTTATGTACTCTACCTCTCCCTTACCCCTACCGTACCTCTTCCCTACCCCTACCCCATCCTACACCTACCCAACACTACTCCTACCCTACCTCTACCTTACAATATAGCCTACCCCTACATTAAAAAATATACCCTATCCTACCCCTACCCTACCCCTCTTTTAAGTTTTATAACAAATCGTTTGTGTGGGAGCATAGAAAAGATTTTTTTTCAGCGTAGTGGACTATTATATAGAAGATAGATATATGGTGTCGCGGACTTTTTTGTAGAACTTTTAAAGATACATAAAGTCTCCATACATTAATTTCAATTTTACACAATAGATAAGGCAGCGCATGCGAATAAGTCTGTTTAAGAGGATTTTCAGTCCGACCTGTATGACAAAAACTGTGATAACTCGGCTAATATATATGATACCAATATAAAATATAGCCTATAGCACTCCCCGATAATGTAGCATTCTACTGGTGAAAGAATTTTTAAAATCGGACCAGAAGTTCCGAAGATTACCCCATTTAAAAAATGTGACAAACTTACAAACTTACAAACTTTACCTCTTTATAATATTAGTATAGACTAGGGGACCCGGTCAAACTTCGCTTGACTTATGTACTCTACCTCTCCCTTACCCCTACCGTACCTCTTCCCTACCCCTACCCCATCCTACACCTACCCAACACTACTCCTACCCTACCTCTACCTTACAATATAGCCTACCCCTACATTAAAAAATATACCCTATCCTACCCCTACCCTACCCCTCTTTTAAGTTTTATAACAAATCGTTTGTGTGGGAGCATAGAAAAGATTTTTTTTCAGCGTAGTGGACTATTGGTCTAACACATTCTGAGAGGAGACTTACATACAAGCAAGTTTTATTATTATTAAATCACGAAAAGGGAATACTAGAACATCGAGTCCAAAATTTTTGTTGAGTAATTGAAACGTGGAATTCAGTTTTTCACAAATCCCGCGGGAACCATGGATTTTCCGGGATGAAAAGCCTATGTGTTAATCGAGAGTAAAATCTATTTCCATTCCAAATTTTAGCCAAATCGCTCCCGTAACCGGAGAGTAAAAGAGGAACAAACACACTTATACACTTTCACACTTACACACAAACTTTTGCCTTTATAATATTAGCGTGAAGTGTGATTGTGTGACGTAACAATACAAGGTACACAACAAAATGTATACCGCGTATTCCTCTTGATAGACGCGTTCAGTCCCTGTCTATACCAGATATAGGTACAGCGGCAAAGGCTTTTATTAGTAGAGAAACTCAGAGTTTGAAGGTGTGTTGTAAATGTACATGTAGACGTGATTTGTTAGAAACAATTTTGGACAGACGCCGCGAGCGAGGATAACGGACATCCTTCTAATCATGGATGCTATGTACCCGAACTAACTTAATTGTTCAAGTTCATACGTTAACTTTACGGCACAGAATATTTAAGTTCCGAATAATCGAACAGACCGGGTAATTGTTTAGCTTTGATATTATAATTTTCAGACGAATATCAAGAAAGTGAGTTCCTAACTAGAGAGTTCGTCTGGATGTTTAAACGCTTGGAGAAATTTTCTGTTAGGTATAAGTTGTTAGCATATTACTTTAGAGTTAAATGAGTTGAAAACATTTCGTGTCGGAATATTATAAAGATGGTATATTTCGTTTTTTTTAAAGATATAAACTTATATTACCACCGTTATCAGAATCATTATTAAAAGTTACATACAAATTTATAACTTTCTATGGTGAGACGCTCCGTAACGTAACGCGTTACGGCGCGACTATGTCTGGCTTCTGTTTCTCTCACGCATACAGCGGGATTGCAAATAAATAATTGACTGATCAGTTGTTTAACTATTGTAAAATATGAAGTAGGACCTATCGACAAATTATGATAAAAAAATAATTTCAAGATTTTATTCAAATTTTTTATTTACATATCCATGCTAATTTACAGCTCAGTCTCTGCACTACGCCACGGTCGGATGGACGGACGGATAGACGGACATGACGAAATTATAAGGTTTCCTTGTGGACTACGGAACCCTAAAAACCCAACATTGTTATGTTTCAAACACAAAAGTTTATGAAATATTTCACGCTTATTAACCGAAGTCACAATCGACTAATTCGCAATTCATCGAGTTGCTCGCATCACTGGCTTTAAATGTCCTATATTGTACGCATATTATGACCCGAGAGTCTGAATGAGCTAGATATTCCTCATTCTATGAAAGCCTATGCTCCTACCTTACTTAATTACGGTAGCCAATTATGGAGTTTGGACTTTAAGGGTTCTTAGGTTTCAAGGGTCCAGAACGTCAACCGTGAAAAAAAAATTACAGAATTAATGACAGGACACTGCTCACTTAATAAACACCTTTCGGTTCTAGGTATAACCGACAGACCTTTGTGCAGAGCAAGAGAGAAGAAACACAGAAGAAGATACATGTTGCACCAAATGGACAGACGAACAACGGCCAATCATTAGTGGCTAAGTGCGGAAAAAGCCCAGGAAGGTAGTAGAAGAAGAAGAAGACCAGTTTGCATCATACACGATCGGACTTACATAAAGTAGGAGAATGGCTTGACAAACTTTGAGTCTGAAAGTCTGAAAAATGAGTTATGCCTGACTGTTGCAGGCCCTCATTCTATTAATGTCAAACGTCTGCTGGTTGTCGCTCGCATGCGATTAACGTGATGAGAGGTCATCAGTGACATCACTAGCAGTAATTTAGTTTATGCCAATCTGATATCGAATTACCACCGATTAATTATTTCCATAACTATCATTAGCTTTAAATATAAAAAAAGATTATTAATGTTATTGCTGAAAATTAAAATATTATTTTTTTAAATCTGGGTTCCTAAAATTTGCTTTAAGTAATTTAAGGTAACAATTCATGTAAATTTTTATTTGTGTGATAATACAGCATAAGTTCATATTTCAAACCCCAGTTAATACACCTAAATATTCCACTTTCTCCTTCAATAAAGAGAGAGCTTCTTCTGGAAATTCAATCATTATTAACAATCCAAATTCAGCTCACTTTAGAGCACGAATCTCCCTCTCTGACTAAGAGAGAATAGTCCACCACGCTGGCCAAATGCGGATTGGCAGACTTTACACACGTAGAGAATTAAGAAAGTTCCAGATATTATGCAGGTTGTCTTACGATGTTTTTCTTCACCGTTTCAGACATGTGATATTTAATTTCTTAAAGTGCACTTAACTGAAAGGTGCATGCCCCGGACCGTATTCAAACCTACGTCCTCCGAATCGAAGGCAGAGGTCGTTTCCTCTGGGCTATCACAATCTCTACAATCTAATAAAAGACAATCCAATAGATGGAACCATTGCTGTTTGGATTTTAGCGGTGAGCTATTGATGTATGAAGACTTACAAAACGTTCAACAAAATAATTGCTTTATTATCTACTCATTGTTTTATACAATTTCTATGTTTAAAGTCGTGTTAATTAGTCAGCCGCTGCTGTATTGGTATTCTCAGTTGAGGACGGAGTTATGTTTATAATTCTTTCACATAAGAACATTGCAGGTCGTTCACAGTATGTCGTAACGAGAAAACCGGTTCGAGATATCGCACCGCAGCGTTTGAGCTTTTCCATCTTCAAGTTTTCGTGTTCAGGGGTCCAAGATGCATAGCCCGCTTCCTCCAAAGTCTGGCCTGTTGAATTTAATAAATAGTTTTTGTTGATTCTTATAAATGGAGTTTTCATTATTGTCTCTAAAGGACAGTCAATAATTGCAGGCAAATACAATACCAGAAAATAAGTAGTTTTCTTTACATATGTTTTTTTTTCAAAATATGGATAAAGTTTTCAAAAATTTAAATCACAAAAAAGATTCTTAAACAAGCAAAGATGTGTATTTTATTGTGTAGATTATTTATGAATAAAATAATAATGAACAGCCACGGTTAAACATACAAACTTTCATTAACTTTCCATATTCCACTCGTGTTCACGCAATACAAACTTTAAAGTCTATCTATGGCTCAGTCCAGAAAGGGCGAATTTGCTGCAATTCTCTCGCGCGTCTTACGCGCGACCGTTGCGTCCACAAGGTGTGTACCAACGCGCGAGCATTTGGGGAGGAATTCAGTACGAAACATGGAATCATGAAATCAATATTTTAGAAAGTACGTGCAGTCGCTCGCGCGTTAACTGGACGCAACAAGGCGTCCCTAGTATCTCGACTCGCGCGCAATACGCGCGAATCAAGCGCGTGTCGAGAGACGGATTGTGGATTGTGGACGCGATGTATTGATGTCTAGTAGTTCGACAACTGTATGGATTCGCGATGAATTCGCCCTTTCTGAACAAGGACTATGAATCTACAATTCAAAGTTAATAGATTTAATCGTTATTTTACAAAGTACGGAATAATATCTAACATTAACAAAATATCCAATTCGTGATATTACCCGTAATAGTTCTGTATTGATAAGGAAACATCAAATCGCTAAATCCAAGATGCAAAATGTTGGGGTCAGGGGTATTGCTGTTTAAATTGTCTCCGAGGAAACCCACGACTATATTGGCCTCTTTTGCTGAGTTGATGATGGCCAAACGACCTTCCTCTAGCTTGCAAGACAAGTAAGCATCATGCCAAGACAACGGTTCTTGGTGGAATTTGTAACATTTGCCACTTATTGCTGGATGTTGAGCGTAATCTGAAAAAAAAACAATGATTATTATTGTAAAATAAGCGTGTACTAACACACGATACTAAGTTGTGCATAATTATTGCTATTATAAAGTTTGGTGAAAGAATAAAAGTATTAGTCATATCCGACAATTATGTTTGTTATGACAAGCAATAAAGTATTCTATTTAACTATAGGTATAAGATGTGTCATTATTTATACGTATTTTATAAAGAGTAAATGTTTACAAGTTTATTACATGTATATGCAAGTAAAATAGAATATCAACCCGGCTAATAAATCGAAGATTCAGTGCATAATGTGAATGTAACACTTGCAAAGAAATTAAATATTCAAAATGCTACTGTACATTAGCAAAATTAACTTCAGAAATGTTATATTTGATAAAGACAACGTAAAGAAATACGTTAATACGCACAATAAAAGAAAAGAAAGCTAAAATAGAAGCTCCAAACCCGAATCAAAGTTATCACAAGCGTCGTTATATTTCGTGTCATTTCCCAATATTTTGCAAACAAACGGATAAATGTCGGTACACGGCCGATCATCTAACAGTCCCTCTCTTGTCATTACCACGCAATGCTCCGAACCGTTCAGATTATCTGGTTGACCTTCAGCCCATAGCAGTTCTAGGGTTGTGCCGGCTATGGGGACCCCTGTGAATACAAAATAACAAACAATAACATCAGTAATATCGACCGGATATCACTGCTGGGTCAGGACATTAACATGACCGCTACGCAATCAAAATGTCCCGAGTTCTTAACCAATTTAGGAAACGATGTTTATTAGATTGGCTCACCTCTCACTGTCACAAATCCTGAAAATGAATTATGTTCTACAAAAATGCAATTATGTACCTTCCTATTGCCTTTCTAAAATGTGTTTATTGCCTTCTTCGGCCGTGGCTAGTTGGGAGGCAAATAAGTACTGCTAAGTGATTTAGCGTTTCAGTACGATGCCGCGTAGAAACCGTCAGAGTCAAAACCGTATTCGGATAGAACTTGTATTTCTTCCAAGTAAATCTACTTCCATCATATTTTTTTTATTCTTTACAAGTTAGCCCTTGACTACAATCTCACGTGAAAGCAGTCTAACTTGTTAGGTGGAAGATGAAAATCCACACCCCCTTCGGTTTCTACACGACATCGTACCGGAACGCTAAATTGCTTGGCAGTACGTCTTTGTCAATAGAGTGGTAACTAGCCACGACCAGAGCCTCCCACCAGCCAGACCTGGACTGGGATCGAACCCAGGATCTCTGTCTTGTAAATACTCGACTACATCGTAGACTGCATCGTCACTTAACATCAGACGAGATGGCAGTCAAGGGCTAACCTGCCATTGAATAAAAATATAATAACAACACGTGTGTCACCAGACCGTCCATTAGTAAAATATTATATTTAAAAAAAATTAAGTAGTAACTCAATAAATAAAGTTTCTAATTATTAAACGGCTTTTAAACTCACCCTTTACGGTAATAAAGTTGCCGACGGAGAACGAGTCGTGTATTCCAACAAATATAGCGGTGTAATGAGCCTTCATGTTGCTCATGAGTAGCTTTAAGTTTTCCACTTCGTCCAGCGTGTCTGGAATGAGTAGCGTCGTGCCTTCCGATTCGCACATTTGACGCGCCTGATGCCAATTGGTGTCCAAGTCGTGTAGTCTGTAGAACGTTTTATATGCGTGTGCCCACATGTAGTCTATACGAAATTTCTGCGCTAAAATATAACATTTTTTTTATACAAAAAGCATTTCAAAGAGCACTATTTACAATTATTTCAAATAAAATCAAAATTTATTTATTTCAAATTGGCTGTATACAATCTCTTGTGAAATGTCATGATTGACTATTAATAAAAACTCTTCGACTGGTTCGGAAGGCAAATTCTGCTGAGAAGAGTAAAATCTTAAAAAAAATTTTTTACTTTCACTTCCTGTGTGAAATTTTTCTTCATACCATTTGTAAAAAACTGCAAATACGCATGAAAATATAATAACCATATGAATATGGCCATAATATTTTTCCAAGAAATAGTAAATTAAAGTTCAAAGTAAAATACCTGAACATTAAAATAAATTTGTATTACACAGATTTCATGAGTTGTACTGAAGTTTATTTACTATTTCACTACCAGTAAATTAGTTTTATCTTTCTTCTTTGCATATAGTATTTTATTTACTTTTAGTTTAGTTTTGACATAAAAGTTTACATTTAAAATTTACTTTTTATTATCATTTTTATTGCACGTTTTCCATTCAGACTTGTACCCTTGAGATACAATATACAATTTTTTAACATTTAAACGACATGAACGTTAGAACCACTCATGCTAATAAATTCTGAAATACGTTAAAATGTATTTCAACTCCATTTATTTTAACTGTATATATAATACAGAGCATAATTTATTATCATAAAGCAATACTCAATACTATCAGTAATTATTTTTTATTATATTATATAATATTTGGGAGAAAATGTAATAATATATTATTTACTTACGATCGCTTTATGAAAGTTTGACATAGAGTAATTGAAATATTATGTTTGGTCCATTGGTTAGCTTATATCTTCAGATCACAAAGTTCTATGTTCAAGTCTGGCTTGGGGCTATGAAATAGTACGCAAAAGATCTTAGAAAAATAAATTTAAATAATTAAACAGTAATTCAATGTAGAAATAATGTCTAATAATAGTTTTTATAAGATAAATTCTCTACAGAGAGAGGCTTTTATTATAATGGAACCCTACTGTATCAGATAGCAATCTCAATCGTTCAAAGATATTCGACTCTAGCAATATTTTTCTCGTGATAAAGGCCGCGCGGGCCGCTCGCCTGACTTGCTTCGACCACGCTTATTTGAATCTCGTTTCTAAGAGACTTCCTTTTCTGTGAGTGTCAGGTAATTATCTGTGTGGCATTCCAATTTTCCGATCGAATGGTTAATTCAGTTTAAATCTCTTCGTGTAATACGTAGTCAGCTGTAGGCATTGCCTAATCCTAGTCCCTCGGAGTCAGTTAGAGAGCGTTGTCAACGTAATATGGAGAAGTTTTTTTTTGTTCGCGATCGGTAACTATTATTTTGTGAAATAATTGATATAATAATAATACTTTATTTTTATACTCTCATATATTTTTAAATAAATAAATGAGAAAATTAAAATAATAAATGCTCCCGACCGAATTGTTTTTTTTTTTCTATTTTCCGCCACGGTAGCCAATCTCATGGTGAGATTAACCATGTACACAGGAGATACTGTACAAGCGTGTGTGCAATATAATTGATGAACGAAATGAAATGAAGAAAGAAATTAATTTACTGGAAAACTGCCTGAGAGCCTGCCATTCCCAGATCTTCCGCATTTTATATAAACTAAAAGTTTGTCAACCCATTGCTCCTACCATAGGCAAGTACGCCTGGCTACTAAGGTGTTTGGACCGTGGTGGCTTTAGGATATTAAGAATTCAGACCTAAACTGTATGAAAAGTATCTTTATTATTTCCTGTAAAGATACGAAGACACGTACCTTGATAAAAAACTCTTCGCATGCGCCCTTAAATTTTTGATATGTAATTGTATTTTATGAAAAGGCACGTACCTTGATAAAAGACACGTACCTTGATAAAAAACTCTTCGCATGCGCCCTTAAATTTTTGATATGTAATTGTATTTTATGAAAAGGTTACCTTTAAGCAGCTGGTAACTGGGGATATGACTATTCATATTAAGCCTAAGAAAATATTTAAACATTAACACTTGAAGGATCCAGTCCTTGAATTTTGTTACCTCCCAGTCACCACGGATCAAACTCCGTAGTTGCTAACCTACAAAGGTATGTTAGGAGCATGAACTGATTAACTTTCGGCATTTATAATGTCGAAAGTCTGGTTATCACAGGCCTTTTTATTTTGTCTGGTTATTTAATTATTTATTCATGTAAGTTCTTTTTTTAGAGGTTCTTAGTCCATCGTAAATTTAACTCTAAATAATTTTATGGAGACAAAGGATCGTGCTCAGCGGAAAGTTGTGATTGCTAAAGAAAAATTAATTTCTAAAGTGTTTCAATAGATACATACATATAAATCAAATTAAACTGTCTGTCTGTGATTTCAAAACAGCTGTGTTTTCTAAAGTTCTTCTAGTTATTTACACGATATAATACCAAACGACAAACAAGTATTTTTAATTTTTTTAGCGTTCTGCCTGTTTGTTTTTCTGTATGTTGTAAGATAAAAAGACTCTGGAGCAACTTAAAAGCTACTTTTTATTCCGAAAAATCAATGGTTAACACAGTATTTGAGAAAAAATAATTTCACGTGGACGAAGTCGCGGGCGTCCGTTAGACTAAAATAATATTTTGTCGTTAAGAATATTTTATTTTGCGATATTTGTGTTATTAAATTGAATGGAACAAATATAATAAAAGATGCTTCCCGGAAGAACTTAGAATAACCAAGACGTTTAGTTTTTATGGTTTCACGCCAAACGAAAGTAATTAGACTCCTTCCGGCTAGAATTTCAATAAAATAAACTTTTATAAAGGGTTCCTTAATTAAAATACTTCGAAATGGATTCGGAGTTGAATCATTGCTTTGTTTTGTTGGTTATGAGCTGAATAATTCTCAAATCTTTATTTGCTGCCATGATAAAAATCTTGGTTTATGAAAGTATCTTCAGCTTATTTTTAATAGTAGCTACTTTGAAGGGCACAAAACTCATCTCTTAAAGAGATTGGGAGTCTAGACCCACAACGCTGTAATGCACATGGCGGGCGTAAGGTGACAATGTTTGACTGTGTAACGAGCACCATCAGTTGTTGATCAACTCTGGGCTACTACTGAGAATTTCCTCAAAGTAAGAAAGACTCAAATAGAGCAGTGATAGCCCAGTGGATATGACCTCTGCCTCCGATTCCGGAGGGTGTGGGTTCGAATCCGGTTCAGGGCATGCACCTCCAACTTTTCAGTTGTGTGCATTTTAAGAAATTTAATATCACGTGTCTCAATCGGTGAAGGAAAAACATCGTGAGGAAACCTGCATACCAGAGAATTATATTCATTCTCAGCGTGTGTGAAGTCTGCCAATCCGCATTGGGCCAGCGTGGTGGACTATTGGCCTAACCCCTCTCATTCTGAGAAGAGACTCTAGCTCAGCAGTGAGCCGATTATGGGTTGATGACGACGAAGAAAGACTCAACGTTGTTATAGTCCATAAATTTTTAAATAGTTATTATTCGTCATTTATCAGTCTATTTTAATGGTATAAATCATGTTCCAATGACGATTGGCATTTAATGGTCTAGACCATACTCCAATGACGATTTGCCAATTTAGTAAATATTATTTGTATTACGGAATAACAGGCAGGACGAAACCACAAGAGCGGCCCTTTCTGACTTGTGACCGATGGGAGCAGGTTTAAAAGTACCTTTGACGACTTGTCAATACTCTCCTTGACTCAGCTCCGCTCAGATAAAACAACTTACGAAGAATTACACAATAACACATTGTAGTGCAGTAAAATACACAGTACACACCCTGATCAAGGGCAGCGTTAACTAATAAAATAACTGTTACAGCTCGTGCGCTTGACACCTGCGAATGTTTGTATGGTTGTATTTTGTAGCTAGGTGTCAAGTTAATGCGCATGAGTTATATAATATTATCAATTACATTTCAAGTATTTTTCGTCAAGATCCGAAAATAAAATCAATTGAAATCACTATGATTTCTGTCCGCTTCATCTAACTTGATGTTTTTGGCAAGTTTGCGAGGCAAGCGTTCTCATTGGCCAGAAGATCGCGGCGCGAATGTTTTATCAACGAATGAGATGAGAGCTGTCACATCCAGTTGTCTAGATCAAAGACTCATTTCGAACGTCATCCACAGAACAAAACTAAAAAGCAATACCCAACCACAAAAATCATGACATTTGCAATTGATAATAATTTTCATAGCTCATTTATTATTAAACTTTGAAGCGAAAGGTAGAAATACATAATAATCCTAATAAATATTAATTTAATCCAGTTCTATCTCCATGAAATTAGATCACCGCTTTGGGATGGTAAATAAACTTCAGTACAACTCATCAGGCGCTGAGGGCGGGATCTGATAAAAGTTGTCGGGAACTTTCTTTTGCGATATCGCCACCTTCGTCATGTAAATTGGACAAGTTGTGGCGCACTGATGCTTGTTTCATCGGCAAATATAGATTAGCTCCTAATCTCACCACTTTTCCCACCAAATTGTTTTCGGATGAGGGAAAGTTTCAATCAGTTGGGAATTGGAAGGTACGGTTCAATCTGCCTTTGGTAAACCCCAATACATAACTACGTTTGATCATTACTATGGATTGATCGTGACCACTCTCCGAATATACACGTGTATGTACACAGATATCTACATTTAGTGGTATACAGTGATCGTATAAGTAAAATCTTTGCATATAATACAATACTTTCAATATCCGTAATCTGATTATAAGCTTGGTAAGGTTTAACTTCTAAAGTAATCAAATTGTAATTTTGTTAAATTCCTTTGATTTTATATTCAGATTGTAAAACTTATCACAAAATATAATTTGAAGTTTTAAATCGGATGATCTTTTAATGTTCAATCTAGTCAAGTCTATAGAAAAAGTTTATTCATCTCGGTGTCTAATGGCGCGAGTGTCTTCAAAGGATTTAAAGTTTATATTGGAAAGATCCAAAAAGTAAATAACTACTGATACTTTCAACCTTTTCAGCCGGGTTAACCCGTAAACCATCTCAGTTTAAGGAGGCATTAAATCGCAACTCAAACAAGAACCGTTTCACTGAAGTTAACTCACATATTGCTTTGTGTCACGAATGTTGGAGTGAACAAAGCGGCGTTAGTTTTATGGCTGGCTAGAGCGAGACGGCGGAGCTTGATGGGAGAATGGGTGTGGAGGGTGTAAAAGGAGAAAAACTACATCGCTAAAAGTGAATGCGGTCGAAAGCCGCGCTTATTTCAGCACTAAGTGCATGGATTTTTTTCAAGTGATGCTATGAGTGCGCCCGACGCGACACGAGCGCGGGACGGGCACGGGACGATACGTGCAGGCGTTCAACAAAAGAACCACATTCGCTATTAACCATAAAGCGACTTCTCTTTAATCGTTTGTGAAATATCCAATGCATAGGAGTGATTCATTCGTGAGGTTTTACGTCTCTTTCAGTGACGCGACGCGAGTAAAATAAGTTTGGTTTGTATCTCGGTTAAATTGAGGAAGTAGGATTAGTAATTGAATTAGTTTTTGGTGTCATTGCAGCGATTGATATACTCCGTGGATACACAGAGATTAGTAGTTTCTTTTAATGCTAAAGCTGTTTAACAATATAGTTTTTAATATATTATTTTTAAAATAATATATGTTGAATATTTGTATTCTTCAATCTCCAAAGATGCCAAGGATTCATGTTTTTATTGTTATGTTTGTATCCTAATACGGAGTATTATTGAAGCGTCTTAACATTTTATAAAACAGTTGTTATCCCATGTCTTTACTATATAGGTAAGACATGTGATCTTAGGGAAGACTCCTTACCGTAGGAGAATTTTTTTTTTTGGGGAACTTAAAGATTCCAAATTCCATAGTTGTACTTACTTATCTATGGTGGAATCATGGACTGACTTTTCATACATATAGAGGTCTCGTCATCACAGTTCTAAGTTACTACTTGTTCCAAATATAGTACTCGTAGGTTACGTGAAATATCCAGCAGAGTTCGGGAAACTTCGCGATATCTTTTCGTCCGAAATTTCTCAGTGCTTGTACTGCCCAGTATTTGGCCCACTCCCCACAAGGTGAACCGAGGATAGCAAGCGGGTTGCAGAGAGCAGCTGAATGCTGGCGGCTCGAGATCGTTATGCTTTGAGGTCCATGCAAGAGGCCTATGTCCAGCAGTGGACGTCTATCGGCTGATAAGATAAGGTAAGGTAGGGTAAGGTTACGTGAAATCAGTAAGTGCTTTAAAAATTAAATCAGGTAACTAATTAATCAATGATTAAAGTATGTGGCTTTTATTCATGCACCAGAGAACAAATTAATACCGTAACTCGAACGTCGATTTGTATATCTCGAATAAATCGAATAGCCGAGTGTTAATTTACGATTATATTGGCTTATGGTAATTTCAATGTGTTCTTACATACTATACTAACATTCGAGTATGGATGTATGAATGCTACTCTTTCACGCATGAATGGATGGATGAAAATACAAATAGCCCATCTGATATTAAAATGAAAATCATCAATCTAACTTACTTGGTTCGAGTTTAACGACATTCGTTTAAACACAATCAACCGCTTAAATAAGTTAAACGCTGTTTATTCCAAATTTCCTATTCACAGCCCGTATGCCAGCTAAGGTTATCTTAACCGAGCTTGCGTGTATGCAAGCTCGGTTAAGATAACAAGCAAGCATTTAATCTTAAAATAGGTAGGTTAAAAGTTGTGAAGAGGTAAAGTAGTATTTTAGGGGGCAACCTCTAGATCTACTGTACCGATTTCGATAATTATCTTTATTTATTTATTGATTAAAGTCACGTTATTTGTAAGTGTCATAGGCTCTATTTGATTCCTGTATTTTCACGCAAAAGGAAACTACGCGTGTGAAACCGTGGAGTCTTCGGTCGCCTAGTCACTTATATTATTATAACTGTTGGATTTAGCTATAACCAACGGGTAGTTTAAGAAATACTGTATTGTGAAAATTAATTGCTGTCATTGTCAAAAAGAGCCGTGATAGCCCAGTGGATATGACCTCTGCCTCCGATTCCGGAGGGTGTGGGTTCGAATCCGATCCGGGGCATGCACCTCCAACTTTTCAGTTGTGTGCATTTTAAGAAATTAAATATCACGTGTCTCAATCGGTGAAGGAAAACATCGTGAGGAAACCTGCATACCAGAGAATTATCTTAATTCTCTGCGTGTGTGAAGTCTGCCAATCCGCATTGGGCCAGCGTGGTGGACTATTGGCCTAACCCCTCTCATTCTGAGAGGAGACTCGAGCTCAGCAGTGAGCCGAATATGGGTTGATGACGACGATTGTCAAAAAGCTTTATCTTTGTTCTGTGGTGTCAAATTACTCGACTATTGTTACTCTTCTATCTATCTATATTTAGTTACTTTCATTTAATGCACACTATTTTTTTTTTCAATGTATATTTTCTACTCTTTTACTATAGTTAATCTCTGCAGCTAAAATAATACGATATTTTTAATTAAATCCAGCGTCATTCAATTATTTGTTCAAAGAGTATAACATCGATATGAATTTTTTTGATAGCGCACCTAAGGTAATAAAATTTGAAATGGAAAGTTGTAAAACTAAAATGGCTTGGCATGACGTGAAAAATACTAAATCAACGTGAATAAATCATGCAAATATTATGCGTTTTTAAATATTCATATCCATGTTATTGAGATGCAAATTTTGTATTTTATTTTCTAAATTGGTCGTCGACAAAAACATTGTGTGTCTTTAAATAACAATTTCAAATCATTAAATCTATACTAATAAATCTGAAGAGTTTGTTTGTTTGATTGAACGCGCTAATCTCAGGAACTACTGGTCCGATATCAAAAATTCTTTCAGTGTTAGATAGCCCATTTATCGAGGAAGGCTATAGGCTTTTATCCCTGTATTCCTCGTGCCATCTACTAGTTAGCAATAAATGTATTTGGAAATCTTGCAAAGCGATTAGTCAAGGACCGGTTTTACCATCTTCTGATAAGTAACGGATAGCATGATCACAAGTTTTGTCTTTGATATTTAACATATATTATACGTAGGTAATACTCTCTCGAAACCAGGAACTTATGGTTTGAATCCGTATATCATGTAGGTTACAGTTAGAGAAACATTTAGAGACAAAGGCTTGTAGCCATGGCACATCGACTCTCTTTATACAAGCGCTAACGCTTCGAAAACTAGCAAAACGTATGGAATGAAAGATCCGATCGACAACTTGATCACGTGACCTGTTGAAAGCAAATGTCATTCCCATACATTTTTAGTTTTCCAAGCGTTAGCCTTTGTAGGAAGAGAATCGACGTGCGACATGGCTAAGGCCCAAGATATTTTGCATTTTGTACAATTTTTACGTACAGTGCCTATCCTAGTTGAAAACCTTGTGCACGCCACTGGTAGGTTAACTTCCGGAGAACAAAACATCTTTCATGTTTTTAACTATAATAAGCAATTAGTTTAATGTACTTTGACTTTTAGTCTGAAGTAATAATTGTTATGGTTGTTAACACTAACTGAATGATCAGGGGAGAACTTCGTAACATCGTCGGCCTGGCTTATTTAAAACTCCATTATTATTAGCCGAGTTAACTTCGAGTTAGCCAATGTTATATCAGCTAAAATATTTTTCGTAATACTAAACCAAAACCGCAGAATCTAAAAAGAAATTCAAAGCAAAATCACCATTTTCCATTGTACATTTAAGTGATTTATAAATACTAAAGTGTTGTTCAGATAGCATGGGTACGGTGACAGTTCGTTTCACTCTTGAAACTTTGCCGCGATTCACGATAATAGTACTTATTATGAACGTCATAAGGCAACTGTCACCATGCTATCTGAAAAAAACTATATAATAAAGTTTCGTCATTTTTTTCTCTACATAGAATCAATATTTATTGAGTACCGTGTACATATTATTTTAATGTTAAAACGAATCATTTTGTAGCTTCGTTGAATAAACAAAAACCCCTTATTTCCCAAAAAAGGAAGCATTTCAATAACGAAAATTCTATCTTAATCAAATTAACAACATTGATGAATTCCTTAATGATACAGATGCTTGGAGGCCGTTGGATCGGCTTTCACCTTAAAAAGTAAAACTATAAGAAATGTAAACAGTAATTGTTATCAATTGTAAATTATAATACTGTATGACTTTTTCAAAAGAGCAACTGTTGAGTTTCTTGCCGGTATCTTCTCAGCAGAACCTGCCTTCCGAACCGGTGGTAGAATCTATACAAATAGTCGACTGACGTGTCAAAAGTGCTTGTAAACTGTACAAAGTACACAAACATACATACAAATCGAATCTAGATCGAATTTAGAACTGTCTTTTTTAAAATCGGTTCAATTTTTTTTCCATGTGATGTTGACTGACACTCAACGCGTGCGTACATAAAAGCCGTGCATTTTAGTGGCTGATCAATTAGGTATCAGATTCAACTTTAAAAGCTTAATTACCTGTGGTTACGAGCGATTCGCTGCAGCGAGCGCTGTAAGTACGCAATTTACCAGACATTGGATAAACATTATCTAAAATGTACGGCGTGGTCGTTCCGCAAAATAATTACTAGTTCTCGCCACAGTATTATTAACTAAATGAACAAATAATAACATAATAGTAAAATGTATTAAGGTATTGTCTCACCACTTATGCGTATTGTGTTAGAATCATCATCATTATCAACCCATATCGGCTCACTGCTGAGCTAGAGTCTCCTCTCAGAATAAAGGGGTTAGCCAACTAATCCACTTCACTGGCCCAATGCGGATTGGCAGACTTCACACACGCAGATAATTAAGTAAATTCCTAGGCAGGTTTCGTCACAATGTTTTTCCTTCACCGTTTGAGACACGTGATATTTCTTTTCTCAAAATGCACATAACTGAACAGTTGGAGGTGCGTACCCCGGACCGGATTCGATCTACACCCTCCGGAGGTTATATCCACTGGACCATCACGGTTTTATAGAATCATGCTTAATCATAACTTCCCCAGATGTAAGCGTTAATGTAAATTTGAACACTTTTACCTAAAACACTTTCATCTTAAAAATGCCCAATATAATATCGTATACGCAACCTCTTTGAAATATTATGTTGTGTAAAGTACAGAAGGAGCAAACATCTGGCGACAGTAGCTGTTTCCACTAGCATTCCTATGGAGTTCGTATTTTTTGTAAGTGTATATTTTAAGTTCGATCATAATAAAATAAAACTATACCTATGGTATGATAGGATAAGCATCCTCTCTTCCTTGCATCGTATTCCCTATTACTGAGGATTGTCCTAACACTAGTTTGTTTCTGAACGATGTCGCGCTATGCGGCTAGGCTTCTTGCAACTTGTAGAGAATCGTTTACTCTTGTATCGAGTGTGTGCGGATTTTGTCTGACCATCGCATAGGGCTACGTTGCTGAGGTCACTTTTCTTCTATTAATACATTGTCACTATCGCATAAAATTTCTATTCAGACTTTAATTCCTTAATACCTGCGTTAAATATGTATTATTGTGCAATAGGAAAAATAGAAGAACTCTCATAATTTTCTTGCTTATACTCTACATAGTCACATTGTACTTATTTTCACACATTTGTTTGTTCAAATATTTTCATACAAAAATTCCAAAAGAAGAGGTAAGTAAAGTAAGGTAATTTTGACATTCATAGGGTTATTTTAGGTGAATGGATAAGGGCAGCACCTGGGTCGAACCACCGCACAATGCCCCGCACAATATGCCTGCGAAGTGTGCTGAATAACTTTGTTTAAGAACACAATAAACCACTTTTCCTTTTGAAAAGTGGATTTCCAGCTGAAAAATAACGCATAACAATAGAGCTACCGGAAATACGATAAACACTGCAAATAATAATTCAGTTTTTAATTTATTTGTTTGCCCTACCAATTGTAGTCATATTATTAGGTTACACAATTATAAATATCTTGTTATTTATCTAAATGGAAACAGATTCTATGTTTATTCAGATCTATGTTTGAGACAGATTACCCTATGGAAGTACTACATGCACATTTTTGCATTTAAAAAGATTTTTGATTTGAAAGGTATAATTATTATCATTAATAGCTTATAGTCCAGGATACCGGGAGCATTTTTACAATTGATTACTATCAAGTTAATTTTCCACGAGCCGCTTCATTTTGATGAGATGCTCAAGTTTATTGTTTACGAAAATTCTTGATTCAGGTAGTTAAGAGTGTTAAAAAGAAGTAAAAATTTTTGAGCGTCTAAACGATATAACGTACCACGAAATTTGTGTATTTAAGTTGTTTTTTTTTACTGTTACTTAATGAATACATTAAGCAACAGTAAAAAAAAAACTAGTAACAATTTCTGATGAATTCCCCTCCTCCTAACTTATATCAATAACGAGAAATTAATATGTTATTTCACCATACCATGAGCTCTCACATCCTTGGCTTAACGGAGGTGACGCATAACATGGTGATTTTAATCGTCTCACATCTACGAATTGGGAAAAGGCGAAACATGTGATCTGTTAAGCTATTGCTGCCTAATTATATTTATGCAATAGCCATCTCACTTCATTAAGGCATGAATTATGATTAGAGCCAATTACCATCCATCTGCAGCACAAACTGCGGGCAGCATTGTTATGCAGATTGTGACCGGACGTCCAGCACGGCGGGGCACTCCCGGGACAGTGCGCTTGTAAACAGATATACATCAATAACCGACTCGCGCTTTGCATATTGTAAGTACCTATTTCTAATGTAATAGAGTTATCGACGGCTATTGCTATGTCGATATGTTGTTTCGAAGTTCTTACAAAAGGCTTATGTCCAACGACGTGTGACCAACAAAAAAATCAAAAATTAAAAAATCATTTATTTCAAGTAGGCCCAGTATACAAGTACTTTTGATACGAAAGTTGACTATTTGTAAAGACTCTACCACCGGTTTGGAAGGCAGATTTTGCTGAGAAGAAATCGGCAAGAAACTCAACAGTTGCTCTTTTAAAAAAAATCATACAATAATATTATAATTACAATTAATGACAACATTACAATTTCTTATAGTTTTACTTCCTGTGTGAAGGTGGAAGCTGATCCAACGGCCTCCAAGCAACTTTATCATTAGGGAACTCATCAATGGTGTAGTAACCTCGACTAAGCAAATGTTTTTTAACACATTGCTTAAAGCTATGCATTGGCAGGTCCATCACAGTCTTGGGGATCTTGTTATTGAAGAGTACACCCAAACGTACAAAATATTTTTTTACTCTTTGGAGACGATATGCAAAAATAACTAACTTATGCCCGTGTCTAGTAAGACGTGGGTTTAAATCTCCTTTTCGTTTGTACAAATTAATATTTTGTCTTACATAGATTATGCTGTTATATATATATTGACAGGCTACTATACAACGACGCACTGGTATCTTCGTGAGCCGTGATAGCCCAGTGGATACGACTTCTGGCTCCGATTCCGGACGGTGTGGGTTCGAATCCGGTCGGGCATGCACTTGTTGTTAAGAAATAAATATCACGTGTCTCAAACGGTGAAGGAAAAACATCGTGAGGCAACCTGCCAGAGAATTTTCTTTATTCTCTGTATGTGTGAAGTCTGCCAATCCGCATTGGGCCAGCGTGGTGGCCTATTTGGCCTAATCCCTGTCATTCTGAGAAGAGACTCGAGCTCAGCAGTGAGCAGAATATAGGTTGATAATAAAACCGAAAATATCTCTATCCATCATTGCGTTGGGAAAATAGAGAAGATGATTACATTGACATTTTGTCTTTTTTTAGATGATAGGTGAAGTGACGGGCGTCCGAGAAAACCATTATAAGTAAATTCGCAATTCAGCGCGGGAATGCTGCCTGCGTGATGGGCACCCTACCAAGGGTGGCAAATTTTGGTAAATATTTCTAGGTATTAGTTTTAATTTTAATTTATTTTAATTTTGTAGTTGTAGTTATTTCCTTATATTTAATTTTTATAATAAGTTTAGCCTATTTAAGTATTATAGGTAATAGTTGTAAGCCAAAATATTATGTTAATATTGAATAAAACTTTTTTTCAATTGAAAATATGAAAGTATAGTGTTTTTAAACACTGAAATGCTTAATGGATAGATATTTTGTTTCACCATGTAAGTAATCGACCGGAAATTTGCCAGAAACAGAGACGAGACGGCACTGCAGGCAACATCGTTTTGTTGATTCTAAGCAGACTTTCTCTATACCGATGTAGGTATTCGTATTCCCAAGACGGCGCTCTTGCAAACAGTAACACACGTCAGTATGTTAGACTAGATCTTGCCTGCGATTGCAAGACCTACCTCATTTTATGAAAGCTGTAAATCAGCCTATACATTTAGTGATGCCATTAGGAAATACGGTAGCCAATTATTAAATACTACGAGTGCCAGACGCCACGCGGTTTCACCCACGTAATTCCCGTTCCCGTAAGCATACAGGGATAAAATATAGCCTATAGCACTCGGGGATAGTGTTAGCATCCTAACAGTGAAAGAATTTTTCAAATCATTTCTGTAGTTTTGGAGCCTGCTCAATGCAAACAAATAATCAAATCTATCCTCTTTATAATATTGGTATAGATTATCTTTGGAAGGAAGCAGGTGCCAAGTATTTTTCTAATATTTTTCACGGCATAATATGAGAAATTATATCCCCAATCGCCAGTCACTTAGCTTGGAGGAACACTTTAAAAGCATCCTTAAAAGACAAACTTTAAGAGTCTAGCGAAGGGTTTCCGGAAAGCTAATTGTCTTAGTTTATTATGAAACACGGCTAAACTCACTTGATACAACGTTGAAGTCAGTCAATCGTGGTGCAAGAAGCAGCTCATGAGTAAGGGCCCTGTATGGGTTCAAAACTAGTCTGGCATACACCGATGTATTTATATTTCATAATAAATAAATATTAATAATACTCACGATAGCTAAAATATTAAAATAGCTAGGGGTTTGGTGACTAGAAACAAAATTCTTCATGATAGGTAGAAAATTTAAAAAAAATGGCTTGTCTAGCTTTTGCAGGCTTTATACTACGCGCAGCACGGTACTAACTGCAATAAAGTCATTTCAATATTACTACATGCGCAATCAACGGGTCACACTGTTGTGTATATTGTAACCGGAAATCGGGTATTCCCCGGACAGTGAGTTCGTAAACGGATATAGATCAATGCTGACGTGAGCATTTTGCATTGTACGCAAAGCAATAAAGAACTATTACCAACTATCTAATACGTAAACTAGATTGATGTAGGCTCTAAATTAAAGTGCTTGAAAATTTGGACTATTTCAATAATATATTTTGACTAAGTCCAGATGAGTCATGGATTTGGATGACTAAGTGCCTACCTATTTGTGTAATATAATTTGTAATATCTACAAAGTCAACTCCACCGGCATCGATCTCTCTATTAAAAATTGCATGCACAATCAGCGACCTTATAACGTCCCCACTCAATGAGTGCCAAACACAGCTTCTTGGCACTCAATTCAAGTAGTTGCATTTGCAAATTCAGCCATAAACTCAATCCTTAAGGTTAAATTTGTTCTGTATTTAGGATTGTATTGAATACTGGCTACTAATATATTTAAAGGCCTTTAGGTATAATTTTCTTTACCAATAACTCTGAAACTGTCAAAGCAAAATTGGCCAGATTTTAAGTGAAATTTTCTACATGATTGTGCGCGTCCTTTTATTATAAGAGGTCAATGTCCATCGGGAAAATATTTATGAGCTATATGAATCACGCTATGTACTCTTAGGTTAATTATAATATGTAGGTACCTATCTTGTTAAATGAGACAAAATTCCAAGACTTTTGTTTTAATCAACTTCAGACTACTTTGATGTCAAATAGTAGCTCAAATATTTGTGAAACTATTTAACATTAATTGAATTCGTAATTAGATTTTGGAAGGCATTGATAGTCTTAAGGAGTACGAGATAATTGACGAATTCAACGATCAACGATCTGATGTTTTAAGATATTTAGGGAGAGAATAAGAATCGATTTCGTTTGGCATGTGATATGAAACGAAAATTCAAACCTGTGAAAGAAAACGTTCACACAATTTAATGAAGGTTTTCTTAGTACTCGGAAAACTGAGAAATCTTCATGTTTTCTTATAACTTTAACTATTTTCTTCTTCTTTAGTATTTACTGGCACACAAGTAACGCAAAGTATTCCAAATGAAGAATTTCTCGAGAGTTACGTAAGTTTAATCATCTATGAAGTAAGTGAAGGAATATTTTCAAGCTTGAAATACACTTTGTTTGATAGAAAGATAGGTATAATAAATTATAGGTACAATGCTAAGGCACCGATACGCTTTGAGAAGTTTACCTTCCGTCTAATTTACAGGACTACAATTTCCTTTGAGTGTTGGTACAGTACAATGAACAGAGATGCAAACTCTGATAGTCGGGCAGCAATTCTATCGGGACAGCTACGGTCGGTTATCATGGCTCTGTTCCCGGCGATGCCTCAATAATCAACTAAAGTCTGTGTCAAGCACGTATTGTATTTTAACTTGAAAATTGTGAAGCAAATAAACGTCAAACCAATTGACAAAATGTCATTTACCTACTGTGTGATATCCACCAGTAAGCACTGGATGACATTTTTACATATAATCTTAATTTCGTATATGTCTCGGAATTATTTGATTTACTTTGTATGAAAACTTAGAAAGTTTTTTTTAGTTAGAAACAATTGTTATGTAGTTCGGCTCCTATAAATGGACTTGACAACACCTTGAAGATACGAGAAATACTTCGCAACACCCTCTATAATTACGAGTATAATTCTATGATAAATATATGTGTATTGTTCGAGTAGTTTTATTTCAACACATCGAGTAATTCACCTTCTGCCTAATTCAAAGAGCTACAATTTCCTTTGAGTATTTGTACAGTAGAGTGGGCAGAGATGCGAATTGTTACAGTCACGCAGCTTACTCTACTGGGACATGCGGAAACGTTGCAACTATCGCTGTAATCGCTCTGTTTCCATAGTAGTAAAACATAACAGAAAATGTAAATAACTATATTTACTTTTATTATAATTGTTTATTTATTGTTGTTTGAGATATTTTCACCTGTGCGATAAGGCCCTGGGTTCTGATCAGAGATCTGGTTATGAAATTCGTATTTTACTTATTATATTTAAAACTGGCTGTGCTCCGTGGGCAACGTAGATTTTTTTTAAATTGGAATATTTAAACAACTTATGTTTAACCTGTGATAAAATATAATACAGTAAGATAAATTATAGTAGAAAATACAATATAGTAAGAATTAATTGTAGAATATCTGAGAATTTTCATGCAAATCCGTAAAGCTGTTTGATTTTGTTCGAGCCTAAATACTCGGCAACCTAACGATACGAGCCGACCCGAGCGCGAGATTTCACGAACCATACCGAAGGAAGACGAAGGCGAATACGAAGCGTCGGCGGCCATTACACACGAAAACTTCGTCATCTATATACGTCTTTTATCTATATACATCTCGATTAAAAGTCATTTTACCTAATAATCTGTTAAACTTAATAAAATCAAATCACAAACGAACGAGCACTATTGTTTTAATTAAACAAATTGGTGACCCCGACGTGATCTTAATAACGAAGACCGGCAACAAACAATACATTTGGCAGCGTCATCTTGTTGGAGAACTTGTGGAACACGAATCCAAGGGAAGTAGCCATCCTTTTTATTACATCTTTATTCCTTCTTTTAGTATCGCATCTGTTTGCAATAAATAAACCGGTCTATGTTGTACGCGTAACTAAAATTCGCTCGTTCGTTTCTTAAAAATCGATAAAACGGCATCGAGTCGTTTCTTTCTCGTAATACCTACCTACCGGTACCGCACTCGAGCGCGAGCGCCGCGCAGGCCGCGCTCGCCGCCGCTTGCCGCGTGGGACAATCAATACCTACAGCTTACCGCGCGCCACAGCTAAAATTACGCAC